>NW_020664367.1:163082-310080 GCF_002925995.2 Terrapene triunguis
CCCCCCCCCCCCCCCCCCCCCCCCCCCGAATGCCATGCAGCTGATCATAGAAGCGGCTTGTATGGGGCTCTGACCCGGAGCGACTGTTTGCCTCCTTTGTCTTTTGGTAGGCTTGAATGAGCTCCTTAACTTTCACGTGGCACTGCTGTGTGTCCCTGTTGTAGCCTCTCTCCACCATGCCCTGTGTAATTTTTGGCATATATAGCATTTCTTCTTTTTGATCGGAGTTCTACCTGCACAGATTCTTCTCCCCATACAGCAATCAGATCCAGTGTCTCCCGTTCGGTCCATGCTGGAGTTTGTTTGCGATTCTGGGACTGCATGGTCACCTGTGCTGCTGAGCTCGCCACGCTGACCAAACAGGAAATGAAATTCAAAATTTCCCAGGGCATTTCCTGTGTACCTGGCTAGTGCATCGGAGTTGAAAGTGCTGTCCAGAGCAGTCACATTGGAGCACTCTGGGATAGCTCCCGGGGGCCAATTCTGTCTAATTGCGTCTGCACTACCCCAAATTCGACCCAGCAAGGTCAATTTTAGTGCTACTCCCTTCGCCAGGGAGGAGTACAGCAGTCAATTTTAAGAGCCCTTTAGGTCGACGGAATGGTGTTGGTTGTGTAGACTCATTGCTTATAAAATCGACCTAACGCAGCTAAATTTGACCTAACCTCGTAGTGTAGAGCGGGGCTAAGGGTAGTTAAGGTCTGGAATAGGCTTTCAGTGGAGGTTGTGGAGTCCCTATCATAGGAGATTTTTAAGAACAGTTTGGACGAATCCCTGTCAGAAGTGGTCTAGGCTTACTTGGTCCTGTTTCAGCTCAGGGGACTGGACTAGATGATTCTATGATAATCTTATGTTTATATAGCATTTCTTATTCGGTATATACCACAAATGCTTCTACAAATGTAATGATATACAAACCATCCAATGGGCTTACTTAACCTACCACTGAAATGTGGCTTTTTCTCTGTGGTGAAACTCAGCAGACATTCTATAGTGCACACCACCGTTGTATTTCAGTTTAGGACCGGAATAAAGGAGCACCTTTTTCCATCTGAAACATCAATGGAAGTGATGTGGGGAGGACGTAATTATGCTAGATGGCGTTTGACTGGGAAATAACAATTAATGCCTTTACCCTTACAAAAAGTGCAGTTGCATCTTTTACTACATGTTGTTTCGATTTGTTTTAGGTCTTATTCAAAAGATGGAACCTCCAGTAGCAAAGCGCCCCATAACATGTGCTGGGGGACTATGTCAGAACTGACTTGGAGCTAAGAGTGCCACCTGCTGGATCACCAGTGCCTCTTCCTGAAGCTCCTTTTTGGGTGTGGGTGAACCAGTACTAAGACATTTCACTTCAGAAGCTGGCTTTAACCATGGTTTCAGCACCATCTCAACATATGGTTCTAAAACCCTAGGGCCTAGGTGCCTCAGTGATGCTTTATTATTTTAAGCATAAATGTGTGTGCTGCTTTACAAGCAAGTAAAAGAAGATCTTTCTGAGGACAAAGTAGTGCCTCCTGTGTGGATGCATAAGGATGGGAGATGGTGCCAGGAGCAGGGTCATATATATTTTAGTCCTTGTTCTCCTTTGAGTACAAAGATTGTTGATTCTAGGTTCTTCCAAAATGAGTCTCTCT
The DNA here is from genome assembly GCF_002925995.2 of Terrapene triunguis. Classification (NCBI taxonomy): domain Eukaryota; kingdom Metazoa; phylum Chordata; order Testudines; family Emydidae; genus Terrapene; species Terrapene triunguis. The sequence continues at coordinate 164,723 of NW_020664367.1, forward strand.
CCCAACCCTGTCTCTGCCCTGGCCAGCTGAGCTTGGTGACTGCAAACGGAAGCTGCACTCTTTAAAAGGGTGCTGTTGCACCTGCGTTCCTCAGATTTCTAGGCTCCGTGCCTCCCAGAGTTCCCAGTGGGGTGGTACACCTCTGCACTGCCTCCACTATAAGGCTGTGGTTAACTTCCACGACTGAGTCCTAAATTGAGACATGACAGGACATGGGAAGGTAACACTAACATGTGGTGGACACAGAGAGAGGTTTCTAAAATAAATCTGCTATGTGCACACACACTTTTTAAATAATGTGAGGTGATAATGAACTTGACAAAACGCTGAGATACAGAATTCAGCCCCAAGCTACACCCTGAACTGTTGATTTCAGCACATGTATATATCATCGCTCATCATAATGCTAAAATGGAGCAGAAATAAGATGAGGAAGGAATTTAAAACACAGCATTAGTAGCAATCGTTAGTAAAACAGTTTTCTTTCCATGGTCTTTAATGTACGTTAGATATTAGCTGTAGGGAAAAAGCATATGTAATTCCCTCTGGACATATGTGAAACAGCCTGAAGGATCACTGGTGTTAGAGAAAAATGAAGCTTTAAAATAACACACAGAAGCGTGCACACACACATTCTCTTTCCATTTCCCCCACCTATCCAAGAAGATCCTTTAAGTTAATTGCAGTTTGCTATATTTTCCCATGATTGTTAATAGTTGGTAGTATATGTTGTTTCAGTAGATTTTTATTATGTGAATTTCTCCTTCCTGTCTTATACAGACATTGTCATAAAATTAAAATACACTTGGATTGAGAAACATCTTTTATGTCTATTGGATTTTATTTTGCTCAGAATAAACTCTGAGTTTTGCACTGTAATATTGAGTAAAGAAAATATTTTTTTTCAAGCAGGAACCAGCAGCCTATGGGTAGATCCCCTCTGCCCAAAGAGCTCTTGTGGTAGCATGTTGACTTTACTGTCTTGTAACCATAAACCATTGACTGTTAGAAGCCCTTATTTTCTTTCTAAACAGAAGGGTAAGGTGAATAATGTAATTATAGCAACCTCTACCACACTGTGGGTGTGAAAGAGGCATCTGTGGTGGGCTTTTGTACTAAAAGACTGATGAGGGAAAACTTATGTGAGTGATGTAGATTTGTTGCATTTGTGACTTTAACCCTAGAAAATTCTGTTGGCAGAGACATTACTTTGTCTTTCGCTTTACACACATTCCTCTGACGTGGAGCTCAATTTACAGAGGGAGGGTGTGTGTGGCGTATGTGAGAGAGAAAGCTGGGAAGGGAGGGAAGACATACATACACAGAGCTAGTCTGACCAGAAACAGAACTGCCCCTGGCAGATTAGAGAGACAAATGAGGTTTGGAATCTGAATCCAGGAAAAGGAGAGTGGAAATTTACAGCTGCTCTAAGTGAGTGTGCGTGTTTTAGTGATCATCTCTGTTAACATTTTTTCCAAAAGGTAACAGTTACTCTGTCTTCAGCAAGCAAGTTGAGACTGAATTCTGGAATTTGTTTTCTCTGCCACGTGTCAATAATAAGGAAGAACTTATATTAAATGGAAGATAAGTAAAGGGTCCTCCAACTGGCCTGCTGGTTTGGGTCTGGCAGAGAGCTGTCTTCAGCACCTCATCATGTATCTGCTTTTTGTTGTTTAGACAAGCCTGGACATTTCTGTACACAGTGAGTATCAGCTAAGATTACCTAGTCTGAATTAAATAAAATTAGGTAATGAATTAAAACTTCCTTTTTTGGTTTATCAGTAGCTTTTTGGTAATGAAATTCTCACTTCTTGTTACCTTTTTGTAGCATTGTAAACTAGCGTGGTGTTTGTGTTTTGTATGTTAAAAGCAGTCCTAAACAGTACTACTTCTATTACATAAGGCATTGGCTCTGCTAACAAATATTCTGTACCCATGGCATATCTTTGGAAATGGGTTTTATTTACAGTGGGGATTCCAAAAATAAAATAGCTGCAATATATCACTTCTCTTGCTTCTCTCTAGTGAGGTGCTTGCAGATGCAGCTTTGCTCTTGAGATACAGAGAAATGAGAGCATAGTCACTTGCGTAAGAAATTCAGAAACTGTTGTTAAGTATATAAAATTCGAGTATATATTCAAATTGTCACATGTAACTGCATATATCATTATAAATAAAGAGATGGAGGGTGATCTAATAGGTCTCTTCCATCTCTAGCTTCTAGGTTTCTCTGAAGTAATGGGCCAGTCTGAAAGTCCTTTTTCAGGCAAAATGTTCATTTAAGTCTCTGGGGAGTTTTGCCTGAGTAAGGACTTTAGAACTTGGCCCATTTTTAGTGGTGGTAAACCCATTGCAGTGCCAAATTATTTAATGCATCATGGTGTCATAGGAAGTGATATGACTCTTTTCAAAGATATGACCAAGTGAATGGAAGTGGTGTGGGTCACTTTCCAATAATGGCTAATACAAAGCAAAGAAGAATAAATACTTGTTTGAACTGCTGGATCAAGAGTGTTATTTTTCTCCTCTTGGCTGCTGTCTCAAGTTTTTTTTTTTTTTTTTTTAATTTGGGTTCTATTACCAGTTTCTCTTGCTTCCATAATTATTACTACTAATCTAAATGGAAATTAAGCTAAAATTCCCCTTGTATATAAGTAAATAATAATAGCACCTAAATAATGGCTTTAATCTTCCAAACATTAATTTGTTAAGGGACCTGTTCCTGCATGATTGGAGACTTTGAATTTTGCTGTGAACTTCAATGGGCAGGATTGGGCTCTGCTTATGTTTCACAAACATCACTGTTGTCATGCTATAGGTAGAGATTCCAAAGACTCCTGAGTGTTACCCTTCTTCTGCTGTCAGCAAGTATCTGCAAAACCTACTTGCAAGTTGCATTTCTCATCACCTTCTAGCACTAGTCCCTAAAGAAGATAAAGTACTACTGTTGTCAGTAACTACATTAGCTCAAGTGGCAGAGGTCTATGTGGTGGATCTAAAGATTCCAATCCTGCTGATGATCTATGTGAGTGTCAGGATAGTTCCATGTGATAGAATTTTTCTCTGTTTTCTTTTTTTAAAAGCCTAGGAAATTACAACAACAAAAAACTATATTAAAAGAGCATTGTTAAGGTTGCAAAGTCAAGCACTCAAAAGTTAGGAAATGCCAGAATTAAGGTACCTGTGCAGGCTTAATTCACTCCCCCTTCCTCTTTGTGTGTTTGCATTATGAGATAGACTACGTACTATTTTTTTCCGCAGGACCCTTGACCCATTAAGTGAATGGGAATTATTCTATATTTCTTTTTTTATTCTCCTCATTGCTCACAGGCCTTATTTAATGCACACAATCCAAAGCCTACATTGAATACAAAATTATTAATTTCCTCCTGTGTGTTTCTATAGTATTCTCACCATAGTACCTGGGTGCTTCACAAACATTAATGCATTTATCTTCAGAATATTTCTGTGAGATTAAGCAGTATTATTATCTCAGTTTTCCAGGTGGGGAATTGAGGCACAGAGAGATCAAGGTCAAAAGTGCCCATTAGTTCTGGGTGCCCTACTTGAGATGCCTGGAGCCTGTTTTTAAAAAAAAAAAAAAAAAAGAGTGCCATTGTGAGTGCTCCAGCACACCTGCATATCTGACCCCATGTATCTCACTCTGAGTACCCAGAAAATTGGAACACACAGTTAGTAAGCAAATGTGAAAATTTTGGTTTGTGGTTTGTCCAACATAATATAGGAACTCTGTGGCAGAGGCAGGATAGAATCCAGTTCTCCGGGGCATCATACAACTGCTTTTAACTATGGGACAGTCCCTAGTTTTCCTGTAATCCCTTGCTTCGTTCACCACGTAACTTCCCAATTCTGATCCAAATAACAGCCTCATTTGGTGCACGCCCCTGATTCATCTCTAGAACACTGTCCATTCAGTGCCTTTTCCTGTTGAAAAATAGTATGTAATCCTGTAATTAAAGAGTATAAATGTAACGCATATACACAAAAGGGCTAAATTAACATTGCATGGGCAGCCTGAATTCTGGCATTTCCTAATCTGAGTGATTGAGTTTATAACCTTAATTGTCCTTTTAACTTTTTTTTTTTTGGGGGGGGGGGGATGCAATAATACATAATTAGCCTGCAAAATGATAGTGAAAATTTACCAGCTCCTGCACACAATCTACAAGCCATCAATGCTTTTTAATACAGTGACGGGATGGGAGGAAATGAAGATATTTTATTTACATATTAAAAAATAACTCCTCCCAGGGTAAATACGTTAATAGAATGTTGTGATTCTGGTAAACAGGGAGATACTGTATACCTAAAAGGATAAGAAAACATACAAAGTTTTCTTGCCTGAATTTGTGTAAAATGTTATACAATTATTCACTTTCAGTACCAAACTGCTTATCTCAAGTAACATGTAAGAAGAATGGATTGAATGAATCACATGCTGTCATTCTTGTGTTTGTGGGAAGGAGGAGGAAGTATTTGTTACTGAACTGCTTAGCTGAGTTACTGTATAATGATGGGATCTGCTGATGACTGAAGTAATATTGCTGTCTGCATGCCTCCTCCTTTGTTTGCAGTGTTATTGTAGCCATGTTGGTCCCAGGATATTAGAGAGACTAGGAGTGTGAGGTAATAACTTTTATTGGACCAACTTCTATTTATGAGTGAGTCAAGCTTTCAAGATAAACAGAGCTCTTCTTCAAGCTTGTCACTGTCACCAATAGTGAAGTTGGTCCACTAAAAGATATTACCTCACCCACGTTGTTTCTCCCTCCTTTATTGTCTTTATAAGCTTTGATATACTGGGGTCTTTTAAGGAAGACTGTGATCAAGAAATAAAGGAGAGCTCAGGGAGGGAGCCTATAAAGTGTATGAAAAGAAATCTGATTAAGTTTATATTTGTATTAAAGAGTTCTAGTCACACTAAACATTTCCGTATGTCACACTGGTGAACATGTAAGCTGGCTGAACAGGTTTCTGTACCTGCCAATCTAGTCACTGGAAACTCAGCTGGGCTGAGAGCGTTTGTTTTGGCCCATTATAATAGTATCTTCAAGCAAGAACTGAAAAGGGCTGGTGGCCTATCAGTATTTTTTCTTTACCTCATTTTAGCATTCCCACCTGACAAGCTGACTCCAAGCTTCCCATTGAAGCTGTTGGGTTTTGCTATTTGGTGGATGTGGGTTGGTTGTTTTTTATTAAATGCTCTTTTAGATTAAGTAGATTAGCAATGGCACATCATCTATTCTGAGCTGTAGGAACATAAACTCAGATCTGTGTAAATAGTCAGATCTTCTCCCCCCCCCCCCCCGCCTTCAGATTCACATGAAAATCAGTCTGTTAAACTTTATCCCACAGATTTGCTGAGACAAAAAACAGATTTTACCATCTTGCATGTTCCCAAAATTACCAGAGGTCTAGTTGTCTAGGTCTCAGAATCCTGGATGGGGCCGGGGGGGAGGGGAAGAGGAACCTTTAGTTTAGGCTCTTGTTCCTATTGAATGGCATTCTACATCACCCCCAAGTCTTGGTTGATAAATGTTCGCTGATAGGCCTGTGGTAATCTACAAAACTAATAGATTTGGTTTTATGGTTAATAAAGCACAGAATTGGAAGCCAAGAAATCTTGGTTTTATTCCTGACTTTCCCAACAGATTCTTATGTGACCTTTGACAAGTCATTTAATCTTTCTGTGCCTCAGTTTCCCCCATTGTAAAAGTGGAGATAGTTGTACTTACATGCCTCACTGGTATGATGTCAGGCTTCATTAATGTTTGTAAAAGTCTTTGAGATCTCAGGGAAGGCCTGCACTGTGAGTGCATAATATCACTTTGCAATCTCAGCCATTCCTTCGACTATTCCTAGTACCTGCACACTGCTGATCTCATTAGTCTCTGGACTTCATGAATGCTTGAGCTTGAGTATTAAGTTTTTGCCTTTTGTGCATGTATGATCATGAGGATGTCAAGGGAATGACAAAATAACCTGGTAAAATATAAGAGAGCAGAAGAATTTCTCACCAAGAATGAAACACACCTGCCCTGCCCACGCCTACTGCCCATCATAAAGAAGCTCTTCTTTCTGATTTTAACAGGCCCAGCCAAACATCTGGGAACGGTTGCTTTAAAAACTGCTTTTCACTATTTTTGTCACTTTTTCCCCTAAAATAAAACAAAAGCAAGCATGTTCTTTCACCAAACCCTAGCTGAATACTTGTCACTGAAATGTTGTGAATTTAGAGCACATGAAAGGTGTTGGACTTTCTAGCTGTGGAGACTGAGATGTTCTGTTTATCCACAGGTCACAACCTCAGGAAGTGGAAATACATTATTTCTCACACAACCCTGCAATGTGTCACATTCCTATACTGGAGGAACCACCTCCAAGGCTGAAAGAGTTATTTGAGCGGCAAGATGGAGTTTTGGAGTCAAATGGGCAAGTCACATGTCCATGCATGACTCAGAACTTTACAGGCCGACGCCACATTCCCAGGAAAGCTCAGATGTGGATTGGCATCTCTCAAAGTTCATTGTCAGCTTAAGTATCAGAGGGGTAGCCGTGTTAGTCTGAATCTGTAAAAAGCAACAGAGGGTCCTGTGGCACCTTTAAGACTAACAGAAGTATTGGGAGCATAAGCTTTCGTGGGTAAGAACCTCACTTCTTCAGATGCAAGCCTGAAGAAGTGAGGTTCTTACCCACGAAAGTTTATGCTCCCAATACTTCTGTTAGTCTTAAAGGTGCCACAGGACCCTCTGTTATTGTCAGCTTCAGTGTTTCTTGATTGGGCACTTACTGAGAATAGTCTTTTCTCAAGAAGCTGACCAAATGCTTCACTGAAGCTATTTAAAATCAAACAAGTACATAGCCAATATTCATAACTTCGAATACAAAAATGATACATACATACAAATAGGATGAATATATTCAGTAGATCATAACCTTTGCAGAGATATGTTACATGGCATATCTAGCATAAAACATATTCCAGTTGTCATATTTACACTCATAAGCATATTTATATAAAATATTATGGGGTGCAGCGTCACACCAGTACTTTGGGGTACCTCAGATTGGGCATTTGGAAATCAAGGTAACCAAAATACCTCCCATTGTTGTAAATATTGGCCTTTACTTTTAGAATTCAATGGACTCCATCTAGGATGGGGAAAAAAGCTTACCTGTCTAGTGATACAAAATCCTGTTGGAATTGTAGTGAAAATAGTGACTATGTAGTACAGAGGCTGTGTTCAGAAGATGTATGTAGGTTAATTCCTTTTGGGAAAAGGTAGCTAATAAGCCTTGTGATCCTTGAAGCTAACATATAAAAAATTACTACTTCTTCCCCTTTCTCCCCCCAAAAAGAGGAAACCTACTAGCCAAAAGTGGTTAATTTATTTAAAAATCGGAATAATCAAAGTTACCCTGACCCACCTGAATGTGATGTTTGTTTTTTAAAATGTCCTTTGTTAGTTTTTTTTTAAATAGAATTCAAAGGCTGACAACCCAACTCCCACCCCTCATGTCTTGTCTTCAGGGGTTAATAAGCTAGCAGGTCCTGACCCTTTTCTATTTCCAGTGTTTTAATTTTTAAAAATGTTCTTTCCCTGTAATATCAAGTTGTTAACCATGTGGTTGTGGAGTCCCAAGTGCTTATTAGCAGCATGCAGACAGACATGTTATTGCATTACCCTTTCAATTTAGCAAAATTGTGGGGATGATGCAAGTCAGCCAGTGAGAGGCCCCTTCTTTCCCGGTATGTGAATATCGCTGAACATTCCTAGATGAGTTAGTCAGTATACCCCCATCTTCAGTGTAGTGTATTGGCAAATTGAGAGGTCTGACTCTGCTCTGTGCTAGTCAGAGGGTGTTGCCAAACTGTGGCCTGAGTTCCATGGGAGCAGTGCTGAGCACTGTTTTTGGCTTCCTAGTTGAGATCTGAGCCAAGTATTTAGGCTTACACAGCCAAAACCGCAGAAATAAAAATGTAGTTTGAACAGTGTCCTAAGGAGCTTGAATATTGAAGAGACACAGTGACTTGAATTTCCAGAATTTGAATGTGAAAATATTTCTGTAGAACCAGCCTAGCAACAAATCGTTAATGAAAAACTATACAAATTCATCTACTTTTGATGCTATTTCCTACTCTAGGAACTTTTAATTGAAATATGACACTCTTCAAATAATCTTTCCTTTATGTCACAGATAAATTACACAACATCTCTCTCTCTGTCTCTCTAAGTGCTTTAAGATGTTTCACTTAAAAGCTTTGTAGCATAGAATCTGTCTTGTTTTATAAAACATCACATACATTTTCAAATAATTCTCTCAAATATCCATAAGGGTGTATAAGTAAAAACTGTAGCTATTATTTTTATTAATCATATAAGATATGTAATAATTAATATCATGTGTACATGGAGGAAAAATGTGTTCTATAAGACCATTAGATTTTGAGGTAAGGGTGAGTGTTATACAGAGTATTTTACATATGTATATTTTAATCTGTTTTTGTTCCTCCCCTCTCAATCTCTGTTATAACATTTCTTATTTGTATGAGACCATAGCGTATATGAAAATTGGAGCGATTTCCCCCCTCCCCCCCGATCTAATTTACTTCTTACCAGTGTGTTTTTACTGTTTGCATGTTCTTCAGCTTGGTGACCTATCCTGCAAAGTGCTGTGCGCCCTCTTTAAAGTGACATGGGCGTGATCCAAAGTCCATACAAGTCAATGGGAGTCTTTCCATTGACTTCATTAGGCTTTGTATTGGGCCCTAAGGGCTGGTCTACACTGCGGGGGGATCGATCCAAGATACGCAACTTCAGCTACGCGAATAGTGTAGCTGAAGTCGAAGTATCTTGGATCGAATTACCTGGGGTCCAGACGGCGTGGGATCGATGGCCGCGGCTCCCCCGTCGACTGCGCTACCGCCGCTCGCTCTGGTGGAGTTCTGGAGTCGACGGTGAGCGCGTTCAGGGATTGATATATCGCGTCTTAACGAGACATGATATATCGATCCCGGATAAATCGATTGCTACCCGCCGATACGGCGGGTAGTGAAGACGTACCCTTAGAGTCTTCAACTCCCATTAAAGCTAATGGGAGTTGAGGACACGCAGCACCTTCCAGGCTCAGGTCCTGCTGACACATTAAAACTAAACTGGTCGCTTTCTCTTTCTGGTTCTCATGCAGTAGTACACTGATGGGTATTTGGGTTTCCAACAGAATAGGGAGGAATGTATAAGTTAAAGTATTTTTGTTTAAATGTTTTAATTTAATGTAAGCATTTGTATTTATATTAGGACTCATTTTATATTCCTTTCTCATCTAAACTCCCCCAGACTTAAATGAGTCGGAAGTGAGTCACAAGGAGTGCAGACCTCTCAAGGTTGGGCAAGCTCCCTTTTTGGGGAGGCTTAAACTATTCGCTATTGACTTCCTCTTAACTAAAAAGTTAAATAGAGAGAAACGAAATAAAATGTAAGCAATGACTGAAAAGTTGAGGCCCAATCCTGCAATGATCCAAGCAACAGATATATTTGTCTGCTGGTTCTTGGAGCTACTGGTTTTCCAGTCAAAACTTAAAAGGCCTGTAGAAACCAACCGAGACCAGTTGAAGGATCTAGTGGAGTCTACTGGAATTTTCAGTAGACGTGAGCAACTGGAGCTCAGAGTGCTCTTACAGTCTGAGCTTGCAGTATAATTTATACATAAAGCATACTGTATTTGACTCATAGCTGCAAACAAAACCTTAAAAGCTAATTTTTGCTTTTTGTTTTTTGTCCTTTTTGATTTAAAGCAATCCTCAGCTATATCAGAAGAAGAAATTCAGGTGAAGAAAATCATGCCTTTGTTCAGTAAATCGCACAAAAATCCTGCTGAGATTGTAAAAACTCTGAAAGAAAACATGGCCATATTGGAAAAGCAAGATAAAAAAACAGACAAGGTATGAGATCTTGTTTTTAAAAGACTAGTGATAAGGCATTTATTTGTACTCGGGGGAACAACAGTTTGAAGAGATTGAAATTACTCTGTTCACCAAGGCTGTGATCTTGCAAGCACTTATGCATGTGAGTTACTTTATGTACAATGAGCAGTCAATGAGACTACTTCATCTGAGTAAAGTTAACCAGAAATGGGTAACAAATAACTTAATATTTCTATATCCAACAGGCTAATCCAAAAAATAAGTGATTTGTATTATTTTTTTTTAATTACTCAAGCATGTAACAAAATAAGATGAGACCATTTAAAAAGTACTCTAGGCTTTACTGTTTTTGTAGGCTGACAAACTACAAGTGTGTGTGTGCACATGCAACAACGTTATATAAAAATACAGCAATGTTCATATGTACTATATACACCCTATATATAATTGTTATATGTATTTGTATCTATCACCGTATTAGAGTGAGTGTCTGTGTGTGCACTTATGCATAATCACAAACCTGTTTAAGTACATTTAATTGCCCCAGAGACTTTCAAATTCTCTAAAAGAATTGTAATGGGTACAGTCCAATAGTAGAAATGTGGATGAGACTAAAAATAAAATGAAAACAGAAATAATTGTTAGGTAATATTAAAACACTTCTTACGCAATTCTGTCATTTGACTGCAAATGTTGTACTTTTCCTCAATACGATTACATATTAGAAGTGAACCAAAAATAAAAAAGTAAGCACATTTTCCTTCTCAGTGGAATACTCTTGGTACTTTGGGTTCACAGACAATACCTCCAAATGTGTTTATTTCTGTAACATGGATCTCAGTGAGACTTCTGGTATTTGATGTCTCATTTGGGATACCTTCAGTTAATTGTGAAGGATCAAAATAATTTCAGGAAGGGGAAAGAATGAATATATAAAAGATTAATTTTGTGCTAAATGTGTCCCCATAGCCTAATTAATGGGGACATTCAATGCAGAAATCTGGGTTTAAATCAATTTTTGTTTTTGCTTTGCAGTTCAACTTTAAATTCTCCACTGGTTGAGCTGTGCTTTTGGGGTGGGGTGGGGCGTACCCTGGAGATGGAGAATTAAAAGGAATTCTAACGTTTTATGAGAACTTTGACAATTTTTCTACTTTCTAAAAAGTCTGAACTGTTGGTACACTTTTTTTTCTCACAAGATAAAAGGGTTATAGATGTGGAAGATTTCATCCAGTTTGTCAGTATGGAAATAATTTACAAATTTGAAAATGACATTTTATTTTAATTGAATATTAAATCATTTAGCTATCTATGATATTAAATATCTATGATCCCAATCCTGCAGACTTACTCACATGTCTATGATCCCAATCCTGCAGACTTACTCACATGTCTAGTTTCAATTAAACCACTCTACAAGAGAAAGTGGTTTGTTCCTAGTTCTGTTCTTTCAGGCACAATTCAAGAAGGCAGCACTATTCAGGACAGTACTTAAGCACATGACTAAGGCCTGGTCCACACTACCCCCCCACTTCGGACTAAGGTACGCAAATTCAGCTACGTTAATAACGTAGCTGAATTCGAAGTACCTTAGTCCGAACTTACCGCGGGTCCAGACGCTGCAGGCAGGCTCCCCTGTCGATGCCGCGTACTCCTCTCGCTGAGCTGGAGTACCGGCGTCGAGGGTGAGCACTTCCGGGATCGATTTATCGTGTCTAGACAAGACGCAATAAATCGATCCCAGAACATCGATTGCTTGCTGTCGGACCCGGAGGTAAGTGTAGACGTACCCTAAGTGCTTTGTTGAACTGGGGCCTAACTCTCTGATCTGGATTGCCGAGCAGGGAGAGTCCTCATTCCCCTTGGGTCAGAGGAAAATACCTCATGTCACACAATAGATGTCCCCTTTAGTCCAGAGTTGCTCTGAAGTGACTAAAGAGAGTCACCCCCAGTAAGGAAAATGTTCTGAGTAGTCAATGTTGGGGGAGTAAATCATAGCGGGGAAATTCTTAGGGCTAAAACAAAGCTGTATAGGAAATCTGGAGGAAAAAAGTCTCTCAAAAACTAAAAAAATAAAAATAAAAAATACCCTGATGTCTGCGACTGCACATTCAAAACTTTGGGGGTCCTCGTCGATCTGCATTTATTCAGTATCTTTGCCATTCATGTGGTTTTGAGCATTCATTGGGGGAGGGGGGGAAGGAGATCTGTGTGCAACTTTCAGCTGTTCTGCTGGGCTGAGAAAGTTTGAAAACTAATTATTACTCTAGTGAGAAATTCAGTGCAAGAACACCACATCTTTCACTTTCATGAAGCTAATTAAAACGTTGTCTTGTCATAACTTTCACTGTCAATACCCATTTTTCATGTGGCTAAAAGCCTTTTCTTTTCAGGGCTAAACATACAGTATTGCTTGCTAGCAAAATAGATTCCAGCTAGATAGAACTAACTTCAAAGTCTAAAGCCTTAAAGATTTATCCTGCAGTTATTTAGACGGCTATAACTGTAGTGTGGATATGTAGTTGGAAATGCATGTTTGGACAGTTGAAAGTGGCTGATATAGCACCAGTGCCTAGAGCAGGGGTGGGGAACCTTCTTTCTATTGGGGGCCACTGACCCACAGAAAAAGTCAGTCGCAGGCCACACACCACCCCGCGGGGGTGGGGGGTGTGGAGGCTCGGGGCTTCCCCTAGGCTCCGGGGTGGGGCCAGAAATGAGGGGTTCAGGGAGCAGGCTTGGGGCTGGAGCAGGGGGTTGGGGTGGAGGAGCAGGGGGGTTCTGACCTTGGGCAGAGGGCTCGGGGGGTGGGGGAGCAGGCTCTGGGAGGGTGTTGAGATGCAGGAGAGTGCTCAGGACTGGAGCAGGGGGTTGGGTTGTGGGAGAGGGTGAGGGCTGTGGGCTCTGGCCGGGCACTGCTTACCTCAGGTAGCTCCTGGTCAGCAGCAGGGCTAAGACAAGCTCCATCCACCCTGCCCTGGCCGTGGTTCCTGGCCAATGGGAGCTGCGGGGGCAGTGCCTGAGGGCGGGGGTAGGCATACGCGGACTCAGAGCTTTCTTGATCGCCCCTGCACCTAGGGTCAGCTGACTGACCGGCCTGGCACCCTAACTTCCCCCTGCAGCGGGGCGAGACGGTGCTCATGGCTCCAGCCCTGTGGGGGGGGGAGGGGCACCGAGGCTCAGGGCTTCCGGCCCGCGGCATGGAGACTTGCCACGGGCTGGATGAAATTAAGCAGGGGGCTGGATTCCCTGACTTAGAGGCTACCAAGCCAGAGAAGAATTTCTTTTCCAGCTCTGTAGCAGTTCTGAAAGATACAAAACTACAAGGAAGTGGTGTTAAGCAGCCCTCAAATGGGGGTCAAGATGGAAGAGATCAGATGGAAGAGAATTTGAAAAACGTGAAATTTTATGAGCACACTTGAAGTGCATGATCTGTATTGCATGCGTGCTATTGTTAAATAATGCAAAAATGATTAGTACTACAGAGCTAACCATACCCCCGTAGCATTTCTAGATTCCAAGGTCAGCAAGGAACACTGTGATCATCTAGTCTGACCTCCTGTATAACGGAGGCCATGGAACTTCCCAAAAATAATTCCTAGAGCAGATCTTTGAGGAAAATATCCAATCTTGATTTAAAAGTTGCCAGTCATGGAGAATGCATCTTGATCTTTGGCACACTGTTCCAATGGTTAACTATTCCCACCATTAAAAATGTAACCTCATTTCCAGGCTGAATTTGTCTAGTTTCAACTTCCAGCTATTGGAGTGTGTTATAGTTATACCTTTCTTGGCTAGATTGACGAGCCCATTATTAAAGATTTGTTCCCCATGTAGATACTTGTAGACTATAATCAAGACACCTTTTAATCTTCTCTTTAAGATAAATAGATTGAGCTCCTTGAGTCTTTCTAATATTTTCTAATCCTTTAATCGTTCTCTTGGCTCTTCTCTGAGCCCTTTCCAATTTATAAACATTCTTTTTGAATTGTGGATGCCAGAACTAGACACAGTATTCCAGCAGCAGCTGAATCAGTGCCAAATACAGTGGTAAAAAAAAAAAATCTCTACTGTTACTTGAGATTCCCGTTTATGCATCCAAAGATTACTTTAGCTCTTTTGGCCACAGTGTCACACTGGGAGCTCATGTTCAACTGATTATCCACCATGACCCCCAAATCTTTTTCAGAGTCACTGCTTACCAGAATAAAACCCTCCTCACCCCCATTATGTAAGCATGGCCTACATCACTTATAGACAGTTTTTTGTGAAAATGTTAATAGAAACTAGAAATGCTGATTGTAAGTTAAAAAGCAGTTGCAAATCTTTTCAAGAAGAGTGTCTCTGTGGAATACACACACAAATATATTATTTATACACCCTCTCTCACTTAGTGTTAATTATCGTTGTTATTCATATAATGGGTTATGTTGACACTCTTAGTGAGCACAGGTGCATTGACCTTAATGTTGTTGCATCCACTTACATAAAATTTGGTCCAATTAATCGATATACCAAAACCAGTTCCTACTGTTCTAAAGTCCTCTTTGAATCAATCAGATGTGAAACGGAATGAAGATTCTTTAATAATGGGAAGATTAGCATAACATTGGGAGGATTGAGAAGGGTAATTCTCTAGATCTGGAAAAGTTGAATAAAGCCTCTCTTCTACCCCATCCACTTCTCACCCAACATTTGAATTGAACAGGGGCTCCTTAGAAAGTGTGCATTTGTCCTGATGGGTTCCCGTTCATGGATCTTCATATAGTGAGGAGCCAGTGCGTGTATGCATGTGTAATATAATCCCAGTCATGTGGGACCAAATTCATCCCTGATTTAACTCCAGCATTGGCACTCCGCATTAACCAGGAGTGATAAGCATGCAATCAAACAAATCATTAAGAATTGTACTTGATGTAATTATACATCAGGTAAAATTGGACTAGCTTATTTTTTCAAGATGCCTGTGGATGGATACATCAGATAGTTTGGAGTTGTGTAGACTTGGCATTTACCTTGTGGTTTGGGTTTGGTGGGTGGTTGTTTTTTTTTGTTTTGTTTTGTTTTTGTTATGGTTCACACCACTTGATTTTTGCTTTGAATTTCAATGTGAAATTAATTCGAAACTGCCAGTTTTTGCCTGGGCTAGGGGTAAAACTCAACCAGTCTAGAGCCTCCTGCAAAGCCATTTGCCTGGACCACCTCACTGGAAGACCCAAAATCCCTGCATGTCCTTATATTCCCACCACCACCCCCTTCCACCTACCACAAGTTCCTGTGCCAAGCCAGACAGGTAGGGTGAGTTTAGTCTCATAGTGGTGATACCGTATGTCTTTGGAAGAAGTTAGAGGAATAGTGGGTGGGAGGTTTGTTAAACAAAATGAACAGGAACTTCTCAATCCAGCCCACAATATAAAGGGTGACATCCTGACTCCCTAAAGGTCTCAAGATCACAACCACAAAGCACTGTCCAGAGGACATATTGCATGCCATACAGCACTGAAGCATGAACAGTAAACATTCCACCTGTATTTTTCACCCATCCTTGGTGGGTTGGGGCTCTGATGACTCAGGCTCCCTGCAGCTACAGGTTTGGTAACATTTCTGAACCAGCCCTGCAAGGAAATCCATCAAGTTTTACAAGGTTTTCATCCAAAATTATAAACTGATCCATAGTAATTTGAAAGTTGGCCCAAGTTCCCTCTGCATTTGGCTTGGGTGTGCAAAGCTGACCAAAGTTTTAGATTTGTAAAGGAATCTGAAATCAGGCAAGTTGTAAATAAGTGGTTTTATTGTGAATAGTTATGGTTCTGCCAGCCAGCAAGACAACTTGAGGTTACAGTAACCTCACCCTTTTTGTTTTCCCCTCAGGGATCCATTCACTGTTCAAAAACACTGTATCAACTAGGTAAAAATTCATTTTAAACTTTTTTTCTCTGTCCTTCCCCTTTACATTTAAACTTACTTAATTAGGCAAATTCATGTAGGTAGGTCAGTGTGGCATGTCTTCACATTTCACTTCCGTGTGCTGTAGTAGAGGTTCACAACTGTTCATAAGAATCTGTAGTGCTAGATTTTTAGCAGCATTTCAATTGTAGTTTTAGGGATTTTTCCTGATGAGGCATTTATATTTAAAAAACAAAACCCAATCCTGCTATGATGGGGTTTACGAATCCTACCCTAGACTGAGGCAGGGGAAGAGGATTGGAGCAGTACTGGGTTCCATCCCTTGGCCACTGCCAAGCATGATGCTGGGGCAAAGATCAATATAAAGGAAGCTCAGTTCAGCAACTCTAAGCAAAAGGGGGAAAGAGAGGCCATTTCATGGAGGAGCACTACTCAGCGGCAGCAGCAGGAGAAGAAGCGTCTTCTGAGGGGATCCAACTGTGAGTCCCTGCCCTCTCCCTGACACTCCCCAAAAGAGAGGGAGAGGGCAGGGTCAGCTTTTGTGGCCTGCATCATGCGGGAGGTCAGACTAGATGACCATATTGGTCCCTTCTGACCTTAAAGTCTATGAGTCTATGAACCACGAGCAAGGGGCACAAAAGGGCTGCAGGTATCGGCCTTTGGCTGAAGTAAAAACGTTGTTAAATATGGCCACATCTGAAACTGAGATGCAGGATGTGGTAGGAAGTGGCCTTGGGGAATGCTGAACCTAGGCCATCTCCCACTGCTGCAACCTTCAGGGTCGTGGGCTAGGACCTGGTGGAGAAAGGGAGGGCCTGGGTCCCCCTACCCACCCAAGAGCTATGGCTCCTGTCCCTCTTGAGGGCAGGCCAAGGGGTTACGAGCAAAGAAGCCAGTCTAGCTAAGACCAGATCCAGAGAGCTACGATGCCCTGAACTGATAGAAAGATTGGAATCAGAAGCTAGGCCACTAAGCCTAATGACTGACCAAACCACCCAGCTATACCTGCTCTTTTATGCAGTGCTAAAGAAACAGTGCCTAAATCCTGTTCATCTCACTCACATCTGGTCCTAATAAAGACAGAGGGACTCCTTGTGTAAGTAAGATGAGCAGAGTGTGAAGAATGAAACATACCCTTGCATATTGGAATCGTTATGAGATTATCATTGACTCTAATAGGGCTGTCTGTGGGCACGATCCCGCAACAATTGAAGTCAGTTGCAAAATTCCCTTTGACTTCAGTGGTGTATAATCTGGTCCTGTGTAAGTAAGGTAAGGACTTGGCCCCTCGTCATGTCTGCTGCTGCAAAAACTCTCAGGTGTACTGGATTTTGTGGGAAGTTTCACATTTCAGTCTCTTCTGCTGCCAAGTGAGGCAGTTGCACTGAAGATGAGTGAGACTTCAAGTATCCTTTAGTGTAGGGGGTTGTAACTGAGTTGGAAGCCAGGAGACTAGGAGTTCTAGTCTCCCCTCTTTTGACTGCTTTTTTAAATTTCTGTATGTGTCACAATTCTTATTATTGATCAAGACATTGCACGCCTAGGAGACAGTTAAGTATAATTCCCTTCATTTTACAAGTAAGTTCCCTAACAGGTTGCACAAGGACACTTGTGGTAGAAATGGGAATAAAATTCTGGTCTTTGTATGGCAGACTCAAGTCTCTTCCACTTAGTCACGCTGCCTTTCAGAATGGGTGTTCCAAATCTGTATCCTGTTGCTAACTACTGCTCTAAGAACTAGGCCACATTCTTCGCCCAAAGCCAGGAACAGAAGTCACGAATCCTGACCTTAAACATTCTACTGCTGTCTAGCAAAGAGCTGTGTAACCTACTGGCAGAGTGTGTATCATATCCCCCACCAGGGATTGATTCACATACTCCTTCATGAGCACAGGGCAGTGCTAGGGTTCTGAAAATCCTAATTGAAAATCCTTGCTGGTGGCTCGTGGAGGTCGTTGTGACTGCACATGATGGAATATGTTTTTTGAGTTTTCTTCTTGAAAAAAATTGGTTGATTTAACTCCCCCCAGTGAGAGAATGCCCTTAAAAATAGGTTCTATAGTTAAAACCATTATACTCCATCAATTCTGCCATGATGTGCAACAAACACCAGTGTTCCATACTTTGGTCACTGGCCACATTTCAGTGGTTTGTGTCAAGCAGTGGGTAGGTTTCAATGTTGAGAAGCAGTAACTTTAAAAAAAACAAACCATATTTATATACACCATAGGTTCAGATTGAAACTGGCTTTCAAATCCTCTTTTCCAGATTTTTGTGCACAGTTGAGAATGTCTAGTTTGCTATGTGTAAGGCCCTGGATAGATCATCATTTCACAGACTGCATGGAAATCATGACATTAGCCCAGTACCATGAGGCTGTGGCTTTGTGGGAGGTTAGCGAGCTGGATCCATCCCAGAGAGGAGCAGGGAGGTGGCAGGCCAGTTCTATCCTGGTGAGGGAGTGTGACCACATAGTGCCGGCCATGGTGCTGGCTTGCTCCAGCCCATGCATTGTTGTTACTTCCTGTCCAGCTGGTGAGGATTGGGGGTGGAGCTGACAATGCAATGATTCGGAGCCCAGGCCTGCTCCACGGTGGCTCCTGGCAGGTTTGGCGGGAGATTGAGATTGGGATCTGCCCCCACTCTAGTCAGCACAGTAGCCTGTGCTGCTGCTGCTTAGAACACAAGCAGGTGCATGAGGGGGCCCTGCCCCAGAGGGGTATCTGGGTGTGAAGGGGCCCTGCCCCAGCGGAGGGATCAGGTGGGGGAATGGATCCTGGTCTCAGTTCCTCACCAGCTGGCACTGTGGTATCTCCTGCGGACTGCTGGGGGGTAAAATGAGAGCAGGTCCTCCCAACCTTGAGTATAATTATATGTCTTCCTGCTAGTGATACTGTCAGCTGGGACAGAGGTAAACTGAAGTCAACTCATTAAAGAGGTAGGAAAGTTGAAGTTTAGGCCTAGGAGTTCTCATGGGTGTCAGTTTCTCAAGATCTGACATTTTGTCCTAATGATTTTGTATGTTTATAGTTAACATCAAAAAGGAAAATCCAGATGCACTTGAAGTAGTGGAGATCCATTTGCTTGTACTGTAAATACTATCAGCAGTATAAGGGTGATAATAGGTCCTTGTCGTTGCTATCTGAGATTGCACGTAAGGATCATTGTGAAATGAGCACAAGGCTGCTAAGCCAGGAACTCAATTTACACCATTTCACTGATTGTAATAAACACATCACTGATATTCCATGGGACGCTACAAAAGCTGTCTGTACTTGGTTATGTTTCTGAATCAGACGGGCTGTTTTTGTTGTGGGTGGTTTTTTTCTCCCACTGCAGACAGGCAGGTGATGTTGCAGAGGAGGCAGCTTGGCTTCTGTGGGTGTACAAAAGTGTATCTAATGTATTTATGGGAAAAAATCAATCGTCTGAGTGAACAACAGATTAGACAGGTGTCGTTTTTAATCTTTTACATGTTGTTTCCTGAAATGTCTCCATATGAAATGAGAATACATTTGCAAGAACAGAAAACTTCCCTTTAATTTAGTTCATAGGATCATAGTAGTTAATGATCAAAAGACCTGTTGGATCAATGAGTTCATTTCCCTACAAGTGCAAGATACAGTCCCTTGATATAGGATGTATCTAATATTAAGTATCAGAGGGGTAGCCGTGTTAGTCTTTTTATTTACAAAAACAATGAGGAGTCCGGTGGCAGCTTAAAGACTAACAGATTTATTTGGGCATAAGCTTTCGTGGGTAAAAAAACCCCACTTCACGATAATACTTCCAGAAGGCCAAGATGATGTAAAAATAACCTGATTTTGGCCGTGTTTAAAAAAAAAAAAAAAAAAAAAAGGCCCTGACAAAGTTATAGGCCTGGTCTACACTAGGAATTTACGTCCGTATAGCTACATCTCTCAAGGGTGTGAAAAATTCACACATCTGATAGATGCTACTATACCAACCTAACCCCCGGTGTAGACAGCGCTAGGTCAACAGAAGAATTGTTCCCTTAACCTAGCTAACACCTCTTAGGGAGGTGGATTATCTACCCCAGTAGGAGAAGCCCACCCATTAGCATAGGTAGTGTATATACTGAAGCGGTGCAGCTGTGCTACTGTAACGTCTTAAGCAGAGGCAGTGTGTGTGTGGGGGGGTTATTTGGGATTATGTGCCCCCCAGATTTCTGTGAATGCTGAGCTGCCCTTGAAGGGCTTGCTCTGCTTGGCCTGCCGGCATGAGAAGGAGGCTTTGTCCTTCTGCTGTGCCTCTCCCTCGGCACTTTCAGCTCTCTCGGCCCCTATCCCCAAGCAGCCAGGCCCAGGTGGGGAGCGGAAGGAGCGGGCTGCTTCGGCCTCCTCAGCTGGTCTCCAACTCTCTGGGCAGTCACCCTCAGCCAACATGAGAAGTGGCTCTCTCCTGCTCCCTGCCAGGGACAGAGACTGAGCCAGCTGGAAATTCTGGTGGGCAGAGTGTGGTGCCACTGGGCACAGGGTGTGTGTAGGGGGTCAGTGGGGAAGGCGCTGGGAGCAGGGTCCCTCTGCTCAGCTGGAGGTAGGGGCACTGCCCACGCCCCTCCCCCCTACTGAGGTGTCCGTGAGGCGCAGGTGCTCTGGGGAGACGTTGGTGGCTGTGAGTCTTCCCAGCCCGGCCGAGAGGCACGTGCTCCTCACTAAGAGCTAGCAGGATTGGCTGCCCTGGCCCAGGGAGGTGGGACTGGAAGGTTCCTCCCAGAGGCGACACATGGGGTGGTCATGTGCCCCCCCCCTTTACATTGTGTCATCCCCCTTCCCTCCTGTCATCAGACATGAATCATCTCTGGTTTTAAGTGTAGACACATTCGTAGTGCTCAACCATTGCCTGATTAGTGCCCCAACAGTGTTAAAGCACACCTTGTTGTTGTCTGTACAGACAGGACCAAGCCATATTATCATGCCCTAGTCTGGGCAGAACACTCTGATCTTGAGCATCATTTGTTAGAATTGATGTAGCACTTTGTCTCATGCCACAGGCTTGACCAAACAGTGTTTTATAACACACTAGGGGCACCAATATATTTACGAAGCCAGCTTAAACACTGTCAAATCTATAATATGGACAGGGCCTTTGTGTCGCAGCAACCAGGTCTGCAATTATAATTATGTTCCTGTGTGGGTCGGGAGCAAGGCTAGGACTGGATCCTGAAGCATTTCAGCAAAGAGCTTCTTCAAACAGCTGGTTGTCAGAAGCAAAGGAGACTATTTTTAAAACTCTGCCCCACCTCTTAGCAATACAAGGTCATAAGCATTCCAAGCCACTTTAAGTATAATAAAGGGAAACTAGGAGGAGAACAGAAAAATAGTGCATATTTCCCAATCATAGAGTTACTTCCCCCATCCCAAGACTGATAAATTCTTATTTATTATTTGTTAAATTAAATAGAAACAGTGTGCTGCTTGTCCAGGAACAAAACTCAGAGGAAGTCTCTTTCTCATATTGCTTTGAGTCTAAATGGCCTTTTAATATTATTTGTATTGCAGTAGCACTTAAAGGCCCTAATCAAAGATTGTGGCCCAATTGCACTGCACTCTGCAAACACACAATAATAATAATAATTAATAATTTAATAAAAAATCCTTGTCTCAAAGAGTTTTACAGTCTAGCTAAGATCAAGTATAATATTCATTTTGTGTCTAATACATCCTCTGGTGACTATATTTTGCACTTGCAAAGACATTATAATCGAAAAGGTCTTTTCTGTTTCTGTTATGATCCTATCAAGTAAATTACAATAATTTGATTTTTACTTGTGAGGGAACCAAATCCAGGTGGTTGTTTTTTATAAGTTACACAAAGTATTAGTCTCAACTCACATTGTTTAATTTGTCAAAAAATATGAAGACATGTTACTACCAGAAAACAACTTTTTTTCTAAGCAAAGGCGTGTCAATGCATGCATAACTTTCCTTAAATCAGAGGAGTTATGTCACTTTATTCACAGAGTAGATAGTAGACTTGTGTACATGCTATAACCACAAAGGGACATCTTACACTAGTTAGGTGATCTGGTCCGTTTGGTAGCCTGCTTCAAAGATTGTTGTAATTCTGCATTTGCAACAGAGAATTTAGTACTCTATAATCAGCAGAAGTAAAGCTGCTATATATGCTGTTCATGAATTATGAATTACACTCTCGTGGACCAGCAGGTGTTGTTTGTTATGTCAGAACAATGCAGAAAATAAACCTCTGAAGTTATGATAAAAATACCTTATTTAGTTTTCATTTGAGACTATACTGTGGTAATTTCTAGTGACTAAATTGTGTGCCGTAAAATTGCAGAGGAGGTAAAGAAGCTGATGTAAAGACTGTAAAAGGGGGGAGTTAAAATTAGGGCTGTCGATTAATTGCAGTTAACTCACGTGATTAACTCAAAAAAATTAATTGTGATTAATCGCACTGTTAAACAATAGAATACCAACTGAAATTTATTAAATATTTTGGATGTTTTTCTACATTTTCAAATATGTTGATTTCTATTACAACACAGAATATAAAGTGTACAGTGCTCACTTTGTATTAGTTTTATTACCAATATTTGCACTGTAAAATTTTTTTTACAATTTAATTTTTAAAAAATTATTTCAGTTCACCTCATACAAGTAGTGTAGTACAATCTCTTTATTGTGAAAGTGTAACTTACAAATGTCGATTTTTTTGTTACATAATTGCACTCAAAAACAAAACAATGTAAAACTTTAGAGCCTACAAGTCCACTCAGTCCTACTTCTTGTTCAGCCAGTTGCTAAGACAAACAAGTTTGTTTGCATTTACGGGAGATACTACTGACTGCTTCTTATTTACAGTGTCACCAGAAAGTGAGCACAGGCATTCACATGGCACTTTTGTAGCCGGTGTTACAAGGTATTTACATGCCAGATATGCTAAACATTAATATGCCCCTTCATGCTTTGGCCATCATTCCAGAGGACATGCTTCCATGCTGATGATGCTCATTTAAAAAAAAAAAAGCGTTAATTAAATTTGTGAATGAACTCCTTGGGGCAGAATTGTATGTCTTCTGTTCTGTTTTACCTGGATTTTGCCATATATTTCATGTTATAGCAGTCTCGGATGATGACCCAGCACATGTTCGTTTTAAGAACACTTTCACAGCAGATTTGACAAAATGCAAAGAAAGTACCAATGTGAGATTACTAAGGATAGATACAGCACTCAACCCAAGGTTTAAGAATCTGAAGTGGCTTCCAAAATCTGAGAGAGACGAGGTGTGGAGAATGCTTTCAGAAGTCTTAAAAGAGCAACACTCCGATGCGGAAACTACAGAACTTGAACCACCAAAAAAGAGAATCAACCTTCTGATGGTGGCATCTGACTCAGATGATGAAAATGAACATGCATCAGTCCGCTCTGCGTTGGATCGTTATCGAGCAGAACCTGTCATCAGCATGGCCACATGTCTTCTGGAATGGTGGTTGAAGCATGAAGGGACATATGCATCTTTAGCGCATGTGGCACATAAATATCTTGCGATGCTGGCTACAACAGTGCCATGCGAACGCCTGTTCTCACTTTCAGGTGACATTGTAAACAAGACGTGGGCAGCATTATCTCCTGCAAATTGTAACCAAACTTGTTTGTCTGAGTGGTTGGCTGAAGAAGGACTGAGTGGACTTGTAGGTTCTAAAGTTTTACATAGTTTTATTTTTGAATGCAGTTATTTTTTGTACATAATTCTACATTTGTAAGTTCAACTTTCATTATAAAGAGATTGCACTACAGTACTTGTATTAGGTGAATTGAAATATACTATTCTGTTTTTTTACAGTGCAAATATGTATTTATTTTTATTACAAAAAGTGAGCACTGTACCCTTTGTATTCTGTGTTGTAATTGAAATCAATATATTTGAAAATGTAGAAAACATTCACAAATATTTAAATAAATGGTATTCTATTATTGTTTAACAGTGCGATTTAATCACATGATTAATTTTTTTAATCGCTTGACAGCCCTAGTTTAAATCAACATAACCCAGCTCTGAATATACCCACATATCAATATTGCGTTCTACATGATCTTCCATGGCAAAGGCTGAGTCTGTGTCATGGGTGAGAGCTGCACAACTCTGTGCAGTCAGTGGCCTGTGCTCCCCATTGCCATGCTAGAGTCTCCACATTTATTTGACAAATAAAATTTGCAGAATTTTAAAATATTGTGCGTAGAACTTTTAATTTTTTGGCACAGAATTTTTTAGTTTTGAGCGCAGAATGCCCTAAGGAGTAAAGTTTTATACTACCATCCAGCACCATAGTATCTGGTCACATTGCACGTAAAATCAACAGCAGCAATAACAAAGTCCCTAGTGGACTTCCTGGGGTCTCTGGTTTTGCTTTGAAAGTAAATTGCTTTGCAAATTAGGACCGCGACCTTATATTGGCTTTGGAAGTTGACTAGGAACCTGTGGTCTGATTTTAACATAGGCCTGATGTGCTTGTGGCCGCCTCAGGCATGGTGAAATTGGGCAGCCACATTCTGTACCAACTAGAGCCTGTGCATCATCTTCACATTCAACTTCAGATACAATGAGTTACAGTAATCCAGCCTGGGTGGTGACAAATGTAGGGATTACTGTGTCCAGGTTGTTGTCCAGGAGGGAAGGACAAAGTTTCCGAATAAGCTGGAAGTGAAAGATTCAGTTTCCAATAATGCTTTCTATCTTGTCATCCAAGTTTAGTGAGGGGTCAAACAGGACCCAGAGGCTTTTCACCACTTTGACAAAGGGTGGCTGTGTGCCTTTAATGGAAGGTGGTGGAGACAACATCTTGGCCATCTTTTCAAAGCATTTCACCTTTGAAGTGGTGCTGATCAGAATCTGGCTTGGATTTAGTTTGAGCCAGCTGCTCTTTAACCAGGGACTAATTTCCTGTAAACATTCTGACATGATGGTGATGGTTGCATTAGTAGAGAATGAGATATATAGTTGAGTGTTAAAGGTGTTCAGTTGGCCGCACACCTTATGGCGTCTCACTGTCTCTCCTGGATGTCTCATCTAGATATTGAAGAGAAGTAGGTATAGTATGGATTCCTGTGGGACCTCACACGTGAGGCCTTTGAAGAGGAGGAGCAGTTACCCATCACCACTCACTGAGTTCTGTTGGAGAGGAACAACTGAAACCTCTGTAGTTCTGGGCCATATACTCCTGTTATGTCCTGTAGGTGGATTAGCAAATAATTGTGGGGTGTTGTTGTTTTTTGGTTTGGTGCCAAAGCAAAAAATTGATTAAAAAAAAATTAGTTTTGAACCAAAACTGATTTTTTGTTTGTTTTTTCCTTGCTGAAATGAAAAACCAAAACTTTTACTTTTACTTTTTTTTTGGGTTGAACAAAATTTTTTGAACATCATTTTGAAATGACATTTAATAACAAAATGGTTCATTTTGACTTTTTTTTTTTTTTTGAAAAATATTCCCTTAATATTTTATTTAGCCAAAATTTACCAAATTTAGTAAATTAGTTCTGGTCATTCTGAAATTGTATTTTTTTAGCAAATTTGCTA
Source organism: Terrapene triunguis (assembly GCF_002925995.2). NCBI lineage: Eukaryota > Metazoa > Chordata > Testudines > Emydidae > Terrapene > Terrapene triunguis. Next base: position 190,132 of record NW_020664367.1, read on the forward strand.
TTTGATTGAAAAATTTGGCCCAGCTTTAGTGAGCAGTACCCTGTTTTCCATTGTGGTAAAGGCTGCAGAGAAGTTTCCATGCTCACACTGCTGGATCTTACTTGTGTCCCTGGTCATAAAATGTTGGCACATTTAGTGCCACTAGAGCTGTTTTTGTGCTGTGCTCTAGTCTGAACCCTGATTGTGAAGCATTCCCAATGTTGGCTGATGTCATGTTGAAGCTTGAGGGCTATTACTTTCTCAGTTATTTCCTCGAGGATCAGGAAGTTGAAGAGATCTTCAGGGTCAAATGTTGACTTTTTGAGGATTGGGCAGACTATTGCATTTTTCAAGGAGTTTGGTAGGTGTGCTTCTCTAAAGAACAAAGCTTTTATCTGCTCATTTTTCCACTCAGATTATTTTCTCTCATTTCTATTTATTCCTGGTACAACATAGAATCATAAAAATGTAGGGCTGGAAGGGATTTAGAGAAGTCATCGAGTCCAGCCCCCTGTGCTGTGTCAGGACCAAATAAACCTAGACCATCCCTGACAGGTGTTTGTCCAACTTGTTTTTAAAAGCTTTCAGTAATGGGGACTCCACAATCTCCCTTGGAAGCCTATTCCAGAGCTTAACTATCCTTACTACTACTACTATCCTAATATCTAATATCTCCCTTACTGCAGATTAAGCCTGTTAGTGCCTTCAGTGGACATGGAGAACAACTGATCGTGGTCCTCTTTATAACAGCCCTTCACATATTGGAAGACTATTATCAGGTGTCCCCTGCCCCCTAAATCTTCTTCTCTCAAGACTAAACATGCCTAGTTTTTTTAACCTTTCCTCATAGGTCAGGTTTTCTAAAAACCTTTTATCATTTTTGTAGCTCTCCTCTCGACTCTTTCCAGTTCTCCACATCTTTCCTAAATTGTGGTGCCCAGAATTGGACACAGTACTCCAGCTGGGGCCTCACCAGTGCTTTGTCCAATGGGACAATTGCCTTCTGTGTCTTTCATACAACACTCCTGTTCATACACCCCAGAATCATATCAGCTTTCTGTTCAGCTGCATCACATTGACGACTCATATTCAGTTTTTGGTCAACTATCTGGCCAGATCCTTTTCAGCAGTACTACCACATTTTGTAGCTGTGCTTTTGATTTTTCCTTCCTAAGTGAAGTACTTTGCACTTGTCTTTATTGAATTTCATCTTGATATTCAATAATCAGTTTAGGCCCAAGATGCTTGAAAGAGAGCCTCTTTGTTCAGTGACACAGTCCCCCAACTGTCTCTGCATCACAGAACTTGGGAATCTGCTGCTCCTCTACCCCAGGGTATGTCTACACTACGAGAGTAGTTCGATTTTAGTTAAATCGAATATGTGCAATCGATATTAGAAAGTCGAACGTGTGTGTCTACACTAAGGACAGTAATTCGACTTTGTCAGTCCACACTACCAGGGAAAGCGTCGACATTGGAAGCAGTGCACTGTGGGCAGCTATCCCACAGTTCCCGCAGTCCCCGCTGCCCAGTGGAATTCTGGGTCGAGCCCCCAATGGCTTCTGGGTAAAAAATTGTGGCGAGGGTGCTTTTGGGTAACTGTCGTCATCCGTCAGTCACTACCGCCCTGCCTCCCTCCCTGAAAGCGCCGGCGGGAAATCAGTTCGCGCACTTTTTGATCAGTGACAGCGCGGACGCCACAGCACTGCGATCATGGATCCCGCTGCGACCATCGCTGCAGTTGTGGCCGTTCTCAACGCCTCGCACCTTATCATACACCTTTCCCAGAGGCAGATGCAGAGAAATCAGGCGAGGAGGCTACGGCAGCGGAGTGAGGGCCTGAAGTCGGAGAGTAGCACAGAGCTGTCAGAAACCACGACACCCAGCGCCGAGGACATCACGTTTGCAATGGGGCATGTGGATTTTGTTGAACGGCGATTCTGGGCCCGGGAAACAAGCACGGACTGGTGGGACCGCATAGTGCTTCAGGTCTGGGATGAATCCCAGTGGCTGCGAAACTTTCGCATGCGGAAGGGGACTTTCCTGGAACTTTGTGAGTTGCTGTCCCCTGCCCTGAAGCGCAAGGACACCCGCATGCGAGCAGCCCTGACTGTCCAGAAGCGAGTGGCCATAGCCCTCTGGAAGCTTGCAACGCCGGACAGCTACCGGTCAGTCGCGAACCACTTTGGCGTGGGCAAATCTACCGTGGGGGTTGTTGTCATGCAAGTAGCCAAGGCAATCGTCAAGGTACTGCTGTCAAAGGTAGTGACCCTGGGAAACGCGCAGGCCATCATAGATGGCTTCGCTGCGATGGGATTCCCAAACTGCGGTGGGGCTATAGATGGGACTCACATCCCTATCCTGGGACCGGGCCACCAGGCCAGCCAGTACATCAATAGAAAGGGGTACTTTTCAATGGTGCTGCAAGCACTGGTGGACCATCGGGGACGGTTTACAAACATCTACGTCGGATGGCCGGGCAAGGTTCATGACGCTCGCGTGTTCAGGAACTCTGGTCTGTTTAGACGGCTGCAGGAAGGTATTTACTTCCCGGACCACAAGATAACTGTTGGGGATGTGGAGATGCCTACAGTGATCCTCGGGGACCCAGCCTACCCGCTAATGCCCTGGCTCATGAAGCCCTATACTGGCGCCCTGGACACAGAAAAAGAACTGTTCAACTACCGGCTGAGCAAGTGCAGAATGGTAGTGGAGTGTGCTTTTGGCCGTCTCAAGGGGAGATGGAGAAGCTTACTCACTCGCTGTGATCTCAGCGAAACCAATATCCCCATCGTTATTGCAGCTTGCTGTGTGCTCCACAATCTGTGTGAGAGCAAGGGGGAGACCTTTATGGCGGGGTGGGAGGTTGAGGCAAATAGCCTGGCTGCTGATTACGCCCAGCCAGACAGCCGGGCGATTAGAAGAGCCCAGCGGGACGCGCTGTGCATCCGGGAGGCTTTGAAAGCCAGTTTCAAGGCTGAGCAGGGTACCCATTGACTTTTAAGTTTGTGGACACAGAAGCTGAACTTGCCCCCGTTTCTTTACCCAGTTGCCGTCGACTATCCTCTCCAATTACATACCCCCTTCACCCCCTTCCCAAAAAATAAAATCTGTTCTGTTTTGTTCATGGACACCGTTGTCTTTATTACTGTTTTCACGGGAATGTTTTAAACCTGGGACGCAGACTGTGGCGGGGAGCGGGTTTAGGGTTGTGATGCAAATGATGCTTCTAAACTCCAGGAATGACAGGCTCCGCGATGGTGGACTGGTTGTTTCAACGGAGCCTGCCAGCCCTCCTGGCCGGGACTGCGTGTATGTGTCGGCTATGTGACTGTCTTGCAGGGGGAGGAGGGTTACAGATCCCCTGCTGCGCGGCTCTGTGATCCAGGGTAAGGACCGCTGCATAAGATCTGTAACTGCCCTCCCCCGCCACCAAGTCACAGAGCAACACCACCGCCCCCACCACACAGAACATGAAAACCACCTCCCAGACTGACCAGGATAACTAGTCACTGCACTGTATATGTGCCCTGCTGCTGCACCTGCCCCCTGCTAAAGGTGACTGTCCTGTCCAATGACCAAGGCCCTTCCCCCCCCTCCAGACAGACTCCCCTCCAAAAGAAGAGGATGGAAACAGAAATGAACAGAAACGTATTCTTTATTAACAACCGCACATGGAACGGGGGGGTGAAACTTGGACGGGGTCTTGTGTGAGGCGGGTAGGAAAGGACTTTTCAAATTTTGGGGAATGAGAGCCTTCTAGTGGTAGAGCAGTCCGCAGGGGTGGAGTGAAATTTTTCCCGGCCCCTTCCACCCCTCCGTGTTTGGACTTTGGGTGAGGGGGGTATGGGACTTGGTGGCGGGGCAGGGCAGTTACAGAGAGACTGCAGCGGGGCTCTCTCCTCCTGCCTCCGGTCCTGCAGAACATCCACAAGGCGGCGGAGCGTGTCCGTTTGCTCCCTCATTAGTCCAAGCAGCGTTTGAGTAGCCTGCCTGTCCTCCTGTCGCCACCTCTCCTCCCGTTCAATGTTTGCCCGGTGCATTTGGGACAAGTTCTCCCTCCACTGTGTCTGCTGGGCTGCCTGTGCTCGGGAGCATTCCATTAGTTCAGCAAACATGTCTTCCCGTGTCCTCTTCTTCCTCCTCCTAATGTGCGCTAGCCTCTGGGCAGATGTGGCTGTGGGAATTGGAAAAAGGGAGTGAATTCCTGAGACAGAGCAATGTATCTGTGAACAGAGAACATAGTCTTTCTCTGTGAACAAGACCATGCAGAGCACCTATCACACGCGCACTGAGGACAAGGTCGAATTTTCGGCCCTCGCCTACAGTGCCTGCGGTCTTGCTGTGGCGAGCTGAGGAGCAGGGCAGGACACCGGACTTTGTCTAGATGGCAAACATGGTAAGCCGTAGACTTGTGGCCGCTTAAAACTTTAAGAGTGGCACTGGCCTCCTTTCACATAGAAAGCAATGCGAGTCTCTGCTGGCAGCAATCCTGCAAGCATGAACTCTGGCCCTGTCCCAGCCCCTCGCGGCTGTAAACCGCGTGGCTGTAAACCGGCGGTTGCAGTTCTGTAAAGGGACGGGCAAGCAGTCCCAATACTAACTTTCCCCTACCTAATTCACAGCAGGGAGTCATGCCTGACATCACCCTCCTGAAGGTCTCCGAGAGCCAGAAGGAGAAGATGCTCCGGGACAGCCTGCAGAAACCGGGGCCATTTGCTGCACTGCTGTGCAAGGCCATGATCCCGGAGTACCTGCTGGCGTTGTGGCAGGGAAACGTGTCCTACCACGGGGGGCCTAATAAGCTGTCCCTGCCCAGGAACCTGCTGATGAGGCTTGAAAAACACCTGCAGGAGGTGTATGAGGAGTTCTCCCCGGAGGATGTCGCCTCGATCCCCGGTTACATTGACCAGTTCTTGGCTTAGGTGCCCTTGGAGGGACAAATGACTGCAGGGTTTTGGGCACTATAATCATGAAGCGGACATTGTGAGATTTTTTTAAAATGGTTCGGACTATATATTGAGGCGCCCAAAGACGGAGTAATCATGATACACTTTGCACTGATTCCCCTTTTGTTTGACTTTCCTGTTTACATGTTTTTAAGCACTTTACCCACTGTTAATATTTTCAATCTTCCTGTTTTGTTGCAAATAAATGTTTACATGTTTTAAAGCACTTTAGCTACTGTTAATATTTTAAATATGCCAGTTATGTTGTAAATAAATGTTTGGATATTTAAAACACTTACTGCTTGATCCTTCCCCTGAATCTGTGTCTGGGGTAACGGCTGGGGAGGGTTGGTAGGGGATCTCTGTCAGGGTGATGAAGAGCTCCTGGCTGTCGGGCAAATCAGCGTTGTAAGCGCTGTCTACTGCCTCGTCCTCCTCATCTCCTTCCTCCTCTTCCCCGTCCGCTGAGGAACCGGCCGCGGACAATATCCCATCCTCAGAGTCCACGGTCAGGGGTGGGGTAGTGGTGGCGGCCGCACCTAGGATGGAATGCAGTGCCTCGTAGAAACGGGATGTGTGAGGCTGGGATCCGGAGCGTCCGTTTGCCTCTTTGGTCTTCTGGTAGCCTTGTCTCAGCTCCTTGATTTTCACGCGGCACTGCGTTGCATCCCGGCTGTAGCCTCTCTCTGCCATGGCTTTAGAGATCTTCTCATAGATCTTTGCATTCCGTCTTTTGGAGCGCAGCTCGGAAAGCACGGACTCATCTCCCCACACAGCGATGAGATCCAAGACTTCCCGATCCGTCCATGCTGGGGCCCTCTTTCTATTGGATTGCACGGCCATCTCTGCTGGAGAGCTCTGCATCGTTGCCACTGCTGCCACTGCTGCTGAGCTCGCCACGGTGTCCAAACAGAAACTGCGCTTCAAACTGCCCAGACAGGAAAAGGAATTCAAATTTTCCCGGGGTGTGGCTGGTCAGAGCATCCGAGCTCGGACTGCTGTCCAGAGCGTCAACAGAGTGGTGCACTGTGGGATAGCTCCCGGAGCTATTACCGTCGATTTCCATCCACACCTAGCCTAATTCGATATGGCCATTTCGAATTTAGCGCTACTCCTCTCGTTGTGGAGGATTACAGAAATCGATTTAAGGAGGGCTCTATGTCGAACTAAATGGCTTCGTGGTGTGGACGGGTGCAGGGTTAATTCGATATAACGGCGCTAAATTCGACATAAAAGCCTAGTGTAGACCAGGCCCCAGACTTCCAGTTTGGGAAGCTAAACAATTTAAAGGCACAGTTCCAAAATCCACAGTCTGTAGCTACTAGGTTTTGTAGGTTTCTCTTGTCCTTTGCTTCTTAGATCATATGGATGTACTCAGATACTTTTGTTCCTGGAATGGAATGTCTTCTGCATATAAGGCTGGAGTGGGATTCCCTCCAAGGAACAAAGTGCTTGTGTACTTCAGCAATGGGAGCTATTATAAAGAACTATGAAGCTTAAATACAAGTGGCAAAATAGAGGCTAGAAGTGATCTTTAAATTAAGGACCTGCATTTGAGGCTTCAGGGTCTCTCTGCACATAGATTATGAGGGTTAAGTCTGGAGAACAGGCCCTTAAACTTGGCCAGGAATGGGCTATTGTAGAGTGACCAGATGTCCTATTTTATAGGGACAGTCCTGATATTTGGGGCTTTTTCTTATATAGGCGCCTATTACAGCCTCCACCCCCTGTCCCGATTTTTCACACTTGCTGTCTGGTCACCCTAGGCTATTGTTGACCATGATAAGAACACTTATCCTTTTGCAGGAGGATAGTATGTGAAAGCCAAATTGCAGTGTATCCAAGAGGGAATAAAAGAAGATGTTGAAGTCGTCAGTGTAGACCACATGTACAAGGAGTTTAGAGGTGAAGGAGAGGAGGGATATGAGACAGATGAAGACAGAATTTGAGTCAAGATGCTGTGTAACTCCCAGTTTTTTTGTTTGTTTTTCCTTTAAATTATTTATTTTCCTATCTATAGCTCTATGAGGCTACAACTGAAGTCTGAATCTTGCAAAGATTTTCTGCCTGGCAGAAAGGACTATTTGTGTTTAGAGAGAAAAGCGGGGTGGTGGTTTGTTTTTTGTTTTGTTTTGTGTTTTACTGCAAAATGCCAGAAATTTTCACACCCAGCCAACCAGAACTGGTGAAAAGCCAAAAATGTACAGGTTTTGCTTTGGATATGAAAATATTTGCACAGTTTTCATAAAGACTTAGGTTTTCAATTCACAAGATAATATCCCTGTTGCTAAGTCCTTTTGTATTCTGTTTGATAGCTCTAGTGATGTGCCATTAACATCTGATGGTTAGAAATAGGCATGTTTTTAGAGTGAGCTGTCTTAATCAAAGACGGTGACCATGAGAAATGTTTGAGAAAAGAAAGCCTTCTATTGTGGCTAAATAAAACTTTCATTGGGAAGGGAATGTAGATTAATCTCATCACACATTGACCTATCCAAATTAGTGGGCAACTGCAAACCTGGTACAATTAGGAGGTAAATAGTATTTGTTATTTTATATAGTGCGAAGTGCATGCTGGAAGCTTTGCAGTTGGGTATGAAATCAGGGAGGGGGGGCTGATTCCAGTGTGTGTCTCCTGTAAATTTGGATTAATTCTATTGGAGTTAATAGAGTTGTATCAGTATAATTGTGGTGTGAGGTCAGACCCATCTCAAAGTCTCTACCTTGAAGTGCTTACAATCTATATATCATGTGGTTTTCTCTAGCATGCGGTGGGGATTATTTATGTAGCTTTTATCATCTTGTTCTTTCAAACACTGAAAGACTTTTCATTCAGTAGAAACTATACTCCGGGGGAAATCTGTACCACTGTGCATGCGCAGAATTTATGTCCCCGGCAGATATCTTTGCTTCCACACAGAACAATGATTTTCTGATGGGGGAGCAAAGGGAAGCCATAAGAGCAGTCGTGCGACCCTCCTCAGCAGTATGTTTTGGGTGCCCAGGGCAGCCGGCAGAGAGGTAAATCACTATGGGGCAGAGAGCGGGACCAGGGAAGACCGGGCTGGTGGCTCCTACCCTGCACTGACTCTTCCCCTGCATAGCATCCAGGGCTGTGTCAGACCCACCCCCAGATTTCTCCCTCATCTGTAGGAAGCTCTGCAAACTCTACCCCCCATGCTTCCTGCACCCATCGCTCCTCAGCTGCAGGGACTGGGATCCCTGTACAGGGAGCTGCTCCCCCATCTGCCCAACATGCATGCATCCAGACCCCCTCATACCCAGACCCTCCTGTCGAGCCTCACCCATCCCCGCACCCAGAACCCCCTCCGAGCCCCACTCCCCCTGCACCTGGATCACTCCAATGAGCCACCCAGACCCAAATCCCCACCCTACCAAGCCCCAACCAGCTGCACATGGATCACTGCCCCACTGAGCTCCCCACACCCAGATCCCCCTGCTGAGCTCTATCACCCCCACACCCAGACCTCTCCCTGATGAGCACCAACTACCTTCACCTGGACCCCCTGCAGAGTCCCATTACAGTTGCACCCACAACCCCCAACAAGCCCCCGTGCATCCAGATTCCCCCCCCCCAGACACACACGGATTTCCCCACTGAGCCGCCCACACCCAGATTGCCCGACACAGAACCCTCTCAACCCACATCTGGATCCCCCACACTAAGCCCCTCCACCCTTGAATCCTGTGTTGCTGAGCCTGCCTGCCCACACCTGGTGCACCTGGCATGGAGGGGCAGGGCCGGTCCTTGTGCTGTGTCAGGGTTGGGTACAGCCTCACCACTGAGTCCATGTTCGGGGGGGGGGGAGGGCAGGATGCACAGTGATCTCCCACCTCCGTGCCGCCAGTGGCCTCTGCTCCCCAATGTCATGCTTGGAGCCTCCGCGTTTATTTGACAAATAAATAAAATTTGCAGAATTTTAAAATATTGTGTGCAGAAATTTAAATTTTTTGGCGCAGAGTACCCTCAGGAGTAAAACTAGAGAGAGGCTCAGACCAGAAGCCTGGATCTGAATGTTTGAAGACTGGATGTTCTTCTAAAAGATATGCTCTAGAAATTATTTTGGGGAAGGTCTATGGCCTGTGTTATACAGGAGGTCAGACTAGATGATCACAGTGGTCTGTTCTGGCCTTGGTTTCTATGAATATCCACCAAAATTTGAGATGATCAAAATCTTAACCTGGTTTGGAATCAGACTTTACAAATGGCTCCTGTCTTTCATCTTGGCCAAACCAAAACCCTGGATTCAAATCCTTCTAGTGGATCTGAAGCATCATCCAGATTTTGTATCTTGCACTCATGGTTGATGCACCTGAAAAGTTGTGCTCATCAAAAGTATTTTAAAATAAACTGTGAAGGAGTGGAGGATGAAGGATATTTGGCTTTGTTTTTGCTTAGTGACAATTGTTTTGTTTTAATGGAAGCAGGTTAGGTTGTTTACCTTAACCTGCAATCTAGATAGCTATACACTCCATCGATAAGTTCCTAGTTAAAGGTAATGAGCCAGGCTTGCTGGTTGGTTTTAGGGTCTAAGTGGCAAAAACCCTGTTATGGGAAGAGTAGGTTGCAGTGGTGCAAAGCTGACACTGTCTGTAAGGAGTTACTTGGTCAACTGTAGTGGGGCCAGTGCAGCCCCAAAAGTAGGGGGCTTTGGACGGAAAAGGTATATATCCAAGGCAGCTGGGGAGTGTGCTGATTCAGTGTGTCCCTCAACACCACCTTCTGTGTGGAGTTCTTGTGGAGTCCTTTGCTGGAAACTTGAGGGAGGGTGGCAGCTGAAACATCCCCTGCCTTAATTTGGAGTGAATGCCTCCTGAAACATAAAGGGGCCTTGCTAACACAGGGAGGTGTATCTTACACCTTTACCCCAGAATCTGACCCCATTTTATGCATATTACACATATGAAAATATGGTATGTTGCATTTAAGTTCACCGACAGCTGAATTAGTATGTGGTTTTGCCTGAGTAAGGGCTGCAGGATCCAGCGTGAATGTTCCAGCCCCAGTGTATGCAAAAATCTAGTAAACCATGTAATAACATTAACCATTTTTTGTACTGGAATCTGTTTGAAGTTTTCTTTGAACAGTTTTTCTCTGTTACCAATTTTATTTACACTGAGGTTGGTTTGTTCTTTAACTGTTAATGTTCTGTTTGATTACCAGGCATCAGAAGAAGTGTCAAAATCACTGCAAGCAATGAAGGAAATTCTGTGTGGTACTAGTGACAAGGAGCCGCCTACGGAAACAGTGGCTCAACTGGCACAAGAATTATACAACAGTGGCCTGCTAGTGACACTTATAGCCAACTTGCAGCTGATAGATTTCGAGGTAGGTCAATATTAGTTCTCTGAAAGGAAGAATTCCATCTTTTTGATCCTGATATTGTCATTTAGCTTAGTTATAGTTTCCTAAAGTTTAACTGATTTGTGTAGCTAGGTCTTCCCAACACTCACTTTCACTGTAAACTTTTAGACATGCTGAAAGATGGGGGCTTTTTTCAATAGAGCATTCCTCTGTTGTTGTGTAGTGATCAATATGCTGATATACACAGGTGCCCTCTCTGTCTTAATTACACATGATGCATTAGATTCTTTCTTGGCATAACTCTATGGAGTATCAGAATGACCAAATGATGGACTATTCAGATGCGTAAGGCAATGGGATGCAAAATACTATTGAAAATATTATAATGCTCTTATATACTTCAGTGGTGCACCCTCACCCTGAGTAGGTTAAATTCTGGTCTCACTGTCTCTGAAAAGATACAGGGGATTTGGATACAGAATGAAAATGACTGGAGCCATAGAAACATTTCTTTATGAAAAGAGACTGAGGGGATTGAGACAGCTTAGCTGATAGAGGTATACAAAATAACGAATGGCTTGATAGATTGGATCAATCCTATTTTCATTTCTCAGAGTAAAAGAATAAGGGGACATTAAATAAAATGGCAAGGCAGCAAACTGAATATTGGTAAAATAAGGGAATACGTAACTCGTAATTAGCCTTGGGAATTCATTGCCACAGTATAACATTAAGGCAAAGAACTGGGAATAATTCAGAAAAGGATTAGATTTTCATAGGACAATGAGAATATCTCCATTTACATTAGAAATTATTAAAAATAATTTAGGATAGATATAAACCCTCATAACCAATCTCTGACTGATGCAGGTTGGGAAGACACTTCCCCGTAGGGAGATTATTCTAGAACTTCACTACAGCATTTCTTGCACTACCTATGAAGATGCTGTCAAAGACAAGATCCTGGACTAGAGAGGCTACTGTTCAGATCCAATATGGAAATTCCTGTGTTCCCACTTGCTCGGATGAATCATCACAAATAATTCAGCTTGTTGGTGCAGGGTTAGAACTCAGGAATTCCGTACTTCCAGTCCTACAGGATGCTCACACAATGCCTCCCGTTAGCCACAGTTTGAAGTAGGGGCACTAACTGAATGTGTTGTATGGGGAACCTCAGAAAGTAAAACCAGGTTCCAGGGAGCATCATCCTTTTAGCTTGTTTCCCAGGGGTGATTCTGTGCAATCCTGTGGGAGTCACCTTTTGTGAGAGTTCCTGTGGGGAACTGTCCCCCATTTAATGCAAAGAACCATTTGTTGTGCTGTTACTTTCCGCATCCTTTGAAAATGAATCAAGAGGAGGAACATTTTCCTCTGAGTGAAACCTGAAGTCCGTTAGAGCTGTAACGGTGGCTTTCACGAAATGCTGTAAGAAAAAAATACTTGTGGTATTTCACTGGAAAATATGAAAAATATGCTCCTTCTCATGGCATTTCAGTGAGACTTAATGTTCCTTTTGCAGTATTAAATGGCATAGCCGTGGGAGATTTATGTTCTAGGGATAGATTATTTTCATTTACTTTTTAATATAAAAATTCCATTGTTAACACAAGTTCCTTCCTCTCCCTCTATTCTGGAGCTGAGAGGTTTCTTGATCATAGAATTTCTTCAGTTGTTGTTCTCTTGCTATTGCTAAATGTGTCAGTCTCTAAATGTTTTCTTTAAAATCAGAAAAATAATCCCATAGTTCGCAAACTGTAAAAAATTAAAGGCACCATCAGCATACAACTTCTCAAATCATGGGATAACTACTGCTTTAAAAGCGTGGCATTCTGTATAGTTTATATCAAATGGGAAATATTCCTTGGCTTATTTCTCCAGAGTACAGTCTTCCAAGCCAGGACTCTGTCTGATGTGTCAACTGCGAACCAGCAACTATGCGGTATTTATTATTACTGTGAACAGAACTCTAAATACTTCACTTGTGAAATTAGCCTCATCCATGACAAAGTTATATAATCACACAGCAAACGCTCTGCTTTGCCACCGGTGTTACTGTTAGACAAATCAAGCTGATGAAATGTATACTGCATCAGTAAAATGTAATTGAAAAGGAGTTTAGTAACAGTATATGCCCACTGTGTCTTCAGGTTCCCATAATTTTTGAGCTTCTAAACTTTCCTGGCCACATTTGAGCCTTATTTTGCTGTCTTCCAATTGTTACCCACATATAACTGATTGATTGTGCAATTCATTACTTGTCAGCATGCAAATGTGTTTTCTGTGTTTAATCCCCATTTGTACCATTATAAATCATGTTAAAATCTGGCTTTTTTGAATATTGATGCCCTTATAAAACAGTGGAGATGGCCGTGAGCAGGAATCATGAACCCAAACACAACTGAACTTTGGGAAGTTCTAATTCGAATTCAGATCTGAACTTTATAACTTGGGCCAGTAGCTACAAAAAACTCTCTTAGTTGGCTAATAAAGGGGGTGAGAAATAGCCAGTAGCCCAGGACAAATGATAACATAAAACTGCTACATTACAGAGATCCTACATTCATTTTCTTGTCAATGATTCTTTTAAAATATCATATTGGCTTGGGTTGTTTTATGGTGGAGGAATCTGGTAAAATATTATCCACAGGATGAGTTTATTATCTCTTTCTCATATCTAGTCACTGAGCTTTGGCTCCAATTTTGGCCCTCCTGTACTCTGCTTCTATTGTATCTTGTGTTTTTCATTGTAAAGAGAACTTGCGTTGCAAATTCCACATAAAGGAAGCATTGCAAAATCACACAATTCTTGCATACATTTTTTTGATGGGTGCCTGCCTTTAGCCTCTAGGGGATGTGCCATTTTAAAACACATAATTGTAGTACACCTAGTGTTTAAAACTTAATATAATGTTTTTGGCACTCCTTCCTCTTTCTTGGCCAGAGGTGGTGGTGATTCCAAAATTTAAATTGAGAGTTATGGTGAACTATGTGGCTGATATTTGTAAAGCTCTTCATGATTTAGGCCTAAGGAACCTGAGTGATTATATTCCTCTGCTGTGAGCCTGTAAAGCAGTTGTGATTGACCAGCCTGTCCTTGCTGACTTTCCTGAAGTTCAGACTGGATAGTGCCATTGCTTTGTCTATTCAGGGCCTCCCACTCTATGGACATTCTTCGCTAAATGAGTCTTCCAGAGTCCCTCTGAGGCTGACTTCAGGACTTTGTATAAGGCCTTTTTGTTTTGGCACTTACCTACCTACCTACAATGGGAAATTTGGTTTTTCTTTCAGGTGACCTCCCCCACTACCACTAACATACATGGGTTTCTGTCTGACATTTGAACATAATACATTTATTTTAAATCAAGAAAATAATAGCCCGCACTTAGCAGGAATCTGGGTGCTGGTGGAGCTCAGGATCTGTCGTCTTTGGGACAAGCCTCATATCTGTTTTCTTCTCTAGTCTATTCAGTGTTCACTGATGTCACTGGGAGTCCAGACACTCAAGAGGCAGTCCCAATGGTCTGAGAAATCTCTCCCCAAATCCTGTGCTTATGCAGCTAGGATCATTTACATTTCTGGCCAATGTTGTCTCCCCTTTTCAACAGCTCTTCTTTTCTGGATTATTTTCATTGTGTACTAACTTTTGGAACTCCTGGGAACAGGTCTCATGACTTACAGATTTAATTGTGCAGCATTCCGTATTTATGTGGAGCGTGTTACAGTTTAAAAGGGAACAATTTTAAAAAGAAATTGGCTTAATTACAGGAATGTCCAAGTGTCAAGAATATCTCAAACAGCAGCAGATGGGCCATCCTACTGATTTGATTCCCTTTCTTAGTCTCTTACTCTCCAGGCCAGCTGGGCTGGAACAACTAGGAAGGCAGAATATTCAGTCTTTCTCAAGAGTGATTTATTTGCAAGGATGAAGCTAGGAAAATTCTCCTCTGTGTGAAACTATCTGCCCTTTGCCTTGAAACCTTCATTAATTTCCCAGCCAAGGAATGTGTTTGTCTTCTTGTAATGCATCTATGAATATTATACAGATTATAAATAACACTTTCCTATGGTTTGCATTGTCCATTATGACCCAATATTTATCCGCTACAAGACTTTTAATGTGGCTCTCTCCACTTTTGCAACAGCAACCTCTCTGGGTGATTACAAAATGGCTCAGAAGGGCCTTCTCAGAAGTCTTTAACCGGAATGATGATGACTAATGTGGTACAAGATTCAGAAGATGTATATGTGGAGAGTAATAGCAGGAGAAAATGGGAGGGTTCCTCGGAGCTTCAGAGAAGTTATGGACCAATCTCATCCAGTTTTGGGGGAATAAAGTAGAGTCAACAACAACAACAAACCAGAGCACAGATAATGACAATAACATTTGTCTTGTACTTAAGGTTAACATAAAGATTATAAGAGGAATGCTAGTCCTGTCCTTCAGTACAAGTTTTTTTAAGAGTAAGAGTTAGCTAAATTTGAGCTATCATTTTGATTGTGATAGTAATAAAGGAAAAAAAGTCTAGTCTGACCAAGTGGGTCAAAACCATGCATTGCACTGCCCCATTGGGAGCTCAGTTTGAGTGCTGCTGTGAGGACTCAGAATTTGGGGGCTAAGGGAGCAGATGTGCATCACTGGTGAGACATGTTGCTAATTAACAGAACAAAGGATTTGGTTTTTGTCTGCATTTTTGGCAAAAGAAAAATGCAAATGGTGGAATTGGTATTGTCCAGAACAAATAGATGGGGGAACCAAAGGATCCTGTTGAGCCATTGAAGATGCACCCATCTTTCAAGCAATAAGATGTGGGGGGTCAACAGCAAAGAAAGACAGCTAGGGCAAGCTGGTGTTGACTTGTTCTGTTTTGGGTCTCTTTTCCTATTGTAAATAAAGACTCTAATGAATAATCAAATTCTTTCATGTTTTCACACTTACAACTATGTTTTGTTTCTTTAATAGGGCAAAAAGGATGTGTCCCAGATATTTAACAACATCTTGAGAAGACAAATTGGCACTCGAAGCCCTACTGTGGAATACATTAGTGCCCATCCACATATCCTGTTTATGCTTCTAAAAGGGTGGGTGTTCATTTTAATCTGAGTTTGATTTCCATTAAGCAGGATTGTCTGGAGCATGCTTGTATGGCATTTGATCTACCTTATACGATGGTTTAAAAAAAAAAAAGTGGATGAAATTTCAGCCTTAATTTCAGATTTCTTGGCTTCTGTTGACTTGCTACTACTTAAGTGGACACTTGTACACATTTCAGTACCTGCATTATTTATTTGGCCATGATTTCTTGGCCAAACTCCATATTGGGGTAATTACATTCTGACTGCTTTCCGCCTCTATTTTCCATGAGATACTCTCTTCCATTCCTGCCCTAAACTGTTGTGTAGGATTGATGGGTGCAGCTAAGTAACTGCTGGGTTCCCTTCACAGGTGGCTGCATTTCAGTAGTGAGCAAAATGATTCCTATAAATATTTGGCCAAATTCTGGACTATTGCATGTTGAGTAGAGAAGACTACAAGAAAGGTAGTGATGTCTGAAAGACATGCTCTACAACCCCTCGTGACCACATGGAAGTTCTTCCTCGTGGACTTTGCACGGTTGGGGCTCTGTGAGTTTTGGACTGACATTAGAGAGGGAGATGGAATCAGGGAACATGTTCCCCTCAACAACCAGCAGATTTCCAAGTGCAGATCAATGCAGAAGTTAATGCTGCTCTTTTCAGCATTAATTCTCCCTCTGGTTTCTGTCTCACAGAAGGAGTTAGTGCTCAGCTCAGAGGCCTCCAAGGTGAGCTATGCTGCCATGAAAGGGGACTAGGCAGCAGCACAGAGGGGATGTTAACTGCATTGATGCATGGGAATGCATGAGTGAGACCAAACTTCTCTGAGGTTTCTGTTCTCTCTGCTAGGCCACAAATCTCCCTGCCCTTATATTGAGAATCTTAGCTTTTCCATGGTTTGAAAGCTGCTATTTTCTGATCACCCTTTCATTTTTTTTTTCCTGGGGGAGGGTGAATATAGGCCCTTGTTTATAAAGAGCTTTAGGATTGTTTTGGATGAAAGTTACTATGTAAAAATAAGATGTTATATTGGTCAGTTAATAAATATAACCAGTTTAATCTCTTGGTTAACCATATAATAGCAGTACTGTTAAACTCAGGCATTCAAAAATCAGGAGATGGGCCCCCAAAACTGAGATTAAAAAAAATACATTTGGGGGTCTTTAATTACCTTTTTTGAGCCTTTAGGGTTTTAATTTTCAAGCTTTTCTCTGCAACCATGGATAGCAATTTACTGTTTACAAAAAATGCACTCTGGGATTTTCATATAACGACATAGCTCCATGAGCTGGGACTTTAAGAAAAATCCCAAATATTGCAAGACTCACAATGAAATCACAAGAGCTGGCAACATGCTCACAGCTCTGGTAATGATTTAAAAAAAAAATTGACTGTATTACTAGTTGGGATTTTTCCCCCCAGATTTTCCAAATTAGGAGCCTGCTCCTGTTGAAATTGGTGGCAAAATTCTGGTTGACTTCAATGGGAGCAGGATTGGGCCCACTATTTTTGATAAAGTTGTGGGATAAATACAGAAACTGACCCACTCATTGGTCTTAACATATCATTGGATTTAATAGTTTAACTTTATCCTTAACCTTGAAACTCAGATTTGTTTTATATCTGTTAATCTGAGTCACGGAGGCAGCAGATTTCTCAAAAGGATGCTAGCCAGCTATATGGATTTTTGTTGTTGCTGAATTTTAATTAATTAATGTCAAGCTACAGATTATGTATTGGGTGAATACTCTATTTCAGAAAACGAGTCTTAATGATTATGCCAATTTGTTTCTCTATAAAGTATTGGCATTTTGTTAAATTTAATGGTATTAAAATATATATAGCAAATTTTAATAAAGCAAGGCATGAAGTCCATTCACTTACTTGTATCAATAATGCATTTGTCTGCACAAATTTGGCATTTGCATGTGACTTATGTCCAGTTGTAATGATTGCATATACAAAAGATGATGTGCAAAAATGCACACAGATTTTGGGCGTCAACTACGAAGTGAGTTGGTTGATAATAAGTAAAACAAAATTCCCAAAGGAAATACTTTACAGCTCACTTATATAGTTGCTTCATTTTGATACATTCAAAGTACTGCCTATTTAATGTTTATGTGGTCAAATCCTGAAGTACCCTGCCTGCGAATACATTGCTCAAATGAAAAGCTACATTTTTGTTGCATTGAGACTAGTCTGCAGAGATTTGTGTGAGGGATTTCTATTCTTCTCTGCTGGCTGTAGATGTGACTTCCCTAGCAGGTCTCCACAGGAGAACATAGGCAGTAAGAAAGTGAGTATCTCCTACAAATGTGATTTGTGCTCAGCATGGAACTGCATGGGTCAAATCCTACAGAAAGGGGCATTTGAAGACCATCTCTGCTGCTCCCCAATCCCAAATACTTCAGGCTGGTCTACACTGAAAAGGTACATTGGCATAGGTACGTCTCAAGAGACGTAGCTATGCTGACCTAACCACTGGTGTAAACAGCGCTAGGTTAATGGAAGTATTCTTCCATCAACCTAGCTACCAGCTCTCAGGGAGACGTATTAATTACCGCAATAAGAGATCCCCACCTGTTGCTATAGTGAATGTCTACACTGAAGTGCTACAGCAACACAGCTGCAGCAGCGTTTTTAAGTGTAGATATAGCATCAGTAGTAGTTGTCTATAAACAGCTTGTGGGGCTAAGGATTTCTTCAATCTACCGTTTTGCAGCCCAGCTTCAAATGGCTATGAAGATATGTACGCTGTTCCTTTAAATTTCTAGCCGGAATCCAGGTAGGAGGGGCTAAGCAAGGTTCTACGCAGAAATTTGACAGTGAAGAAGAGAGAGGCAGAATAGCTGAAGAAATAATGTTTTTCTCGTGCTGATTAAGTTTCTTGTTCAGAGTTAGAGGAAAGCAACTCTCTATGACCCTTTTGCCTTGTCACGTGACAGTGATAATAGCTCCTTTAATCACTGCTTAGGTAAATTTCATAAATTTTTCTGTTGAGTAAGTAAAAAATAAATATTTGTCTAATCTTTAAATCAGTTTTTTAAACCATTTTTTCACCCCTTTTTGCTAGCTTTATCCTTTGGATTCTTCTTTCCTTCCTCCTCCCATTTTCTTTGGCACATTGCCTGGTTTTATACAGTGTGGCACAATTCTGTAAAATATTTTTGGATCGTGTCCCAAGTACTCTTTGGATTCTCTGTAAATAAATAGGGGAAAAAAAGATAATATGGAAGCTTATAATGTATATTGTAACATCAATGGGAATAGCACTATTAACTGTGCCAAAATATTAATGTATGCCAGTCCTGGAGAACCTTATAAGAAAGAACTAAAGAATTCTACTGGAATGGTCCAAAACTCTCACTTTTACAATATTACAGCAATATTTGGGGATTGCTGCCGAATGCTGTAACTTTTATGTACTCCTCATCATTGTGGCAAATCCCAAAGGTACATGGCCTCCTTGTAAATCAAGCACCACCTGAATTGATCTCTGTCAAGGTGCTTAATGTGGTCTAGCTGCACATTCAGCTTATGGCCCTCACTAGCAATCTTCTTGCACCACTGAAGTTTGTGGCACCTATGTGATCACTGGCCGTGTAGTGACATTCCTTAGTATACATGCTTCAGAATTCATTGGTCTTCAATTCTTATAACATGTCCATACCAAGAAAACAGCTGAAACTGAACCGTTGCTGATGGAGATGGCTGCTGGGTTTATTGGCTTTGAAGATCCTCATTTCTGAACTTGTCCTGCCACTTGATATGGAACAACTGACAAAGATGATGACGGTCGAAAACATCAATCTGATGTTCTTCAGCCTTTCTCAGCACCGCTTCCATATGATGGAGGTGATATAACCATGGTTCCATAGATCCGTAGCTTCATAGCAAGCTTGATGTCCCCTCAGAGGCTGCTGAACGGCATGAAACATGACAGCAGCTGCTGCCATACAAGCATCCACAGGCGCTGGCATCTAATTTTCCCTGGGGGTGCTCAACTCCCGCTCAGCCCCAGGCCTCACCCCCACTCCACCCAGCCTCTTCCTGCCCCCACTCCACCCCTGGTCATGCCTCCATTCCACCCCTTCCCCCAAGGCCTCACCCCACCAGCCTCTTCCCCACCTCTTTCCGCCCCCTCTCCCAAGCATGCAAGCCATGGTGTGCAAGAGGTGCTGGGAGGGGGAGGAGATGATCAGCACGGGCCGCCAGTGGGTGGGAGTGAAGGGGGGGAGCTTGGTTCCTGCTGGGTGCTAAGCACCTGCTAATTTTTCTCTATGGAGACTCCACGGAGTCGGCACCTATCCAAGCATCTACATCTTTTGAGCATTCTCCAGTGCTGTCTGACACTGCCCGAGTATTTAACAGTTGCTACCTGGACAGATTTTTACGGAGCTGGTTGTAATCTGGATCTGAGGGCTGCTTGATGGGAATGGCCAGGGGCTTAGTTTTATCCAGATTAATTACCAGATCAACATGCACTGCTTCTTTCCTGACCAGATCGGCCATCAGCTGCAGCAATTCACCACACTGATCCAACAAGACAATGTTATTGGTGTATTCAAGATCTCGAAGCAGAATAGTGTTCAGTTCAATGCCACCGATGGCTGCCTCCTGAAGATTATCTATCAACCAATCAATACCAGTATTGAACAAAGATGGTGACAGAATGCAGCCTTGCTGAACTCCCATGGAGATAGGAGACCATGCCATTTATCTGCCTTTGACTCAAACACAGCTTTCTGTTCCTTTATAGAACTCTTTGTGCTCTCTCTTGATTGATAAAACTTTTTTATACAAGGGATCTTAATAAGATGCCTTGAGCCTGTAATACATTTGAGCGAACACAGAGGCACCTATCTGCATGGATCCAACTTTGGGGTTGAGTTCCAACTTCCACAACTTATAGTAAGTGCCTAACGTAGGGGTAGGGCCCCAAGCCTGCAATTTGTTGCATGTGACCAGTCTTCTGTGCTCATGTGCCATGAATTGCAAGATTGGGTCTATGTGCTTAACTTAGCCCTGTATTTCCTTTGTTCACTTTTTTTATTGATTATGTATTTTCTTGTGAATATAATATTTCTTTAAAAAAGGAAGAAAAACTGAAACAAACCCAAAGTAATGCCACAAGTATTCTCTCCCTATCTCCCTCCCTGAATTTGGCCATCTCTGTTATAAAATTATAGGATGCTATCTCTGACATATATTTTATTTAAAAAATAAGTCAATCAGGATGTATGTTTTACACACAATTGTAGAAAAAACAGCACAGAACTATCATGAAGGCAAGTCATTGTTTGCGCAGTATTGAATGAAAAATTTCCATTGCCACCTGACAGTCAGTTCCCAGCAGCAACAACAAAAGGTCACTTTGTTCACTGCATAATGTGAGCTCTGTTGTTAAGTGGGAAGATTCCTGAATACGCTCTCCTTCCCAGCATTTCCTGTGTAATACTGCAGTGGCACTGCCAGCTTGAGATAACTATTATTACCTCCGGTCTTCATTTTACTTCTCGGTTAATCCCTCCCAAATTGTTAGCTTCACAAAAAGACTCAGCAAACGGTTGGTTGGTTGTTTTTGTGTGTGTGTGTGTGTGTGTGTGTGTGTGTAATATAAAAAGAATAGGATAATTGACTTACCTGCTGCCAAGGGGACTAACTTTAATGGTTTTGTGTTTTCCCTTTATGGAGGCTCAGTATGATTTGCAGAGTGCAAATAGGACTTCAAATGAATGTAGCTTTTGGTATATAAATTAGCAAATGTCCTTGGGCCAAATTAATCCCCGATGTCCATTGGAATCCATTGCATTCAGTGGTGTTAGACCAGGGATGAATTCAGTCCCCGTGATGTAAAATAATGTATAACTTTGTACCAGAGAAAATTACAGCAGACTTCAGTTCAGGTGCTAGGATGGCATTCTGTACATGAAAGAAATCAGAGTTCAAAATCTCCATGAGCCACCTTGCCATGCTGTGTTTCTGTGCTGTACTCCATTGCTGCCTCCTTTCTGAATAGGGATAATATCTGTACTATTACAGCATCACTAAAGGCTTGATCGTGTGCTCATTAAAGTCAATAGCAAAACTCTCATTGACTTCAGTCGTGTAAGGTCAGGCCTAAGAAGCTGAGGGGGATGTGGCAATTTGTCAAGAAGTCTCTTCTTGTGCCCCTCCAGTCTTGATGCCCTGCTTGTCTCCTCCTTCCACCCTTATCTCCGTGTTTTCTTCTATCCTGCCCCCACTGTGCCAACTGACTTCTATTCTCCTTCAAGTCTCTCTTTGACTTGCTGATTTCACAGTGTCCACAAAAATGAGTTGTAAATATTAAAAAGGTGATTTCTTCTTCTGGGTTTCCCAGTGCATCCCGTGTTCAGTGTCTAACTTTTAGGTTGTAAGTTCTTCAGAACAGGTAGGATCTTCATTTTGTGTCTTTATACCATTGAGCACATTTCAGCTAATAATAACTAATCATCACTAAAAATGCTGTATTAGCATCTGGTAATGGATTACTTTCCCTCCTGGTTCTCTGTTAAATTCCACAGTGGCTCTGAATGGAACTGCTGTGCAGACAAAGTGCTAATTATGGCCAGACAGCTGGTAATCTTCTTTCAGGTATATTCCAGGAGCCAAATACAACTTGCCTTACTTATGTAGCCCCAGTGACATACCAAATGACTTAAGGGTTCTACTGCATTTACTTACAATGATACCTGTGTTTTTGGAAGTGTATTGTGTTGGCAAAAATATAATTTATTTATATTCCTCCTAAAATGTTGCCCACCCCAGCCATTAAACATTTCCTGGCCACGCTCCTAGAAGTGACTCTGCCTCTTCTGTTTGAAAATGTGCATTTGTAGTACTAATGTGACCTGATGCAGTAGAGAAGAGGAAACTCTTAACAGAAAACATCAGTGGACATTTACTATATAAAGAGTCATATGTTTAGTGTGCAAATGGCCCCCCAAATGATAGAGACATGCTTGTCATCAGCTGCTTGGGATTTATTTTCGTTTGAGGCAAGAGGAGCTTCATTTGACTCTTGAATCAGTGGTTCATTTTTCACTAGGCCAGCTATTGTAGTCGTCACATGGAAATATGCAGCCTTAGTATGCTCTGGAAACACTACCATTCTTTTTAACGTGGAAGCTGGTGGTGAATTTGAAAGGCCCACTCACTCACAGCACAGATGGCAGTCTGTCTTATTTTTTAGCCTGACAGTAGAAATTAATTGTGCAGAGAAACAATAAGGTAAATAAGCTTTGGCTAACAGTCAACCTATTGAAGCAGAGTTTCCTCTCTGTTCATTTGGGCCCTGTCATTTTCAGCTAAATGAACATTGTTAAAACATGTTCATTGTGTAGTAATTTAAATGTTGCAGGGGGAGGAGGTTTGGGGTTTTTTTGGGTGGCTAAATCACATCCATTTTTTTCTTGAAACCTTGCATGCTTTATTTCAGTGTGCACTTTGACTTAAAGGCGATACAGTGTGTTACATAGGAATTAGAGAGAGATGACTCTTCCCCCCCCCCCCCCCCCGGGTTTACAAGTGTGGTTGCTGCTGTACAATACAGTGTCTTCGCCATAAGGTGGTTACAACCTGAGGGCCAAATGCTGGTCTTCTGAACAAATCTCCACGGAGACTGAGATGAACAAAATTCTGCCCAAACTCCCAGGCTACAGAATAGGTCATCAGAACTGCAGAGAGACAGACACTGAAGAGGCTGCATGGATAAACTCTTCCTCTCTTGCTTGTTAGAGATTAGTGTTCCAGTGGAGTCTTTTCTTATTGCAGAGTGGAGAGGGGCAAAAACATGGTCTATGAGGCGGTATATATTTTACTTATAAAAGTTAAGGGTCTCCGAGTTATTTAAAAAGGGGGTTGGAATATACTGTATTTGGTTTACCCTCTCAATGCCAAAATGGTGAAGGAATTCTGTTCAAAATTTTCAAACACACCCCAAAATCACCTTTCAGCAGAGGCCAAGCATAAAAATTTCAATGGAAATGTAAGTATTTCAAAAATTTTAGTTTTCATTCCAACCCCTCCCCCCCCCATTTTTTTGTACTATTAGCAACCTTAATTATATAGCTCAGGGGTTCTCAAACTGGGGGTCGGGACCCCTCAGGGGGTTGCGAGGCCATTACATGGGGGTCCTGAGCTATCAACCTCCGCCCCAAACCCCACTTGCCTCCAGCATTTTTAATGATGTTAAATATATTAAAAAGTATGTTTAATTTATTAGGGGGGGTCGCACTCAGAGGCTTGCGATGTGAAAGGGGTCGCCAGTAAAAAAAATTTTGAGACCCACTGATGTTTCTCAAGTATGGGTCCAAGCCATGAAGGTTGGATCCAGTGTTCTGTATTAGGGCCTTCTAGTATGTGTTTCTGTTGGTAGATGCATCTTATATGTGGTAGGCAATTGCCCATTTATGCTTAAAATAACCCTCTTTGTCTGGTGCTTTTTCATACTCTAGGTACGAAGCACCACATATTGCCTTACGCTGTGGAATTATGCTGAGAGAATGTATCCGGCATGAGCCACTTGCCAAAATCATCCTTTTCTCAGAACAGTTCAGAGACTTTTTCAAATATGTGGAAATGTCAACGTTTGACATCGCTTCTGATGCCTTTGCTACATTTAAGGTAAATTATTTGATGTCTATGGGAACTTTACAATGTTGGGTTTAAAACAGCACTCCTCCCTCACTGGCTTTAGACTGTTGGATGCGGTATAGTACACAGGGATTGGGTTTTTCTTTCTAGTAGACTGCTTTTTTTACTGTTCGATAGAGAGGACTAAATTCATCCCTGGTCTGATTGTGACTGGATTTACAGCAGGGATAGTCAGTCCAGAGTCTTTTGTATCCCCACTTTGAACTTTAGGGTACAAATGTGGGGGCCTGCATGAGGACTCCTAAGCTTATCTACCAGCTTAGCTCTGGTCCGCTGCCACCATCTCAAGAACTCCCTCCCTGGGAAGCCTTGAGAAACCTTTCACCAATTCCCTGGTGAACACAGATCCAAACCCCCTTGGATCTTAAAACAAGGAGAAATTAACCATCCCCCCTCCTTCCTCTCACCCTCCTTTCACCAACTCCGGGTGAATACAGATCCAAACCCCCTTGGATCTTAAAACAAGGAGAAATCAATCTGGTTCTTAAAAAAGAAGGCTTTTAATTAAAGAAAAAGGTAAAAATCATCTCTGTAAAATCAGTATGGAAAATAACTTTACAGGGTAATCAAACTTAAAGAGCTCAGAGGACCCCCCTCTGTCTTAGGTTCAAAGTACAGCAAACAAAGATAAACCCTCTGGTAAAAGGTACATTTACAAGTTGAGAAAACAAAGTAAATCTAAGACGCCTTGCCTGGCTTTTTACTTACAAGTTTGAAATAGGAGAGACTTGTTTAGAAAGATGGGGAGAACCTGGATTGATGTCTGGTCCCTCTCAGTCCCCAGAGCGAACAACCCCTTAAAACAAAGAGCACACACAAAAGCCTTTCCCCCCCCAAGATTTGAAAGTATCTTGTCCCCTTATTGGTCCTTAGGGTCAGGTGTCAGCCAGGTTACCCGAGCTTCTTAACCCTTTACAGGTAAAAGGATTTGGGGTCTCTGTACACAGGAGAGCTGTTTCCCTTCCCTTTATAGTTATGACAGATGTCCTTCATCCTGATGTTCCAAGGCATTTTGTATAACCATTTAAAACTAAAATTAGCCATGTATCACATATAATCCCTTAAAAAATAATATATGGGATGAATCATTTTAGTCATTCACAATGTTCCTTACTTCATCTTATTGCTCTGAGTTTGGTCCTTACACACCACACTGCTTAGCCATAGTTATAGATAGGACAAGCTTTTCTCATAGATTCATCTTAAAATATTGGCAGTTCTACAATCCAGTCCTACATGGTACTCATTGCCTTCTCCTTGGGGATCTGTGGGCTTGGAGCACCAAGCAGGTTCAGATTTTAAGGCCTTGATCACTGCAATTTCTTGCATGCAGACAGGCTACTACACCCACGCAGAACCCTAATGAAGTCACTGGGACTTTGCATGGGTGCAGCAGTCTGGAAAATACAATGAATTTCAGGATTATGGCCTAAGAGAGTAATTGCTATGCAGACTCAGATGACTTGTTCTTAGATAATTTAAAACAAAGAGAATGATTTCTTTAAAGTTCAGGAACCTGAGGCTGCAGCAGCCGTTAGGTTTTTATTCTTCAGAAGCAGAGTTAGGCAAATAAATTCCATGAATATTTGCGTGAATAGTTAAATGAAGTACCTTTCACAGTATTCACAATCCTTTATTTTGTTTGTATCCAGATTTAAGTACAACTTAAAAGAAATCCTGTCTGGGCTCTAGGTGCCCTTATTGTTAAATTTAAAATAATTACAAAACCAAAACATCAGCATGCTTTTTGGAGTACGTTTGCAAATTGGTTGTTACATTGATCCGATCACAAAACAGATGTAAATCGTATGATTAATGTGATCAATCACAATGCAACAACACAATTCAAATAGCAAGCTACAGAGTCAACAAAATTAATGAAAGTTTTGTTGAATAATTTTGATGAATGAATAAAATATGTGACTTTCTTAATCTGTGCACAGACATTCTACAAACTGAGAAGGGGCAAGGACCTTCCCCACCTTGGGAGGCCCATGTAAGGGCCAGATGTAACTGCTGTATCTGCACTGCTTCCATATTCTTGGAGGAGCAGGGAGGTGGAATCAAGACTCTGTTCCCCTCCTCTGCACCATTCCATGGAGTGGGCCTGGCACACACAGAAGAAAAAACTGGCAAGGCACACCACCGAAAGGAGTGTAGTAGTGGTTTTGAGTCCCCTATGTACTGCATCGTTCAAGGAGGTATTCTGCCTCCATGACACAGAATATCTCCCAGTGGTCTCCATGGGGAGGTGTGGCCACATACCACTTTTTACCATAGGCTGTGTTTAAATGGCACAGTTTAGTTCATTATTGTTTCAGGGAACTGAGTTCTGACATTGTATGTGGAAGTTTATCCTCACTAAGTCCTTGTGGACTGATGCTTCTGCTGAGATGAATAATGTAAATCTTAACCAATAGAAAAGACATCACCACATATTTCAAACAGCAGTAAAAACAGACTGAAAGAATGACTGCCAGACACCTTCAAACCTGGCTCTGTGACTGCAACAGGATAACAGATGCTTGTGCAGAAAAATAATACCAGTCCCATAATAAAGCAGATTTTGCCAGCTTCGGCCCAAACAAAATGCACTCATTCCATGCCTGAAGTGAGTGACATGCTAAACACATAATTAAAAAAAAAAAAAGCTCTTTTTTTGCTTAGCCATCCTGGACAAAAGGCTGACATAATTATTAATACCACTTCCAAAGATGTGCTAGGAGATTGGTAGCATGGGTAGTTGAACAAGGTCCATGCCCTAAGGACTTTAAATTGTCAAGTTTTAAACACTGCACAAGTGAGAATAAGAACAAACAAGAGGGAGGACTTGAAACATCTCCCCTCTGATTGACATCTCTGCCACTTGGTTTAATATCAGCTTTTCATCAGATCAGTATGGTACCATGTACTAATAATTTCCAATCAGTCAGCTATTTCATCCGACCAACTTTGCCTAAATCTTTCTTCTAAGCAATTCTGGGGTGTTGCCTCCCACAGCTTGTCTTGGTTTTGCAATGTCATTTGTGAACTCTGATAGCAGCATTAGGAAGACTCACTGGAAAGCAATGCCTTCTCAACTAGGTATTTTTTGGGACCTTCCTAAACAAGGTTGTCTCTGGTTTTGACAGGCCTGGCATCTGGGACCTCCATGTCCATGGAATGGTTGTGAAGTAGGAAATGCTGTGTTATTTTACCATGCTGCCTGTTACTCAGTTTAGAGAGACAAAGCCTGTGAGGTAATGTCTTTTATTGGACCAACTTCTGTTGGTGAGAGGGACAAGCTTTCAAGCTACACAGAGCTCCGCTTCAGGTCTGGCTTTGTACTGTCCACTAATAGATAATGTAAGAATTTTGGCTGACAAGTAATTCAGAGATTAGTCCTTATGTATGTTGCCATCTCAAAAGGATGGAGAACATGCATAAGTTGCTATAATGTGCACTGTGGACAAGAGAGTACTTGGGTCAGTGTAGTCCTTTTTAAACAAAAAACAACAACTGGTAGATCCAGCAATACCATGCAGGAGTCTGCAAACTTATAGCCAATGCCCATTTAGTATATTGTTAGAAGAAATATAAGAATCCCTGAAGAGGGCACCAACTTCGATCGCGTGTCTCCCACCCCATAATAGAGGGTTCCACATGCTCATTTCCTCCACTGCTTTGTCCACAAAAGGTTCCCTTTGTTCCTACCTCTTCAATAGTATTCCAATCATTTAAAAAGAAGAATGACTAATTGCATTACTGCTGTTCCCAGCCCCAGCACTGTGGTCATGGAGTTGGTGCCAGGCTATGCAACAAAGCACCTTTGAGCTGTATTAGGGACTGCAGACTGCTTTGCCTCCTGTGTGTAACCAACAGATCCATGTAACTTGAAAACATTTCCAATACAGCCTGACTGGATCAAAGGTGCCACATGCACCTGTACTGGTCACACGGTCCTAGGACTGCAGTACAGCGATGCGGCAAATTTTAACTGATGGCTCTGTAAACTTGTAGTTCATGAGACTAGTTTAGAATAAAGAAATAAACTGGTGAAAATAATTACCCTGTGATTACACAGTACTTACCATGTAGGTCTATATTTACTTTGTATGTTAGGTGAGGGTTGTAAAATAGAGGAATTCATGCAGAATCGTAGGTGTCATTTCAGTCTCATTTTACCTCAGTATTTTTTCTTCCCTTTTCCTCCATGTTTAATGATACTTCACAATGCATATTTGTAGCAGTGCATAAAAAAATCTCTTCCCATAATTCTGGAAATGGGAATAGTGCTGCATCTTACATTACATGAAGTTTTTAGGATAAAGGTCAAGTTGGCAAATGAACTTAGTAGGGAAGTAACAGTAAGTCTGTAGATTTGGATTTAGATGGGGAGGGGGGGAAGCAGAGCCACAGTGAGTATGGATGTGGGAATAGAGCAGTGACAGGCAAGGTTAGATGGTAATCATAGAACTGGAAGGGACCTTGAGAGGTCATCTAGTCCAGTCCCCTGCACTCAAGGCAGGACTAAGTATTATCTAGACCATCCCTGACAAGTGTTTATCCAACTTGCTCTTAAAAATCCCCAGTGATGGAGATTCCACAACTCCTAGGCAATTTATTCCAGTGCTTAACCACTGTGACAGTTAGGAAGTTTTTCCTGATGTCCAACCTAAACTGCCCTTGCTGCAATTTAAGCCCATTGCTTCTTGTCCTATCCTCAGAGGATAAGAACAACAATTTTTCTCCCTCCTCCTTGTAACAACCTTTTATGTACTTGAAAACTGTTATCATGTCCCCTCTCAGTCTTCTCTTCTCCAGACTGAACAAACCCCATTTTTTTCAGTCTTCCCTCATATGTCATGTTTTCTAGACCTTTAATCATTTTTGTTGCTCTTCTCTGGACTTTCTCCAATTGTCCACATCTTTCCTGAAATGTGGCACCCAGAACCAGACACAATACTCCATTGAGGCCTAATCAGCACGGAGTAGAGTAGAAGAATTACTTCTCGTGTCTTGCTTACAATACTCCTGCTAATACATCCCAGAATGATGTTTGCTTTTTTTTGCAACAGTGTTACACCGTTGACTCATATTTAGCTTGTGATCCACTATGACCCCCGGATCCCTTTCCGCAGTACTCCTTCCTAGACAGTCATTTCCCATTTTCTGTGTGTGCAACTGATCGTTCCTAATGGCACTTGGGTCAGGAGAAGGGTGATGTGGAGCTGGAGAGGCAACATGAGGGTCAGCTGTAGCAACCACTTTGACAAGCGGAAACCAGTGTTGCTAACTCTCACAATATTATTGAGAGTCCTGTGATATTTGTAGTTTTTCAAAGTCTCAGCTCCTGATTTCATGTGATTGTTAGAATTTCTGCTTTCATTTTTTTAAAGCATCTAGCCATTGTGGTTGCAGGAAAAAGCTTGAAAACATGACTTGATCGCACCTTAAGGGCTCAAAAGGCAACTAAAAAGAACCCCGAATCTATTGTTTTTAGAAAATTTCATGACTCTTTTATGCCAATTTCATTATTTTGGGAACTTGGGGGATAGCAATACTGAGAAATTGGAGAGGTCGGCCAAGAGGGGAGAGACGGGAGAGCAACAGGTTAGATCAGACCATTTCAGCACTGACTGAAACACTGTGACCTTTTTATTTACATGTCCCTCAAAGCAAGAAGGGCATGACTGGGATTTGCTCCGCTATCCCCCTGTTAAATCTTCCTCTAATGGGGGGCTGAGGTGGACCAAATGCAAGATGCAGAATTAAATGCTATGGTCTGTGATTGCTGCTCAGGTCCAGATGCGGCATTGCATGTTGGGACCTGCAGTCTCCACAGGCCATATCTCCCTATTAAAGAGGATGTTGGCTGCAATGTGCTTTACTTTATGCAATGTATATGTGACTGTGATGTATATGTGACTTGCAATAGCCAGTGTAGTCCTTGAGCAAAATTTGTTTGCCCTTTAGGTTTAATGTGTAGGAACAGTTTGGTTATTCTCTGTAAAAACCACCTAAAAAAGCTGGGGGAAAAAATCTTTGCAATGAGAGATTCTTCTAAATATAGATATGGCTCTTTTTTTCCTTCTCCTATCAGTAGATTTTTTGCTGTCATAGAAACAAGTTATTTCTTTCCTCTCGAAAAGCTAATTAGAAACATGATGAGAGAAACCTCAGATATAATTAGAAGAAAGTCTAATAGTGAATTCAACTCACCAATGCAAGGCACATCCTGAAACCTGGTCTTAATTTTTACTGTCATCCTTGAAATATTGAGTGGAGTAAAGATTTGCTTAATGGGAGTAACCTTGTTCCTAAGTGGTCAGTGAGGCCAGATTTCCAATACAAACCAGCTCTGTTAAGCAATAAAGAAGACTTGAAGTTGCTATCCATCTTTGTTATCTCCAGCTGAATATCATGATACTTGAACTAATGTATAAATATAGAGAATTCCAAGTTAAAATATGTACAGCAGTATTATTTTACAAAGATGTACACATGACTCAAATTTTTGATGGTCAATGACCCTCTTTGTATGCAAAGAGGAAGTGTTGTCTTTTGGTCAGGCATGGGGATGGGAGTAAGATTTCCTGGATTCTATTTCCAGCTCTGCCATGAATTTACTGTGGAAGAAATTCATATCCTTTGCACAAAATCAGAGTAATCAGGGTTTAAGCAAGGGAAAAATATGGGTGGGGGTGGGGAACAGAATCTCCTTTTCCCCCAGCCACAAGGCAGGGCATGGGACAAAGCACTTTTGAGCTGTATTAAGGACTATAGACTGCTGGACCCTGCCATGTATAACCAATGGACCTATATAGTCATGGACCCACCAGCTGAAAGCAGGGTAGGATTTAAAAATAGAATTGTATGTCTGTATGAATAGTAACATCCATAGATACATTAAATAGATGAAAAAATTATAATCATAAACCCTCATGGCTCAGGGCATAAGGCAGCTACTAACTTCCTGAAGTTAAGAGAAACTTTTCCTCTGTGAGCAGGTTACTCCATAATTGTCCATTATGGGTTGTTGGGTTTTTTGTTTGTTTGTTTTGGCCCCTTTTTCTGAAGCACCTGGTATTGGCTAGCATCAGAGACGTGGCACTGGTCTAGATAAACATTGGTTGATCCTGGTATCACCGTTATGTTGGAATAGCAATAAGTGATGTGAAAGTAACAGGAATTATAAAACATATAGCTATATCTTGACTACTAAGACTGTAAAAACAAGCATTACAGTTTTTCATTCGGTGGATTACTGCACCTGTGAGCTGGGTTTTGCCACCCCCTTGTTGGGTTGTATAATGTAATCACATGGGTGTTTGGTGCAGAGAAGAAAGACTCGTCTGTTGCAGGGGCCAGAGAAGGGCTTAATTAAATTTGCATTAATATCTAAGGATATTTATAGTAAGGAAATATTGGAATTTTTGATGATATTAAGATATACTTTTTAATTAAATTCAGCCAGGTGCACGGCAGAGGGTGATTGAGCTGCTGAGCAATGCAAGGGGAACGGGGAAAATGGACTTGTATTTAGAGACATAATCTGCTATGGAGGTACCAGGAGCAGCTGGGAGGTGGGAAGAATGCTGGTCAAATGTTGCTGCACCACTCTGTCCTGTGATTTTCTATGAATAAAAACAAAACTAATTTTTGGACTATATGCAGTTTGTTGGACACAATGAAAAATGCTGTACTTGGTTGCTAAGTGCCCTGCATATGAAGCAGGCTGAAGTCCACTCAGCTAATTAACCTGAATTCATCACATCCATGCTGAATAAAAGAATATACTAACTATACAGTATACTAGTTTTTATAGCAACCATGTTTATGAGGACCTCTTCTTCCCCCTTCTCAATAGCTGCTAAATACAAATCCTTTAAATACTAATCCTTTCAATATAATTCATTATAAATCAAATTAAAAACTGAAGAACCATCAGATTAAACATATTTTTGGAGCTATTGAGAATACTTCTGTGTAAAGACAATTGCATATGCCTCAACTTCTGACAGTGAGTGGCAAAGCTGTTAAAAGAAGAGAGAAATCTTTTAAAGAAAAAGATACAGGGCCTGATTCAAAGCCCTTTCTGTTCATGTCCACAGAAAGACTCTCATTGACTTGAATGGGCTTTAGATCTAGGCTTTTATTGCATTTCAGTGCAATTTAGTGAAGAGAGCAGTAGGCCAAAAATTTTCACATTTGGATGCCTCAAATTAGCCACATAAATCCATATTTAGACTCCTACATAAGTGGCCTGATTTTCAGAGGTGCCAAGTACCTGCAGCTCCCATATACTTCAATAGGGAAGGTGGGTGCTCAGCCTGTATGGAAATCAGGCCTTTTTTTTTTCTTTAGGTATCTAAATATGGATTTAGGTGGCTAACTTTTAGGCACCCAAATTTGAAAAAAATGGCTTAGGTCAATTTACTAGATGAGGAGCTTGATTCTCTTTTCACTCCTATTATACGCCTATGGAAAGTAACACTTTTGAAGGCAATGGAGTTACACTATTTAAAACAGCCAAAGAGGAGAGTCAGGTCCCAGGGGGCCCAAACTCTGTGATGCCAAGGGCCACACTAGCATTTGCCAGGAGCCAGAGGGCTACACAGAGGGCTACTCTTGAGCCAAAGAGATGTTTAGCAACATAAACTTTCAGTGAAATCTATGGTCCTGGTCTTCTCTTAACTCCAAATAGGAATTGTGGTGCTTAAAACCTCTCAGGTTCAAACTCCTTCATATAGAAATTTATTTTTAAATAAATAAATGTAGACAATATTTATTAGAACATAAGAATGGCCCTACTGGGTCAGACCAAAGGTCCATCTAGACCAGTATTCTGTCTTCCGACAGTGGCCAGTGCCAGGTGCCCCAGAGGAAATTAACAGAACAGGCGATCCATCCCATCCATCCATCCATCAAGTGATCCATCCCCTGTCGCTCATTCCCAGCTTCTGGCAAACAGAGGCTAGGGACACCATTCCTGCCCATCCTGGCTAATAGCCATTGAGGGACCTATCCTCCAGGAATTTATCTAGTTCTTTTTTGAACCCTATTATGGTCTTGGCCTTCACAATATCCTCTGGCAAGGCGTTCCACAGGTTGACTGTGCGTTGTGTGAAAAAAATACTTCCTTTTGTTTCTTTTAAACCTGCTGCCTATTAATTTCATTTGGTGACCCTTAGTTCTTGTGTTATGAAAAGTAGTAAACAACACTTCCTTATCTACTTTCTCTACACCGGTCATGATTTTATAGACCTCAATCATATCTCCCCTTAGTCATCTCTTTTTCCAAGCTGAAAAGTCCCAGTCTTATTAATCTCGCCTCATACGGAAGCCGTTCCATACCCCCTAATCATTTGTGTTGCCCTTTTCTGAACCTTTTCCAATTCCAATATATCTTTTTTGAGATGGGGCGATTGGTAATTGGTAATTGTTTTTGCTGTGATCAGTTAATTTAAATTGCTTATTTGCCTCCATAAACCATAAAAATCTGGAGTTGATTAGCTTTGTCATCACTTTGCAGCTACAGAAAGAGAGTGACAGTGAGCATCTGTGGGGCATGTTTTAGGTTTCATGGGTCACATTTGGACTTCAGGCCACAGTCTGGCTGTCCCTGTGCTATACACTGTATTCTGAAAGGTAGATTCTATAAAGGTAAAATAGCTCCAACTTGCAATTGGCATTTTAAAAATTAATATATGCACATGTGCCCACAGACCATATGATAGGCGCAAAAATCTATAAATATACATATTTTCTAAATATAGTATTTGTTTTGTTTTTATTCACTGAACTAGTAAACATGAATCAGCAACTGATATTAAATGGTGCACTGTCACTCCTTTTACCTATTCTTTCATTGAGATAATGCTGGAAATTATTGTAAAGGAGAAGAGCTGCTTTAAATGTTCCCCAAGCAATTACAACTAAAGATTAAAGGGATGATCAAACTAGTGGGGGGGAAAAAGCTGGTTGAGTTTGAAAATGCTTCAGATAGTGATTTTTTCCCTGGTTGTTTCTTTTCCAGGACCTGCTAACAAGACACAAGTTGTTGGTAGCAGATTTCCTAGAACAAAATTATGACACAGTAAGTACAAATAATTTCCAGCCTTAATGGTTTCATATATGTTCCTGCAAACATTACTGTGAGGAGTCCACCCTCACTTGGATCTGAACTGGAAACCTTTTGTAGGGGCATTTCGGCTCCACTCAGAAAAAAACATTAAAAATAAGTGGATCTTCTTGATTCTTTGTGTCAATCAGAACTGTTCATTTAACAGCACAGTTCCTCCATTTCCCAGGCGAGGGATCCAATTGGGACAGCAGCAGTAGGACTTCAGGGAAGATGCCTGTACTTCAGCAGCTATTTGAATCCTACTTTCTAATCTCATAAACAGAGCATGTGCAGCTGAGGGCTACATGCCCCACCTAAAACTTTTACTTAGAACCAAGCATTGCACCCTATAAGCCAAAATAATTAGTTTTACCAAGGGAGAATCCTCCTTAGCTATCTGTAGAAATAATACTTATATCCTGTTTACAGGCTTCCAGATTTCTAGTACAACTCCATGTCAAAAGCAAATCTTGTTTAGGATGTGAAACAGTAGAGGGGAAGAATCTATTCTTGCTTCATTGCACACAACATAACTACATTAACACTAGTGGGAGCTACACGTGTGTACAGATATTAGACCAATTTTATTTTTAAAATATTTATCTTTTGCTACAGTTCAGTTCCACCTGGTCAGTGTTAGGGAATAGCTAGTGGTCATTCGTGTCCCAGTAATGCTTCAGGATAGAGGACAAGAGTTACTAGAATTTATTTTAGTGTTACTGGAAATTATGTCTTTGTAAATCCCAAGGGATTTTGAGATGTGAATATACCTGTTATCATCCTAAGTAAGTTAGTCTATTGGTATATTGCCATTTCTCTTTGGTTTAAAATATCTCTGAAAATCAAGTGTAGGTCAGAAAAATTCTGTTGGAATCAACTGAAATTGGGCTGACATGGGTGGTGGAATTTGACAGAAGATTAAGTTGTCATGTTACCTTCAAGCTTGCATGCTGCTGAGTCACAAATGCAGTGTGACTCAGGCAATTTGTATATCTTCACTTATTCTCTATATCTCTGTACTAAAGCACTGTGATAAAATGACTGTCTTGAGTTTGTGTAGCACTGATGCTCAAAGTACATGTAATGGAGAATAATGTTCTTCAAAGGACACCCAGTCAACAAACAGAAATCTGTTTTATCAGCTAGACAGACTGCTACATGTTCAAAACTATCACTGGTACCTCTTTGAATCATAGAAGATTAAGGTTGGAAGAGAACCTCAGGAGGTCATCTAGTCCAACCCCCTGCTCAAAGCAGGACCAACCCCAACTAAATCATCCTAGCCAGGGCTTTGTCAAGCCGGGCCTTAAAAACCTCTAAGGATGGAGATTCTACCACCTCCAGGTAACTCATTCCAGTGCTTCACTACCATCCTAGTGAAATAGTTTTTCCTAATATCCAACCTAGACCTCCCCTACTGCAACTTGAGACCATTACTCCTGTTCTGTCATCTGCCATCACTGACAACAGCCTAGCTCCATCCTCTTTGGAACTCCCCTTCAGGTAGTTGAAGGCTGCTATCAAATCCCCCCTCACTCTTCTCTTCTGCAGACTAAATAAGTCAAGTTCCCTCAGCCTCTCCTCATAATCATGTGCCCTAGCCCCCTAATAATTTTCGTTGCCCTCTGCTGGACTCTCTCCAATTTGTCCACATCCTTTCTGTAGTGGAGGGGTCCAAAACTGGACACAATACTCCAGATGTGGCCTCACCAGTGTCGAATAGAGAGGAATAATCACTTCCCTCGATCTGCTGGCAATGCTCCTACTAATGCAGCCCAGTATGCCGTTAGCCTTCTTGGTAACAAGGGCACACTGTTGACTCATATCCAGCTTCTCGCCCACTGTAATCCCTAGGTCCTTTTCTGCAGAACTGCCGCTTAGCCAGTCGGTCCCCAGCCTGTAGCAGTGCATGGGATTCTTCCATCCTAAGTGCAGGACTCTGCACTTGTCCTTGTTGAGCCTCATCTGATTTCTTTTGGCCCAATCTTCCAATTTGTCTAGGTCACTCTGGACTCTATTGCTACCCTCAAGCGTATCTACCTCTCCCCCCAGCTTAGTGTCATCCACGAATTTGCTGAGGGTGCAATCCATCCCATCATCCAGATAATGATGATGTTGAACAAAACCAGCCCCAGGACTGACCCCTGGGGCACTCCGCTTGATACCAGCTGCCAACTAGACATCGAGCCTTTGATTACTACCCGTTGAACCCGACGATCTAGCCAGCTTTCTATCCATCTTATAGTCCATTTGTCCAATCCATACTTTTTTAACTTGTTGGCAAGAGTACTGTGGGAGATGGTATCAAAAGCTTTGCTAAAGTCAAGATGTATCACGTCCACTGCTTTCCCCATATTCAAAGAGCAAGTTATCTCATCATAGAAGGCAATCATAGGTTGGTCAGGCATGCCTTGCCCTTGGTGAATCCATGTTGACTGTTGCTGATCACCTTCCTCTCCTCCAAGTGCTTTAAAATGGATTTCTTGAGGACCTGCTTCATGATTTTTCCAGGGACTGAGGTGAGGCTGATTGGTCTCTAGTTCCCCGGATTCTCCTTCTTTCCTTTTTTAAAGATGAGCACTATATTTGCCTTTTTCCAATCGTCCGGGACCTCCCCCGATTGCCACAAGTTTTCAAAGGTAATGGCCAATGGCTTTGCAGTCACATCAGCCAACTCCCTCAGCACCCTCGGATGCATTAGATCCGGACCCATGGACTTGTGCATGTCCAGCTTTTCTAAATAGTCCTTAAACTATTTCACCACTGAGGGCTGCTCATCTCCTCCCCATACTGTGCTGACCAGTGCAGCAGTCTAGGAATGGACTTTGTGAAGACCGAGGCAAAAAAAGCATTGAGTGCTTCAGCTTTTTCCACATCATCTATCACTAGGTTGCCTCCCACACTTTCCCAGACCACCACCTTGTTGCTAACGTACCTGTAGAAACCCTTCTTGTTACCTTCACATCCCTTGCTAGCTGCAACTCCAGTTGTGCTTTGGCCTTCCTGATTACACCCCTGCATGCTTGATCAATAATTTTATACTCCTCCCTAGTCATCTGTCCAAGTTTCCACTTCTTGTAAGCTTCCTTTTTGTGTTTAAGCTCACCGAAGATTTCTCTGTTAAGCCAAGCTGGTCACCTGCTATATTTGCTATTCTTTCTGCATATCGGGATGGTTTGTTCCTGCGCCCTCAATAAGGCTTCTTTAAAATACAGCCAGATCTCCTGGACTCCTTTCCCCCTCATGTTAGCCTCCCAGGGTATCCTGCCCATCAGTTCCCTGAGGGAGTCAAAGTCTGCTTTTCTGACATCCAGGATCCGTATTCTGCTGCTCTCCTTTCTTCCTTTTGTCAGGATCCTGAACTCGACCATCTCATGGTCACTGCTGCCCAGGTTGCCACTTCTACTTCCCCTACCAATTCTTCCCTGTTTTGTGAGCAGCAGGTCAAGAGGAGCATGGCCCCTAGTTGGTTCCTCCAGTACTTGCCCCAGCAAGTTGTCCCCAACACTCTCCAAAAACTTCCTGGATTATCTGTGCACTGCTGTATTGCTCTCCCAGCAGATGTCGGGGTGATTGAAGTCCCCCATGAGAATAAGATACCTGGAGACCCAAAGTGTGACGGGTTGGATCACAGAAACCTCCTTGGGAGGCGCCACCTGATGTGCCAAGACTACCCCTGCTTCTGTTTTCCCTGCCAGCTCAGGACTCCAGCACCCTGTCTTGCTGAATTAGACACTCCAGTCCCCTTCAACACAGACCCAGGGTCTGAATCACTTGTCCCAAAGCTGCAAGTTTACCTGAAAACAGCTTACAGTAGTGTGCTTGTCTTTAGCACTCAGATGCCCCACTCCCAATGGGGTCTAAACCCAGATAAATCCGTTTTACCCTGCATAAAGCTTATGCAGGGCAAACTCATAAATTGTTCGCCCTCTATAACACTGATAGAGAGATATGCACAGTTGTTTGCTCCCTCGGGTATTAATACATACTCTGAGTAAATTACTAAATAAAAAGTGATTTTATTAAATACAGACAGTAGGATTTAAGTGGTTCCAAGTAGTAACAGACAGACCAAAGTAAGTCACAAGCAAAATAAAATAAAATGCGCAAATCTATGCCTAATCAAACTAAATACAGATAATCTCACCCTCAGAGATGCTTTAGTAAGTTTTTCTCAGACTGGACACCTTCCAGGCCTGGGCACAATTCTTTCCCCTGGTACAGCTCTTGTTCCAGCTTAGGTGTTAGCTAGGGGATTCTCCATGATGGCTCCTCTCTCCCTCTCTCTTCTGTTCCACCCCTTTATATATTTTTTGCATAAGGCGGGAACCCTTTGTCCCTCTGGGTTTCCACCCCCCCTCACTGGAAAAGCACCAGGTTAAAGATGGATTCCAGTTCAGGTGACATGATCACATGTCACTGCAAGACTTCATTACTCACTTGCCAGCACACACATATACAGGGAGACTCACAGGTAAACACAGTCATCTGCAGACAATGGGAGTCATCAAGATTCCAAACCATCATTAATGGCCCACACTTTACATAATCACAATAGGCCCTCAGAGTTACATTTTATATTTCTAGTTTTAGATACAAGAGTGGTACATTTATACAAATCAAATGATCATACTCGGTAGATTATAAGCTTTGTAATGATACCTTACAAGAAACCTTTTGCACGAAGCATATCCCATTTGCATTATAGTCACTTATCAAATTTTTATAAAACTATCCCAGTTACATTATATTCACTTATTATCATGTTTTTATAAAACCATATAGACTGCACAACGTCACACCAAAGCATAATCTGTTCCTGTTTGGCCTGAGCCTGTGAGGTGTGTTGAAGCCAGTTGAGCTGAGGGCAGGCAGCACCTTGCAGGAGGCACCCACACCACCTTGCAAGATTGGGCTCGCTCTTTTTTCAACAAATGGAGACATTGGGTATGTCTACACCACAAGAAAAAAAACCCCTCACAGCAGTGAGTCTCAGAGCCTGGGTCAACTGACTCAGGTTTGCTGTGGCTAAAATAGCAGTGTAGATATTCTGGCTTGTGCTGGAGCCTTGGTTCTGTTACCCTTCCCAGGTTTCAGAGCCCAGGATCCAGCCCAAGCTGGAACATCTATATTTACTCCTCGGGGAATACTGTGCATGCTTCCCTGCAGAAAAATGACTTTCTGACAGGGAAGCAAAGGGAAGCAACAGCAGCCAGACACCACTCCCTAGCTGCGAAGTTACATCATTTCAGGCACTTGGAGCAGCTGGTAGAGAGGTAAATCACCGCAGGGCTGTGGACACCCCAGCCAGTGGCTCCTACCCTGAGCTGGGATCAGCTGCTAGTCCCGGCTGGGCTGGAGGCAGGAGAGAACAGGATTTCCTCTTCCCCTGCAAGGAGTGGCTGGGGCTGTGTCAGACCCACCCCCAGAAACCTCCCCAGCTGCAGGAAGCTCAGCATCCTCCCCTGCTTCCTGCCCCTATCGCTCCCCAGCTGCAGGGGGAGGGGTCACTGTACAGGGACCTGCTCCCCCATCCTCCCAGACCCCGTGCATCTGGACCTCCCATAGCCAGATACCTCCACCAAGCCTCACCCCCTGCATCCAGACCCCTTGCCTCCGGACCCCTGCAGCCAGACCACCCCCCCACTGAGCTCCCTGCACTCAAACCCACACCCTGATGAGCCCCATCCCCTGCACCACCCTGAGCCCCCACATCCAGACCCCCATGCCACCGGCCCCCAACTAGCTGCACCAGACTCCCACCCCAACAAGCCCCATTCTCCCAGCACCCAGACCCCCCAGCTGAGACCCCCACACCAAGACACCTCCTCTGAGCCCCAACCACTTTCACCTGGAAGCCCCTGCAGAGTCCCATTGCCCCTGCACCTGGAACCCCACCCCCCCACAACGAGCCTCTGTGCATCCAGATCCCCTCACACTTAGACCCCCCACTGAGCTGCCTGCACCAGATTGTCCCACACAGAATCCTGTCACCCCATACCTGGATCTCCCCACACTGAGCCCCTCCACACTTGGATCCTGCCTGGTTGAGCCTGCCTGCCCCACACGTGGTGCGCCTGGCGTAAAGGGGCAGGGCCCTAGGGTATTTCTAGGGCAGGCCCAGGCCTTGTGCTGTTTTAGGGTCAGGTGCAGCCTCACCACTGAGTCTGTGTCCTGGGGGTGGGGAGTGGGGAAGCTGCAGGGTGATCTCTCACCTTTATGCAGCCAGTGGCCTGTGCTCCCCACTGCCATGCTGGAGCCTCTGCATTTATTTATTGACAAATAAAACTTCCAGAATTTTTAATTTTTTGTCACAGAATTCCCTCAGGAGTATATACTGCCATTTTTAGCTCTATAGCACAAGCCCAAGTCAGTGGACCTGGATTCTGAGACTCACTGCCACAGGGTTTTCTTTGCTGTATAGACGTTCCCATTATATCCTAAACAATAAAGGACAAATTGTGCCCTGAGATACAAATGAACAACTCCCACTGAAATCAGGGTGTGTTAAACACATACATCTGAGGGCAGATTTGGCTCTGAGAATGAAGTTTGTGGCAATGCAGACAAATGCCCACCATTGGCATGTAGCGAGATGGGAGGTATCATTCCATGTTCACTCCTTGAGTGATGAGACAGCCAGGGACTGGGTTCTTTGACACAGCACCCTTTCATTTTAACAAACATATTTTTGCTTATTTTTTTTAATTGCAACAGCATGAACAAGCTAAAGTTAGCTTCAAATAAGACATGCATTAAATTTGTTTGCATATATAACCTCATTGTTCAAATATACAGCCATACCAACCAGGCAAAAACAGTGAATGATATTTCAACATGAGAAAGATCAACCAGGTCAAGAAGAAATTGTGACCATCAAATTGTCACCATCACCATTTAAGTCTGGTTAACAATAATAAACATTTTGTTAACCAAATTTTCCAAGGTGCTGTTCATTTTAATGGCCAAAGTGTAATGTGCAGGTAAGGCATTTGAGTGCCACGTTGAACTTGCATCACATAGTGTGATCTAGTGGTTAAAGTGGGGACTGGAGGTCATGGCTCTTGTATATTATTTTCCTAACTGCTGTTAATGCTGGATGAACTTGAACAAGTCACTTAAAACCTCTGCATTATGAATCATGTGAGCTGATCCCTGCATGGAGCCCTGACTCCCCAGGGCTCTGTGCAAACACAAAGCTCCACCCATCTGGTACTCAGTGCAGGATTGGAGCCTGAGGGTACATCTACATCGCAGCTGAGCGTCTGCGTCTCACCACAGGCAGGCTTACACACACTAGCTCTGTGTGAGCTAGTTTGCTAAAAATAGCAGTGTGGCCATGGCAGCATAGACAGCGGCACAGTCTAGCCGTCTGAGTGATTGGCTCTTGCTTCCCACAATCATTAATTAAAACCCTGAGGTTTCATGGCCCTGAGTCTTGCCCCATTTTTAGCAGATCTTTGTGTCATATGCCAATGGAGCTACACTTATGAATAAACGGAGCTACATTGATTTTAGTTTCATTAAACTACATTACATTTTTTATAAAATAAAATGAAACTATGCAAGCACTACACAAAGTAGTATTCTCATTACCTTTTCCTCCCATTCTAACCACTTGGTATAACATGTTGAGTCTCTCCCCAAATTCATATTGTTTTTTCAGCGCTGATTATCTGTTTGTAAATCACTATGGCCACCTATGGCTCTGTCTACATTTAATGAACAAGAACTGCAAAATGTCTTAGCACAAGAGATCTGATCCTGGATGGTGCTGAGCAACCCTCAACTCCCACTAACTCAATGGGACTTTGAAAGTCCTCAGAACCTAGTGAGGCCCAGAAACTGTAACATTAAGAGGAGGCATTATAAACATTGCATGACTCCATTACATTTCTCTGTGTCTCAGTTATACTGCCCCGTGCTGTGTTTGCAGTGCCTTCATTTTGATCTTTAAGCCTCCAAGGTATAGCGAATAGTAATGACAATGAGGACAACTGAAGTGAAGCAAAAAGGAAAATTGGCAAGTTAGATGCGTGCATAGAAACCCACTAAAAATAGCAATGTCACTCT
Source organism: Terrapene triunguis (assembly GCF_002925995.2). Classification (NCBI taxonomy): domain Eukaryota; kingdom Metazoa; phylum Chordata; order Testudines; family Emydidae; genus Terrapene; species Terrapene triunguis. The sequence goes on from NW_020664367.1 coordinate 232,316, forward strand.
AACAAGCCAGACTTCCACCATCCTTCTCTCTGTGTCTTTCCAGGGACATAGATGGCATTCTACTTATATAACCCTATGTTGGTATAACAGTTACCGCAGATGGTCTTTGGTTACTAATGTTATATTTGTGTGTTCTATTTTGGCAGCAAATTCATAATCTTGTATAAGATGATGGCATAAGGTGTGAATCACAAGGGCACTAAGTTCCTGATTCTCTGGTGGATTCACATGTGCAAGCAAACACTGATTGGATGTTGCTAATCAGTGGTCAATATGGGCTGGGCTCTGGCATCATAAAGAAGTGCCAGAGCTATGCTGCTGCCATCGCAAAGCTTAGTGCAGGAAGGACCAGTACAGGGGGATGGGGAGAAGGAAGAATATGGCTACCCTGGTTTTTTCTTGTTCCCTTAGATCTTTGAGGACTATGAAAAACTGCTTCATTCTGAGAATTATGTCACAAAGAGACAATCTTTAAAGGTAATGTAAAATTCCTGAACACTTTTCTTTTAATAGCCATAACATGCTCAGACTATTACACAGACTGTCACAGAGTGGCCTTAGATACTTCTTTTTTTGGTTACAAAAGAAATTCTTTTAAATTAATCTACTGCTTGTGCAAATCAGGAGGTATCTTTATGTCACTGCATTGGGGTTAGGATTGAGAAGTCGTAGTTCCTGAACTCCTATGGCAAAGCTTAGAGTCCTTTCTCTGAAATGAGGGTGTCATCCTCTTTTCTCAGAGTCACCCGAGTTCACAGCCTAGTTCAGAACACATGTGGGAGTGAGTTTGGTAGGTTTGTTGTAGTCCCCATTTGTCCATGCACCAAGCAATTTGGTAAAATCTGCAGTCTCCTCATGACTAGAACAGGAAAGTATGGGGCATGTAAGGATTGAGGTGAATTAGCAGAACAATGTGGGGTGGTTGTACTTGCTTTTATTTTATCTGGCTCAATCCAACTGTTACTCTATGCATTAATATGATATCTAGCTCTGCACAATTTGCATGATCAGTGCTATTGGACAGTTATCTCACTTGCGTGTACTGCAAATTCACCTCAGTTTTTTTAAAGGCCCTCCATTTTTTAAGCCACCATGGCCTAAGATAAGACTCTATTGAAACCTCTGGGGGTGAAGACAAAAATGTGATGCTTACATCTGAATCATAAATTCTGTGGTGAGTCACAAAGCCTTTGTTTTTGTAAATGTTCCCATAGCTGCTGGGTGAACTGATTCTGGACCGACACAACTTTGCCATCATGACAAAATACATCAGCAAACCAGAGAACCTGAAGCTAATGATGAACCTGCTGCGAGATAAAAGCCCCAACATTCAGTTTGAGGCATTCCATGTGTTCAAGGTAACTCAGCATAGCCTTCAGAGAGGAAGGAACCTCTCTTTCACTATGGGAGGGAGGAGAACCCAGAAAAATGTGGGGTTTTACAAACCATTTCAAACATTTGAAAATATTTTAATTAGAAATTTCTCCCTGACAGTTCTCTCTCGCGCTTGCTTGCCCTCTCTAGGTGATGTCTAAGGCAGGGTCATTTGGGTCTGGGCCTAGTGATCTGAGGGGGCCCTTGTTACAGCAATGCATTATTAGAAAGGGGTGACAAATTGCCTGGCTGATTGCTGCAGGTAACCACTTGCTGTGGTCGATGGTGCTCTCCTCAGCCTCCTTAGGTCATGTCACAGTGACTCTGGGTAAGAATTGGGGGAGTCATGTGATTCCAAAATATTTGATATGGATGGCACCCAGCAATCAGATATTACAGTGCTGGGTAAGAACCTAGATAGACAGACAGTGTTGGCTCTCTGGGTGAGGCAGAAGCAAGTGGGAATTTTTATATTATTTCAAGAGATTTGCCTTTGATAAGTTTGAGCCCAGCATATGCTTAATCCTCCTCTTTCTGGTTCTGTTTTGCACTGATCACTAATGCAGCCTTACAAAATTGTCATAAAAATATTATCAGCCCACGCACATACACTACTTTCTTTTATCATCATGATTTGATTAAATTTTTTAAATTTTATTTACCCATCAAAAAAGTTTTTTGCCCTGAGCAAGAAGATGAGTAGAATTATTATTATTATGCAGAGCTACTATAATGCAAAATTAACTCATAAATATGTATGGCTGTATTTTCATAGTTTGAACAGATTAATTTGCAGAGAAGAGGGATAAAACCTACGGGAGGGGGGAGAATGTCCTTCTCTGGGAGATGTTTATAAAACAGACCACATTGCACCAAATGGCAAGTATTTTCAAAAATTACATCACCCTCAGAATGTTCAAAAAGGCTTTTTGAGGCCTTTGATTCTGCCATTTCTATTGTGCAAAAGATCTTTCAGCAGGCATTTACATCTCCAGCATGCGGCTTGAAGGATGGTATGGCTGCTCCATACAATCTTTCATCTACGTAAAGTAATCACAGGGATTCCCAACATATTTCAATATTTTGCTTCCTGCATAATAAGCCTCAGTGATGCACTTAATTACTTGTGTAAGCCTTTGACTTATTCTTGACAACCAAACTGCTGTGAGTAGCTTCTGCTCTTACCCCTTATCAGGAGGTATGCAGCTCAAATATAAGTTGGGGAGAGCAAATCCCAAATACTTGCAGTCTTTAAGAGCTCAAATGTCAGGGGAGGGAAGAGAAGAGAGAGATTTGGTCTCTGTTAGCTACTTTTTCATATTTACTAATAGTCACGTACTTATGCATGGAACTTCTATGCATGAAGTGCAGTCCCTGAATTAATCCATAAGGCCACTACCATCTATTGTTTCAGATTCCTCTTAAGCACCCAGTTCTGCTGGGCTGTTCCAAGAAATCAGACAGTGATGAATAGATGATTTTATTTATTTATTTTGTTTAAAATAGAAATTTGAGGATTTGGAGTGATCTGTAATCATAACTATCTATGTAACCATATGATATAATTACTGTCACCCTCATCCTTCCTCCCAGTGTCCACCGTCCTTTTGTTTCTCGTGCTCGAAGCATCCAGTTCGTAGGCTCTTCAGTGCAGGGACAGTGCCTACCCATGTATTTTGTGCAGTGCCTAATGCAACGGGGCCCTGATCCTGACTGGGACTTTTGACACTATGTGAAACAAATAGTGAATGATATTGCAACCCTCGTTGAGTCAGTGCGCCAAATTCTTTCCTCAGCTCCATGAGACTCAATAATATTTTTACAATAATATCGGATGGCAGCAGTTAGACATGAATGTAATACGTACAGTATTCATCTTACAGTTTTCTATGGGAGTTGTACCATGTAATTCAGAGCAGAATCTCATCCAATGGAAGTTGCACATTTCTAACTGAGAGCACAATGTAGCCCATAGTTGCAGCAGAATCCCTCTCTCCAGTCTGCAGCATAGCTCTCTCTTGTATATTCAATTCTTGTTCCACATGTGCAGAATAAGTATAGAATACGCACGAGAGAAGGGCACTGAGCATTTTGTCCTGAGTTTTCCTTTATTAATAAATTCTATGCTGATGATGGGAACCAATCCAGGAAATCCCTAAATATGAAAGAGGATGTACGCTTCATGGAAAAACAACTACTGCCCTGTCCCGACGCCCTTTCTGGCAGGTGAAAGGCAGTGATGTGCCTTGTTGCTCTGGGTGCAGAGTCCTTGGGCCTGATTCTCCCCCTGGTTACTCTAGCTGTATGCTGGTGTAACCGAGGGTGGGGGAGGAAGTCGGGCTCTCTGTCTTTATTTTCACATAACTTTAAAACTATGCTGAAAGTATCCAGTTAGTCCTGTTTTAAATTACCACAGAGTGCCAATACCGATATGAAATCAAAGATTTGCCAAGCAGCTGATACTTGCTACTTACTGCGAGCTGCCAAAAGATTTGGGTTTAAATTACCTGACTTGGATGTTTTTGCAGCTAGGCACATTTGAAATGAAAAAAGTGCTTGTTATGTAAGTATCCAAATTCCAGCTCTCCCAGGCCCCAGTTGACCCTGAAGAAGGCATCTGACTCTCAGCTCCTTGAGGCAGGATCTGATTACTGAGGGTTTGAAGCTGCAATATTTTAACTAGAACCATGAGCATCTATAATTCTAAATATTTTACAGTTAAGTTTGATGGTGATTAAAAATGCAATTAACTCTTCAAGCCCAGAGGACAGTCGTACTCATCCAGAGCACTCTGCCCAGAGGTACAGAAGATAAGTAATGAGGTCTCATTTTCAGTACTTCCTCCCATCTAACTGTTCCCTCACCAGCATGACCTCTACCTCCCTCATCATTCCTGCTCCCTCCCTTACCCTTGCTCGAACAAAATGAGACCTCTTCAACCCTTAGCCTCCACCCCACACAACCAGTCACCCACTTATGGCCACCTAAAAGCCTGGGGAATATAGGTAGACCCCAAGTAACAAAAACAAGGGGATTAGTGATTATCTTAAGTGTTAATAAAACCTTTCCTCCCCCCACACACATACCTTTTCTCCCTCTCCATTCCAGCAGGAGAATCAATATCTGGTTTGGAAGTTGAACAATAAAAGGGTCTTTCTGAATACTCATGTGTTTTCTTTTGACAAATATGTGTGTTACTATTATTGGTCCATCCAAGTATGTGATTTTTGCTTCTTTGTTCTCTTGCAGGCAATCAAAAGTAAAGTACACTGCAGTATATTGCACACAATGCACATACAGATATAGGATAGTATCAGCCTCTTTTGACTATCATGTTAAACAATTCAATTATTTTGTGAACTCACCCCACAGTGGTGGTTCAGGATAATATAACATTTTTCTTAAGCAGAGATGTAGCAAGATAGGTTTTAGTGTTTAAATCTAAAAATAGATTGACCTTAGCTTCATTTTTCCATTCTCTTTCATGCACACCACAAAGCTACCTCCTGTCGCTCACTCTGCAAACGGTTCTGCATAACTTGACAATACTGACCGTTTCTGCTCAGCATGGGGCAGAAGCCGAGTTTGTGTTATTTCTGAGCTATAGACTTGATAATTCTTTGGTCTGTGGGGGATGTTGTAGGTGCAGCTACGTGAGCTTTCGTGCACTTCTAGCGAGGTGGTAATCCCCTTGCGATGCATATGAGAAAATCATGGGACCAGTTTCAGCCCTGGTGGGTCAATTGGCCTGTTAATGTATAGAGTTATGCATGCTAGATTTGGACCATAATCTCTAACCATTTGAAAGTAGGTCAGAGGTTGCAGTGAACTATTCTCATCAAGATCCTGTGACATTCAGTAGCCTTGGCCTCCGTGCTTAAAAAAACAAAGATTATCAGTGACCACACAATGACGCATCCAGCATCAGACCATTTTAGTATCTTTATCCCTGTTGTGTTCCCTTGGGATGATGATGACGCGTTGTCATTAATTGTGAGAACCAAGGTCAGACTCCAGAACTCTCTGATCAAATACTTTATGGAGTGTACAGTTTATCAATTTTGATGGACAATACTGATTTAAAGCCAGCTAGAGGACAACAGTTCTATTTCATGGCAACTTTTGAGTTTTGACATTTGTTTTCATTCCGTGTTGGAATGAAAAAAAACAACCTTTCAAATATTTTCACAAAGTGGAGTTGTCAAAACTCCTCAGAAGTGACCAGAGAACTCTCAATCACAAAACCCTTCCTGACAGATATGTTGTTGAAACTAATATATCTCCACAAAATTATTTTTTCAGAAATATTCCAACTAGCTGGAATACTGATGTTGTTTCCAGGGATATATCTTTTTTTTTTTTTTTATTGTCTTCAAGCGAAGCATTAGCAGGAGACTTTAAAAATAAAACCTCATACTGGATCTAGCCTCAAGGTATAAAGATTCTTTGTTGTAGATATGTGTAAAGTTTCTTTGTTTCAATACTGTGACATTGTGGTACTGTAGTTGATTGAGGGAGCCGGTCATTCAGTTTTACAATCCTTTTATGATCCCAGGGTTTGAAAAAAGTATTTGTGAGTTGAAATTGAGTCCTGCAGTAGGTCTAGTAGTCAAAAGATGATTTACATTTGAGTTTTCTATCTTTTATGCCAGTTTTTCAGGGGGAGGATTATAACCTATAAGCAATCAGACAAGAAGCTAAAGAATTCAGTCTAATAGGAGACATCATCTCACGTTTAATCATTTGCTATGCTAATACATATTTTAGGCTACAGCCAGTGTTAAAATTAAATCCTTTCAAGCATGTTCACAGGCTGTTCCTTTCACACTATGTAGATACAGTGGTGGTCTAAATGTTCAAATTGACTAATCATTTTTGGTACTTTAATTTTTGTGTGGGACATCTTAAAGGGGCCTGGTTTTCTGTGGATGGGTGCTTTTTGCATGTCAGGCTCCTTTAAGGTGTCTCAGATGGGGCACCCAAATCATTAGATACTTCTGAAAATGCAAGACATTGCAAATACATTTGCATTGTGCTCTCTCAAACAATTCTTTTATTTATCTGAACTGTGGGAAACAACATGCAATTTGTTTAATAGGGTTATTTGTAATGGAAGGAATGTTTTTAAATGGCCAAAGCAGTGGCTGAACAAACTCTATCTGTACCTCTCAGTGCACTCAAAGGGGCCATGAGCTGACTACCTCTCAGAACAAGGAACGTGCCCCTAATAACAGACACTACTTTTTGAGAACTTGAAGCATCTGGCAAGGAGGTTGCTCTAAAGGGGTTGTGGTGAAGTCTTGCACTGCTGAGTCAGGTGCCATTGCTTGTGAACATCTAGAGGTCACCAGGAATTAAAAGAAGTCCATGACTTTAAAAGTTCCGAACAAAGGGCCGGATTGTTGAAAAGAGGACTCTTGTGGGTGCAATCTGCACCTTGTGGTATGGTGGGGGAGCTGCTTCAGTGGCCTTGTCCTTCCTGGGATGTAGGAATCTGCACAGGGGCTGGGATCTAGGCTGGGGAGACATATGCTTAGGCATCAGTACAGGCTACAGCTTCTTGCTGTGGAACCTCCCTTTGAAGGAGGCTGCAGATCTAAGCAGGAGAAGCCCTCAGAGCCAGACTAACGAGGAGCCAAAAGAGAGTTACAGGGAGGACAAAAGGCAAGTGCCTCCCAAGTACGGGATTGCTACAAAGGGAAGATTCCAGCTTCTCACCTGGGTGACCCACAGACAGCACCTCCAAGGCACTGGGCTGGCAGTGAGCTGTGTATGTAAGCGTGTTACACTATCCTTCTGCTCTGCCTCACTGCTGTGTCCTTGTGAGCTTAGCAAACAGATTGAAATGTACGTGGATCCTGCTCTTGTAAATTTCCATTCACAGACTGCTTGCTAAAATGGACTAGGGTGAAGTGGAGGATGTGACCTAAGTTCACAAACCAAAACAAATCTGCTTGGTCTAATTTTAGGCCATTTCAGTTTAATATGGAAATTCTATCACCAACACAAGACTCGTCTCTTCTCCCAGTAAATATGGTTCTAAGACATTTCATGTTGGAGGGCTGTATATGTGGAAGTGATCAGGGATTTATAGCCAACTTTCAACAGCTGGCATTACAATCAAACCATTTGTCAATAAAAGGAACAGAATAAGGGAGAGTGATAACAAGGTCAAGTGTAACTTCACTTCCAGCTGCTAATGAGCAAGATCATGGGAAACTTTAACGTATGTTTAAGATACAGGGTTAGATTTTCTTTCCTGTTTTGGCCGCTTTGTGCTACTAAAGGGCCAAGAAAGCTGTTGGAGCTCCTCAGCTAATATGTGGCTAGCACAATCTGTTCCTATGCCCTCCCTGCAGCTCCGGAGGCATAGATGCTTGTCAGAAATGGAAGGGTCATGGTCAGAGTGCAACTGCACTAATCCCCAGCTAGCAGACAACCTCTTGGGAGCCAGAGCCAGCTGTCCTACTTTAGACTAAAGGATCTTGGAGGCTACTATAAAGTATGCTGGGCCTGAGGTCAGTATAGAACTGGCCACAGGGTCAGGTAGCTGCAAACAACAAATATGCAGCCCCTTCCCTCTCCCCCTCACTGGGTACTGCGCTCAGTGGATACACAGTAGGCACCAGAGAATCTGGCCACCAGCATTCAGTTGACTCAACAGAGAATGATGTAGGGCAATGTCATGACTCTGATTGTTCATCCCTCTCTTTCTGTCTCTCTGTGTGTGTGGTTTTGTTTGCATATTAGGTATTTGTGGCCAGTCCAAACAAAACGCAGCCTATCGTGGAGATTCTATTGAAAAACCAACCCAAGCTAATTGAGTTTCTGAGCAATTTCCAGAAAGAGAGGACAGATGATGAACAGTTCACCGATGAGAAGAACTACTTGATTAAACAGATCCGAGACTTGAAAAAGCCAACACCATGAAGATCTCCCCTAATTTCCCATCATAGGCATTAAATCATATTTGTTCAGTTCCTCCCACGTGTCATTTAACAACACAATAGCGCTTGAGAAGTGCCTGTTTTAGTTTGATTCTTTGTTCACATAGATGTCAAGGGTATAAAGGTCTTACATGAAAACTTAAAAAAAAAAAAAAAAAAGAGTCTAGAATAATATATTATTTCTAATCAAGTCTGTGATTATTTATGTCAGTTTAGACACCCTCTGTATTAGAAGCTGGTAAGGCAGATTTTCATCTGTGCACTCCAGAAGAATGAACCTCTTTGCTCTTGCTTTTATCAGCAAACTTGAGCTCTCCATAAATGCACAAAGTAGGAGCTCGGAAGATTGTAACTATCTTTTTCTTTGCACTTGTAGTTGTGAATTTGTTTTAGTTCTGCGTGCACATGAGGACTGTGAAAGAGGGTGTTGGGCGACTGACTTATCTGCACTTACGTAGTAGATTTGTTAGCTAAAGCAGTGGGAGATAGATTTGAAAAAATAAGGTTCACATTTTCACTTTATTTTTATGTTCACTCATTCCTTCAGTCTTTTTGATTTCACTCAAGCTCAGAGCTTTCCCACCAGTTTGACCAACTGAACCTGGGAATTAGGCTAATACTTTGGGTGGGGCAGCCAGTGCCCACTGTCTCCCATCCCTCTGTATCTGATCTAACCCTACAGTGCAGCCTAGGCTGCCCCAAACCCCAGTCTTGTAATAAGACTGATCAGGAGAAGTCCTAGCTCCACTGGGAATTAGAACATGCACTTTGAATGGGAGCCAGGCAATACATCAGGGCTAAGGGCAGAGGTGCATTGCTAAGGACCTGCTCCTGCTCCCATTGAAATAAGTGGAAATTTTATCATTGACTTCAGTGGAAACAGAATTGGGCCTTATTCCACTTCGTATTCTGGGCACAGTCCTGAAGCGTGCATCTCCCATTGGCTTCAGTGTCAGTGGGGGCACTCAGCACTTCACAGGAGTGAACCCTAAGCTGAGTCCTAAGGGAAGCCCAGGTAGAGTATCAATGATACAAGCCTAAAGTACCAATACCTGTGCCAATACAGTACCTGTGCCATGGTTGGGAACCCTCTGATGTGGATTCTGTAGTGGTTCAGTTACTGCTCCTTCATACTTGCCTGTGCTGGGAACATCATGCCCAAAACATTCAAACCTGGGGACCTAAATCAGACTCCGAAATTCTTATTTAGGCATCTAAATAGAAATGGCCTAACTCTGAGCAGCTGAGCAACCCCAGCTCCCATAGAGTCAATGGAAGCTGCAGAGGCTCAGCCCCTCTGAAAATCAAGCCACTTCTTGTAGAAGCTTGAACATGGTTCTAGGAGTGTAACTTTGGGCTCGCAGGGTTGCCCTATGTGGTTAGCATGTTCCATTTGATTTGTTCAGATGTGAATGCAGTTTCTTTGCTAGAGGCTGAACATTGTGGAAGGGGAAATCATTGCACTGTGATGTTTGAGATAAATAAAGCCTTGGGTCCAAAAAGAGTTGCCTAGATATTCTTGCCATTTTTCTTCTTCTTCTAGGAAATGGGCGCTGTGATTCTGGGTGTTTTGTTTGGTGGAGGAGGTTGAGAGTGGGGAGAGAACCTCTTGAAGTATTTCTTCTATTAGCTTAAATCTGGGTTTTTCTGTTTTTTGAATGAAACATTACGTTCTCCAGCTATAATTGCATAGCAAACACTTCAGTGAAAGGATAGAAATCAGGTGAGATTTTTGTCCATAAAACTGTTGTATATTAAGGTAATTGAGAATTTAATTTGTATGCTTTAGAAAAGGGGTGAAACCAAACAAATAGGTCATCAACACATGGTTTACTTTGAAGATGTCAGGCATAGACAACAAATGTATATCTTAGCTGCTTGAAATTTTAAAATTATATTTACAAGTTATTAAAGGCATGGTTACTAATCTACACTTTTTAATCACTGTTTATTTTCTTCCCTCACTTCCCCCCCCCACCTTCTCAAAAAACGCCTTCACTTAGAATCTTTTCATTGCTAAATTCTCTCTCTCCCCTCCATAAGCCACAACTTCCACAGATGGAGGAGGACAGATGATCACTTCCTTCAGAGCCAACGTGCTTTGCAAATATCACATTTGCAGCCTTTGCTGGCCCGGGGCCTGACAGTCCCAGGCTACAATCCAATTTGGCCTTCCTGCGACCTTCAGTGCCATGCCACATGGCTGGCACTGACACACTGCGCTTCACTGCTGATAAGGGAGCCTCTCTAGAGTAGCGAGGGGGGTTTGTGTGGAAAAGCTTCAGAGCTATTCACTAAAAGGTCTGATCCTCTGAGCTGTGGAGAGTCTCCTGCAAGGTGCTGAAACCAATGGGAGTTGGGGCATTCAGTGTCTCAGGATGTGCTCAGGACCTCCTAGGAGGGGCCCACATCAGGGACTGCATTAACACATAGGCAGCATAGGGCCTCAGCTCCTAGAGTCATGTGATAACATCAGAATCTCAGTCTTCATCTACAAAAAATGTTCTAGCTCATGTTTGCGAAGCGAGCCAGGTATAACTGATGCAGTGACGCCTGCCTTAGGCTGCAGGCAGCCTGAAACAGTAGCTCTGAAAGGTGTGAACGGCCTCATCCATCTTAGTGGGTTGTTAACTCTGAAACCCACTGCTCTGAGGGGCCCCAGCAGAAGATTCGGTGTGGGCAGATGGTCTGGCTGTTCTCCCCCATTGTGGCTCCAGTAGGGGAAGAGGGACCCATACAGAGAGTCCTATGCCTACAACGGAGTAAGTGGAGCTGTGTCATCTGTCGTCCTGAACATACCCCAGCCTGCCCACAGTGGTCCAAAGAGCGGCGAGGCCCCAGTCTGCCCCAAAAAGTGACACTGGGCACTCCAGAAGCCAGCTCTTGTAAGGGTGGCCACTTCCACCACAAGCAGAAGTGGGACCACAGCATGGGGCTGGGATAGGGGCTAAGGGGGCCCATGCACTGGTGTGCCAAGAGTTCCAGATTGTTAATGTGGCCCTGTACAGAGCCAGACCCATCCACCTCCTTCCAGTTTATTGCACATAGGGCTGGCTCCGTGTTTTCAGTCTAGTATGAAGTTATTTCCAGCACACTCAGGGCAATTCAAAAATCTTTCCCAAACTCAACTTGTTTGGCATTTGTAAAAGGAGAGAGCACCAGAAATGATGGTGATTAAATTAAGCTTGAGGAGCCCATTAGGCTCCATAATAATATTTCACAGCAGGCTGGGACACACATTTCTAATTAGTTGAAAGATGAGGTCTTCTCTGATTCATCTTGGAGTAAAGATAGACTTTTCAATTTCCTTTTGTGCGTCAATCAGGGCTCCTGTTTTGTCTCAGAAACAGCTCCTGACAGGAAATCGCAATTTCTCCCAGGGACTAAAATTAATATCGGTGGGAGCTGGGTGATTCCAAGACACAATTTATCAATGAGAGAGGTGAAAAGAATACTTGTAGGGAGGAGGAAAAAATAAACCAGAGAGGCTTGAGCTGCAGAATCCAGATTCCAAATCCCACCCAAAGGTCAAGGGATGTTTGGATCTGGAGACTTGGTTTGTGGCAACTTGCAGAATGCTGTTACATCTGTACATAGAAACCTTCTTTGATACAGATGAGTGCCTGGAAACTACAAACCAACCCATTTAACTGAGTTTTTAGACAGTTTATTCAAATATGAAGAATTTGACTAAAACAGGCATCACAGTCCTTCCTCTGTAATGAAAAATAAGCTATCCATTCTCAATCTACTTCAACAAATGGGGAAAGAGTTGTCTGATAGGGAACTTGGGCCTTCACTAATTATGGAATTTGGCACTCTGTTTCCATCTGAGTGTTACAGTAAATAGTTCCGCTCAGTTGTGTTTGCCCTACACCCATCTAGTATATTTGGAAAGCACTCTTCTCCGTAGTATCTAGATGCTTCATACAGTAATTAAAACTATGAGAGAGAGAGAGAGAGAGACTGGCATCATGATTCCACATGCCTTAAGTAATTTCAACAGTAAGCCACAAGTCTTCGCTACCCATCAGAATGACATTCGTCTAGGGCAATGGTTCCCAAACTTTAACAGCCCGCGAACCCCTTTCACTAAATTGTGAAATCTCGTGAACACCCTCCTAAAAATGAATATTTTCAGAGATTTAAGTTTTAATTTCCTCAGTGTGATGGATGCCCCAATTGCCGGGCCCCGGAATCTATGAACCTCTGAAAAATATTTTTAATTGAAACTTTTTTTAACGAACATAGAAAAACCAGAAACCAAAAATGTTTCTGTAAAATTTTTTTTGGCTTTTGTTTAAAAAAAATAATAAAATGGTTTCGAATAAAAATAAATTCATTTTTGGTTTTCAAAAATCAGAAAAATGTTTCATGAAAAACAGTTTTTGAAAATGGACCATTTTTCCGTTTCAGTTTTTTGTAAATTTTTCTTGGGGAATTTTGAAAAATGTGAAAAAAAATTCAAAACTTTCTGTGAAAAATGCTTGGTATTTTTCACCCACCTCTAGTTTCGGGTGAGGTTGTGGCTGTTGGTAACAAGGAGGGCTGTGGTTCTGGCTTTAGATGAGATTTGGCAAATTCCTGGGGCTCGGGCTGGGGGTTCGGGCTGCCGGCTCCCACGCTGATGGGGGCGGGGCTTGGGCTGCCAGCCCCTACTGCCCGGCCCCGCTCTCCCTGGGGCTCGGGCTGCCAGCCCCGCGCAGAGCGCTGGGGTTCAGGCTGCCGGCTCCCCCGCTGATGGGGGCAGGGCTCAGGCTGCTGGGCCCAATTGCCCGGCCCCGCTCTCCCTGGGGCTCAGGCTGCCAGCCCTGCGCGGAGCACTGTGGTTCGGGCTGCCGGCTCCCCCACTGACCGCCGGGACTCGGGCTGCCTGCCCCAACTGCCCGGCCCCCAAGGCTCGGGCTGCCGGCTCCCTGGCTGACAGGGGAGGGCTCGGGCTGCTGGATCAAACTGCCTGGCCCCGCTCTCCCTGGGGCTCGGGCTGCCGGCTCCCCCGCTGACAGGGGAGGGCTCAGGCTGCCGACTCAAACTGCCCGCTCTCCACGAGGCTCAGGCTGCCGGCTCCCTGGCTGACAGGGGAGGGCTCGGGCTGCCAGCTCAAACTGCCCGGCCCTGCTCTCCCTGGGGCTCGGGCTGTCTGCCCTGCAACTGGGTCCCAGCAGAGTCCTCTGGCCGCCATTAATGAAATTTTTCTTGCGAACCCCCTGAAACGTCCTGCGAACCCCACTTTGGGAACCACTGGTCTAGGGTGACATCCTGGCTCCACTGAAGTAAATGGCAAAACTCGCATAGAATTAGTGGGGCCAGGATTCCACCCCAATCTATTGCTGATAGCACTTAAATGATAGATCTATATTTATTACTGAACATTTATATTACAGTAGCACCTAGTGACACCAGTTGAGCTCCAGGCCACGTACTCTGTACAAACACATAACAGCCCTGCCCCCATGGGCTCACAAGACGGACAAAGTGGGAGAAGACACTGGCAGAGAAAGGTGAAGTGTCTTGTTCACTGTCACCCAGCAGACCAGTAGAACCCAGGATCTAGAAGCCAGAGACCCTGATTTGCAGTCAAGGATCCGGTCTGCTAGACTGTACCGCCTCTGAAATATTCAGGCTGGCAATTGAACCCAAGTCAAACTATTTGGAAGGCTGCTGTGCGCACCACTGACTTAGCCGCTCTACCTTGGAGTCCATGATGAGTAGCTAGTAGGGGTGTATTTTGAAATAGCTGATGACTTATGCTTGTGTATCTGTTTTTTATATACAAGGTTGGTGTGCCCTGGGGAATGTTACTGGCCCATTACTTGTCATACACATCTGAATACACTTCAGTGAGGCAGGATTTCAAATCTCTGCCTTCCTTTTGGAGTTGAAAGGGGGTGTGGGTGAGTCACCCCAGACCCTTCCCACTTCACAAATCATGTAGGGAGGAATGGTTCAGCACGGACTTAAAGGATGGCGTGCTGGCTCCTGAATCTCCGGTATCCTGAACTCTGCTTTGTCAAGAACAAGGCAGCCTCCATCAGCACAGCGGCTCTGAAGCTGCTTCTATTCAAGTAAGTGAGGGGTTTGCTACTGAGGTCACTGGGAGCATGATCAGACATTTAGTGGCCAGATGTGATTACAATAGAACCTCAGAGTTCTGAACACCAGAGTTACGAACTGACCAGTCAACCATACACCTCACTTGGAACCAGAAGTACATGATCAGGCAGCAGCAGAGACAAAAAAGAAGCAAATACAGTACAGTACTGTGTTTAATGTAAACTACTAAAAAATAAGGGAAAGCAGCATTTTTCTTCTGCACTGTAAAGTTTCAAAGCTGTATTAAGTCCATGTTCAGTTGTAAACTTTTGAAAGAACAACCATAACATTTCGTTACCATCATTTCAGAGTTACGAACAACCTCCATTCCCGAGGTGTTCGTAACTCTGAGGTCCTACTGTAGTTTCGAAGTGCTATAGTGTTTTCTAGGGACAGCATGTCTCTCTGATGCCATATATACAAGTAAGGGATTACATTTTCTGAGTAGCAAATGTGAGATCAACTTAAGAAAGGGAGACACGTCAAATATTTTTATGTGAACAGGCTACAGTGCACAAAATGACAAGAAACATCCTGTGTATTCTAAGGATTTCTCCTTTAGGTTCATCCATAATCAGGAAAGATGGGCATGTTCCTGTCTCCCCTTCTCACATTACCAGCAGCTCCCCTTGAAAGCAAGGAAGGGCAAGTGCCTGCACCTTCAGGAAGAATGTGGCCTACACTTTCTCTGTAGGTATGTCTACAAAGCATCGGGGAATGCTCAGTCCAAGTCCCCAGACTCATGCTAGCAGGGCTCACAGTAGTGCTCTAAACAGTTGTGTAGACAGTGCTTTTATGCTATACCTTTTAGCTTGGGCTCTCAGTCCTAGGGAGCAGGGTTGGTGTGAGAGCCCAGGCTACAGCCTGAGCTACACAATATAAAAACATTGCCTACACAGCTATTTTTAGAGCACTAGTGTGACCCTGTGGCCCCGGGCTGGGAGCCTTGCTCCCAGATGCTGTGTAGACATTTGCTATATTACCCAAAAGGCAATGTGTTGCTAAACATTCAGGAGTCATTGTCAGGAGTCTGTTGTGCTCATCATTATGCTACGCAGCTCCCAGGGAAATGACTTGCCCAAGATCACGCAGATCTCCTGACTAGCAGTCCTGTGCCTTCACTGCATCCCCCTCCTTCCTGCTGTGCTTCTTCCAGGGATGCGAATGGGAGGAATTTCCTGTGGTCATGAGTCAGGATTGATTTAAACAAAGCAGAAACAAACAACCAAGAGTAGAACAGGAGCAGTCTCAGCAGCTGAGAGAGTAGAGAGCAAAGACGCATCAGTCCAGCTCCTCCAGGGGACCATGCTGCCACTTCTTTTACTATTTTAATCACACCGAGATGACACGTCAGTGGCCACTTGCACATTTAATACATAAATAACTGGCCAGTGCCAAGCAGTTGACTCCTAAGGTGGTGGGCACTATCGAAACCCTTCAGCTAGGTATTCTCCCATGTGTAGCATTGTCTGTTCAGTGCCAGAGTCATGGGCTCTTCATGCAATCTCTGCTTTGTGCAATTAAAAAAACTCATTCTGGTGAGGAAAGAGGCTAATCAATTAATGAATAGGTGCTTCCTTCTAGAAAAGACAACAGATCGGCACAGTTGCATGCTGGAGACTGTGACATTTACACAGAACTGACCTTTACACCATTTATGACAAAGACCCATTCTTTCCAAACTAGTGGGGACCTTATCTATGTTCATCTAGTTCTGACAACAGTACCAGTGTCCTTGAACTCACTTTGAGAACAGCTGCCTTGACAAGGCTTTGAACTTGCTTAACAAAAATACTTATCAGGCCCTAGCACTTTGCATTTGTTCAAAGCTTTGGGCAAACATGAACTAACTGGAGCCAGCCTTTTACCATGAGGCACACTTAGCTGCATTGCTGCACGCACCTGGTTTCCATATGCAAATACCCAGTGAACCAACACACGCCAGCCATTTGCTGCTGCACATGGCAGGATGGCAACCTGGCCACCTGTACACATAAGCATACACCTGCAAGCAGGCATAGCAAAGGCAAAACGCTGCTCGTATGTTCTCGCACTACCCCCACAAAGATAGGTAAAGTAGCGGAATGAACTGTCTTCCCATTTTAAAGCTAAGCATGGGGAAACTTATGGAGAGAAGATCAGTGATTTGCCTAAGGCCACTGTCAGAGCTAGCATTAGAATAGGACTGTGTGTAGCCAAGCCTCGGGGTGACCCCCACTGATGCACACTGTCTCACCCATTACTGTGCCCAACCCACAAACCTCTGTGGGTCGGGCACAGTAATGCAACAGTGCACGGGGGGAGCCAAGAATGAGAAAAATCCCTGCTGAGAAAGGGACCAGTACAAATCCTGGCCCATTCATTAAAGACAAAAATGAAAGCAACAGAGGTTTTTCTAGGTGTAATGCAAACAATTGACAGGTAAGCTGCCTATGAGTAGCTCAGAGCTACGGAGTGATCTAATCAGCCTGTCTGAGACTCAGGAGTCCACATTATAATGATCCGTCTCTCTCATCCTGCTATACATTCCCATGGGGGCGCGCATGACCAGAAGGGACTATGTGGGGTATGGGGCCGTGGTGCCAAGTACAGGCTGCACAAACACGCATGGGAAAGGGTGTCTGCCTATCGCTCTTGTGCCATGGGGCCTTGACAGCATGTTGAAAATCAATGCAGCATTGACGCTGGCTACTTAGCCATGGTGCCTGATGAGCTTCTTTAAAGCCTCAGGCCTGGCCTACAGTTCAGCTCAGTTCAGGCAGGGGCGGCTCTAGGCACCAGCAAAGCAAGCACGGGCTTGGGGCAGTCCATTTGCAGGGGCGGCAGGGATCCAGCATGGGAGCTGAGAACCAACAGGGGGCCCTGGGAGCTGTAGTTCCTTGGTTAGCTCCCTGCCTATAGAGCCAGCCCTGGAGCAGGGAAAGAACTACATTTCCCAGCATGCCCTTGGCCACTACCAACAGGAAAGAGGGGGAGGGAGTGAGGAAGCTGAGACCTCATGCTACAGCCTGCTATGAATGGAGAGCTGCACTGGGAAGGGTAGGGATACCATATTTTAACATTCAAAAAATAGAACATTCCACGGGGAGGGAGGGTAGCCCCACCCTGCCACCATCCACTCCCTCCGACTGCCCCCCACAGAAACCCCAACCCATCCAATCCCCCTGCTCTCCCCCTCCCGGGACCCCTGCTCCAACTGCCCCCCAGAACCCCACCCCCTATCTAAGCCCCACAGGTCCTTGTCCCCTGATTGCCCCCTTCCGGGACCCCAGCCCCTATCTAAGTCTCCCCTCTCCTTGTCCCTAACTGCCCCCTCCTGAGACCCCCCCACCTGTCCCCTGACAAACCCCTGGGACTCCCATGCTTATCCAACTGCTGCCTGTCCCCTGAGTGCCCCGCCGAACCCCTGACCCATCTACCCCCCTTCTCCCTGCCCGACTTCCCCCCCGAACCTCCGCCCCATCCAACCCCCCCTGCTCCCTGTCCCTTGACTGCCCCCCTGCAACCCCCTACCCCTTCTCCAACCCCCCAGCCCCCTTACCGTGCAATCAGACCAGCGTGTCTGGCTTCGCGCAGCGCCAGACACGCTGCTGCATACATGCTGCCATGCTCCCCTGCGGAGCCACAGCCCCCTCCCCCCTCCCCAGCAACTGCCTTCCAGATTTGAACACCTCAAAATTCAGGAGTGCTCAAGCTCAGTTTGGGCAGCTGTTACTTCATTTCTCCCAAATCAAATATACTGATCCACTGTAACTTGCTGTAGAAAAAGTAGGATAAAATTGAGCAAGAAATGCTTCCCAGTGGTTATTAGGACTGGAATTGCTATTTTCAACAGCCATTGCCTTTTTGTTTGTTTGTTTAAAAGGAAGACAGTTTGCATTGGCAAATTCCCCATAGAAAGAAAGAGTGGAACAAAAGAATAATAAAGGCACCTCAACTTTTCCTCATCTATGGAGGACAGTCTTATAATATGCATCCAGATATCCTCCAATCACACAAGCTGAAAATTGTTTCACTTTACTGCAGTTCTGTAACCATATGGGAACCAATCCTGTCTGTGTTCTGTGCACATCTAAAATTCCTGCTGAATGACCTGCCCTGGGAGCGAGTTACTAGTGACCCAGGGCTGCGGCGGAAGGAGGGTGCGGGGGGGGGGGGGGAGGCCCAGGGGGGGGGGGGGGGGGGGGGGGGGGGGGGGGGTGAGAGCCCAGGGCTGGGGCGGCAGGGGGGTCAGGGGGGAGAACCCAGGGCTGGGGCAGCAGGGGGATGCGGGGGGTGGGGGAGAGCCCAGGGTTTGGGCGGCAGGGGGGTGCGGCGAGGAGCCCAGGGCTGGGACGGGGGGCAGCCAAAAATTTTTTTGCTTGGGGCGGCAAAAAACCTAGAGCCGGCCCTGAGTTCAGGGAAGAGGTGGTGGCTGAGTCCCCAGTCATTTTTCCAATCTCTGCCATCAACTGGGGGATTTTTTCTCTGCGACTTTGCTGGGGTTGTGCTGGCTGGAAAAGGAACTGCTGCAGCACTGTGCTTACACTCATCAGTGAGACGAAAGGAAGGTTTGTCTAGCCCTCGGCAACTGCGCTCCAACCACTCGGGCCCAGAGCAGGGGCACTAGGTCTGGCCAAACACCACACAGAGAGCCACAGCAATGCCAAGTTTTAATGCCAAGCCCTTAGTGCCTCCCCTTTTTTTTCAGTGCCTCTCCCTCCCCCACCTGAGGAACTGGCTGCTTTTCTGACAGGAGCCAGCTCCGCACCTGTCTCCTCCACCAAAGCTATAAGCCGTGCTCCCTTCTGTAGGCCAGCCCGCCCCATAGCACCTACTGACCAAACTGGCCACGCCCTGTCCCAAGAGGCAGGAGCGAGCTAAGCCACTGAGGTGGAAGGAAGGTTAGTCAGCTGGCGTAAAGTTTTCGTCTGTTACCAGCTGTTTAACGTCGCTGCGTGACAGTCTGCAGCCAGCCTGGCTTCACCAGCCCTTCAGTGCCGATGGAAGAGTTTTCAATATTCAGCCCAGCGTAGCGTGCCGCGCCCTGCCAGCAAAACCAGACATTAGGCTCCTGACTGAGCTGGCTGAAAAAAAGTGGCACATGGTTCACAAACACACTGTAGAAAAATGAGCCCCCCTCCCTTTTTTTTTTAAAATTAAAATGGCAAATGTTGAATCCCCCCCGTTGCTAATATCTGAGGCCAAAAAAAAAAAAGGAAGAGCGAGTCCTCTTTCTGTTCTTATGGCGTGGGAGGGGGAGAGGCTGTCACATGTCTCAGGGCACAGCATAAAGAAAAGCAGGGCATAATTCCTCCCACCCTTTAAAAAATTCCTTTTAAGTTAGTCACCCAGCTCTGCTGACAATTCACCAAATTCAGTTCAGAAATTGTTAGTTAAGCATCATAATTAAGGCTACAATTTAGTCATGGGTATTTTTAGTAAAAGTCATGGACAGGTCACAGGCAGTAAACAAAAATTCACGGCCCTGTGACCTGTCCATGACTTGTACTATATACCCCGGACTAAATGATGGGTGCTCTGGTGGGCGCTGGGGGGGTGGGGGGTGGGGGGGGGCGCTCCGGGGCACCTGCTGGTACTTGGTGGGGGGGAAGGCTCCTGGGTGCCCACCGGTTAGGGTGACCAGACAGCAAATGTGAAAAATCAGGACAAGGGGTTGGGGGGTAATAGGAGCCTATATAAGAAAAAGACCCAAAAATCGAGACTGTCCCTATAAAACCGGGACATCTGGCCACCCTACCGCTGGTGCTTGGGATGTGGGGGTGGCCTGGGACTGCTGCTACCACTGCTGGCAAGGGGCAGCCTGGGACCCCTGCTGCTGCTGCTGGTGGGGGACAGCTCTGCTGGCCTGAGACTGCCGCTGCTGTTGCTGCTGGGGAGCCAGGACCGCTGCTGCTGGTGGAGAGGGCGGCCTGGGATTGCTGCCATCGCTGCTGGTGGGGGGCGGCCCAGGACTGCCGCTGCTGCTGCTGTCCTGGGGGGGGGGGGGGGGGGGGGGGGGGAATGTGGCTGGCCCTGGGGCCACCCTAGCTGCTTGGGCGGCCCTGGAGTCAGTCACACCTGCCGGCTGCAGAAGTCATGGGGGCCCTGGAAAGTCATGGAATCCATGACTTGGTGGGCTCTGGGGGAGCAGCTGCCCTTTTCAGTAGCAAGGGCTTTGTAGTAGAGCCACACACTGGACTAGCCATCAAAGGTGAGCCAGACAATTCATCAGCTGCAAAAGGGGAGCGAGCAGGAAGGCCAGAATTTGCCCAAATAAATGGATTTTAAGATGGGCAGAGTAAAGAAAACACAATTTTACACTAAAAAGTAACTAGCACTCAGAAGCTCAGTGCCCAAACACAACGCTGGCTGTGCTTGGGGATTCAAGCAGTGCCTGGCCCCTACATTACATTCAAGCTAGGGTCATTCATTACCCTCCATGGTTATTAGTTTTGTGCTGGCTCAACTGTTCTGGCATTTATCAGACATTGCTTTGTCCTTCACAGTCTGCCCCAGTGGAATTTTCTGACTAGCTGCCATATTACTAGAGTCCTGCTGCTGCAATACAGACACTGGCAGTGTGTGCACTCCCCGTGCAGAGAAACCACACATGAGAATGCAAGGCCACAGGGCTTGGGGAAAATGCTTCACCAGAATAGCTTGCTGTGAATCAAGTGAGTGAAGTTTAGCAATCAGCAACTTAATGATCTGGTAATACTGCTCTCTGGTGGCTATGCCAAATATCAGCATGCAGCTTTGCCTTTTGCCTTTTGGTGAGTCGGCTAATTAACGTGCGGCATTTTGTGCCTGCTATAACATGAAGGCATCAGTTCGCAGTAAAGATTCCTAAAGTTGATTAGCAGATTTGGACTCACTCAACCAACCATGTAGCTAGTACAGCAATAAGCATCTCTCTGTCACTCCCTGCCCCCCTTTGTACAGCATGTGCACTTGTATACCTAATAATCCTGCTGCCCCCTGGATGATACACTGACTGACTGCAACCTAAACCAAGCAACTACTGGGCAAGCCAGGGTCAGACTTTTACACTTCAATCATGTGGATACTTGCTTGTGGGCCTCTCAGTAGGGCCTGACCCAGGTATAGCATTACCTGTGTTGTTATTGCTGTCTACATCTGTATTAAAGAAGCAGGGATCTAGTTTACCATCACATGGCAGCTAGTCAGACAAGATTACAGGAAGAATCTAGGCTTTTGCCAACTTGAGGCTAGTCCTGTACAAAAAAAAAAAAAAAAATCACACTTGCAACCACATTATCAAACTGTGGCATTTTACTTTTCAGGACTGTCTTCCTTAGTACACCTAGGTTTTGTGCTACCAACTACTTCCTAAGTGGAGTATTTTGCATTTTTCCTCATTGAATTCCATCCTCTTTACTTCAGACCATTTCTCTAGTTTGTCCAGATCATTTTGAATTTTAATCCTATCCTCCAAAGCACTTGCAACCCCTCCCAGCTTGGGATTGTCCACAAACATTATAAGTGTACTCTCTAGGCCGTTATCTAAATCACTGGTGAAGATATTGAACAGAACTGGACCCAGAACTAATCCCTGCAGGACCCCACTTGATATGCCCTTCCATTTTGACCACTGATAACTACTCTCTGGGAACGGTTTCCCAATCAGTTATGCACCCACCTTATCGTAGCTCCATCTAGGTTGTATTTCCCTAGTTTGTTTATGAGGTCATGCGACACAATATCAAAAGCCTTACGCAAGTCAAGATATACCACATCTACCGCTTCCTCCCATCCACAAAGCTTGTTACTTTGTCAAAAAAAGCTATCAGGTTGGTTTGACACGATTTGTTCTTGACAAATCCATGCTGACCATTACTTATCACCTTATTATCATCTAGGTGTTTGCAAATTGATTGCTTAATTATTTGCTACATTATCTTTTTGGGTACAGAAGTTAAGCTGACTGGTCTGTAATTCCCCAGGTTGTCCTTATTTCCGTTTTTGTAGATGGGCAAAATATTTGCCCTTTTCCAGTCTTCTGGAAGCTCACTCATTGTCCATGACTTTTCAAGGATAATCACTAATGGCTCAGATATCTCCTCAGTCAGCTCCTTAAGTATTCTAGGATGTATTACATCAGGTTCTGGTGACTTGAAGACATCTAACTTGTCTAAGTAATTTTTCACTTGTTCTTTTCCTATTTTAGCCTCTGATCCTACCTCATTTTCACTGGCATTCATTAAAGTAGCTGTTCAATTGCTACTAAACTTTTTGGTGAAAACTGAAACAAAAAAGTCATTTAGCACTTCTGCCAACTGCACATTTTCTGTAATTGTTTCGTCTCGCTCATTGAGTAACGGGCCTACCCTGTCCTTGGTCTTCCTCTTGCTTCTAATGTATTTGTAGAATGCTTTCTTGTTACTCTTTAATGTCTCTAGCTAGTTTAATCCCAGCCTTGTGCCTTGGCCTTTCTAATTTTGTCCCTACATACTTGTGTTATTTATTTATATTCATCCTTAGTAATTTGAACTAGTTTCCACTTTTTGTAGGAGTCTTTTTTGAGTTTCAGATCATTGAAGATCTCCTGGTTAAGTCAGGATGGTCTCTTGCCATACTTCCTATTTTTCTTACACAGGGGATAATTTGCTCTTGTGCCATTAATAATGACTCTCTGAAAAACTGTCGCTTGAACTGTTTTTCCCCTTAGACTTGCTTCGCAAGGGCTCTTACCTACCAACTCCCTGAGTTTGCTAAAGTCTGCCTTCTTGAAATCAATTTTCTTTATTGTGCTGTTTTACCTCCTACCATTCCTTCTTAGAATCATGAACTCTACCATTTCATGATCACTTTCACATAAGCTACCACTTTCAAATCTCAACCAGTTTTCCCTAGTTGTCAAAATCAAATCTAGAACAGCTTCCCCCCAATGGCTTTTTCCACCTTCTGAAATAAAAAATTGTCTCCAGTGTATTCCAAGAATTTGTTGGATAATGTGTGCTGCTGTATTATTTTCCCAACAGATGTCTGGGTAGTTGCACTGCCCCATCGCCACCAAGTCCTGTGCTTTGGATGATTTTGTTAGTTTATAAAAGCCTCATCTACTTCTTCTTCTTCCTGGCTAGGTTCTTGGTTCTTACACAGAGAAGAGTTCATATCCCATAAGCCATTTCAATACTCACGGAAGCCAGTACTGCCAACTCACCTCTGTTCCTAAAATATCTAGACTGACATTGGCTGCCTCCTGCAAGGTGCACAATTAGGGTTGCCAACTTTCTAATCGCATAAAATCAAACATCCTTATACCGCTCCTGTCCCCCCGGTGACTCCATCACCCCTCCCTCCGTCACTCACTCTCCACCACCCTCATTCACTTTCACTAGGCTGGGGGTTGGGGTGTGGGAGGGGATGAGGGCTCTGGCTGAGGGCGAGAGCTCTGGGGTGGGGGCAGAAATGAGGGGTTTAGGGTGCAGGAGGGGGCTCTGGGCTGAAGCACAGGTTGGGGTGTGGGCTCTAGGAGGGAGTTAGGTTGCAGGAGTGGGCTCGGCTGGGGCACAGGGTTGGGGTGCAGGAGGGGGTGTGGGCTCTGGGAGGAAGTTAGTTTGCAGGAGTGGGCTCAGGGTTGGGAGTTGGGTGCAGGCTCTGGAAGGAAGTTAGGGTGTGGGAGGGGATTCGGACCTGGGGCAGGGGCGCGGGAGTTGGTTTGGGCTCTGGGCGGCGCTTACTTCCTGTGGCTCCCGGAAGCGGCTGACATTGCTGGCTCCTAGCTCTGCGCACTGCCTGCCCTGGCAGGCGCCACCCCTGCAACTCCCATTGGTCGCAGTTCCCAGCCAGAGGGAGCTGCGAAGCCGGCACTTGGGGCAGTAGCAGCATGCAGAGCCCCCTGGCCCTTGTGCCTAGGAGCCAGAGAGGGGACATGCTGCCGCTTCCAGGAGCTGTGCGGAGCTAGGGCAGGCTGGGAGCCTACCTTAGGCCCGCTGCACTGCCAACTGGACTTTTAGCGGCCCGGTCAGCAGTGCTGTCTGGAACCGCCAGGGTCCCTTTTCAACCGGGCATTCCGGTCAAAAGCTGGATGCCTGGCAACCATATGAACAATAATAGCTGAAGAGATGCAGAACGACTCTTGCTTTAAGGGAAAGAGGGCAGCTGCTTCCTGGGTGCACCACCTTTACCCCTTCCTCCCAAACCACCTGGAAGGGATTTCTGTGGAATTCTGGGGGGCAGGGAAGGAACAGAGTGCAGAGCCTGTGCTCTCCCCATGTTTGTATCCCTCTGTGAGATCTTACATATTTGGTTTTCCTCAGCTTATATGCCCAAAGGGCAGAATATAGACTTCCGCAGTGACCCGATTCTGTTCTCACACCTGTGCATCTCCACAGATTTCACTGCTTTTAGACTCTTGAGTTACACCCATGTGAGCAAGAGCAGTATTTTAAAGTTAGTGTAAATGAGCCTTAGTGTGAGAATCAATCTTTTACCAACAGTCTCCCTGACTCTACCAATATGTTAATTTAAAAATAAAATTCTCAAACTCTGAAAGAAGATTTAACTTTGAAAGATAGATCTAGGGTACTTGCCTCTTGGATTGTTCTTTCTGGCTTTTGTTATACAAGTGTATTTTTTAAATTTAAAATGTCATTATACTGGGATTAAATCACACTTTTGCAATCAAGCCAATGCTGCTTCTATTATTTTGCTCTTCCTCATCACAGCTGTGGACTTCACATGCTGAACGAGGGAGGTCACCCCACTTGGTCAGAAAGGATGGAACAGAGGAAAGAATTTTAAGCTCTCCGGTGTGATGTCTAGAATGAAATGGAGAATTTTAACATCTTGGGAGGTGGATGCGTCAGTGTATAAAATATGCATGCACACACACAAACACATACAGCTGAACCACTAAGTTGTGTCAGCACCAGGGCCGGCTCTGGCTTTTTTGCCACCCCAGGGGGGAGGGCGTGGGGGGGGGCCTGGGAGGAGGGCGGCGAGCCCCAGTGAGGGCTCGGCTTTCCCCCCGGCGGCCAGACCGCCGGGGGCAGGGCGGCGAGCCCCGGCTGGGGCTCGGCTCTCCCCCCGGCGGCCAGAGCGCAGGGGACAGGGCGGCGAGCCCGGCTGTGGCCCCGCTCTCCCCGGCGGCCGGAGCGCCGCGCTGCCCCCCTCCAGGTGCCGCCCCAAGCACAAGCTTGGTGGGCTGGTGCCTGGAGCCGGCCCTGGTCAGCACCCAATGTCATTATGATGCGATAAATGCCTCACTCAAACCACAAGATGACACTAGAGCCAGGTTTTGTGGATGAACAATATTTCACCAATGTAGCTTTATATTTAACAAATAAAGTGCATGTATTTCAAAGCATTAATACTGTTCTTAATAAGCCAAAGCCACTTGAAAACACTTCAATACTTATCTTTAGAGTAATTTATTAGCAAAAAACATATATTGCTAAAAAACAGACACCAAGAATGATCATTTCTGTAATTCTCATCACATCATAGAGACAAGTTACTGATATTTAACATTTCCAATATACTTGTTCTCACATGAGCTGAAAGGACCAAACAAAACCTCCATATGTAGAAATTTCACACTTTAATATAAAATGTAAAATAACATTTTTTAATTTAAAGAGCGGGTGTGCTAAAGTTACATCTTTACATAGGATGACAGAGAAAATTCTTCGCATACATGCTCAAGTAAATGCTGTAGAAAACATCAAAGTGTTCCTTGCATCCTTCAATAGATAAAGTACACAGCAGCATCTAAACGGGCCATGATTTGAGAGGCAAAGTGAGCTGGGGACACACTGTAGCCACAAGCCAAGGTAAGGGTCCAGTCCTATGTGCAGAACTTTAATGGAGTTACATGTGCAAGACCAGACTCTTCAAAACTTTGAGAGCTTCAGAAGGTGAGTCTGAGCTGTAGCAATAATATGATAGAACATTGTAGAAATGCAGGCCCCACACACTGTGTTAAAAGCAATTATAAAACGTCACCAACAACCTCTTCACAACAAAATGTCTACAAATAATCCAGAATAATTCCCCTTTTTAAAAGCAATTTTTACAAAAATAAAGGTTTAAAATTTAAAAGAACTGATGAAGTACAAACCTCCACCATGATTCAGACAAGTCTTCATTTGAAGTTTTATTTTAAAAGAACTGTCAAAGAATGTATCTTTTGATGGATTTTCTCTTTGCCTCTATTGTGATAACTATCAGACCCTCGTTCCTTGCAGTTTATAACAGCCACTTCAATGGTAGACACAAAATCTGTTTACTTACAAAAATTTATAAGTCATCCGATGAACATACTAGTTTATTATTGTAGGGTTACTAATACATCCTCAGCTACTTTGAAGTCTGTATAAAACCTGAAGGAACATCAGACCGTTAGCTACAGAAAAAAAATGCATGTAAAGAATTACATGAAGTTTGCAAATAGATTAGGGAAAAGGGTAGTTCAAATTTCTTTGTTTACTGTACTAACCTTGACAGTGTCCCTTTAATACACAGGGCTACTTAAGATTAATTTAATAATGTCAGAAGGGGAAAGAATGTCCCAAGACTAATTTAAAATTGACTACCCATGGTTTAAAAGAGAATCTGTTTTCACTGGAATACTGACCTGCTACTGCTCTCAGAATATTTTGGTACAGCATTGTATGCTTTAAAGATGGGTTAACAGTTTGGGTCAAATTTTGCTGTCCTAATTTAGCTTGAATGTTGCAACTGGATCTGTGCAGGCCCCCTGAAGCCAAAGAGGCTAGAAGTAGGCACAGAGATCCATCTGCAGATCCAGGTACAACAGCAAGGCCCCTGTTTTATCCTAGTGCATGAAAGTGCACATAGTTAGTGGCACAATGACAGGCAAGTTATTTCAGGTCATGGACTTCCTTCTGCGTCACTGTTGTACTAGCTCTTTAGCATGGTTTCAAAGTTCTCATTAAGCCCTAGATTCTGCCACCATTATTTACAATGAAGTTGGCTTCAATGGGATCACTCGCCAAGAATCTGGCCCGATGAAATGAAGCTGTAAACATCTTAATCCTGAAATGCACCAACACTTGCAGCAGCACACGGACATTACTCAACACACAGATGTTAGTGGCAGAATGTTCTCCACCCAAAACACACTTACATCATCTGGCATCAGACAGTTTCCAGAATATTTTTTTTAAAAGAAATTTAAACAGGCTGAAGGGAAACAGCAGCTCCTGCTATTCCACTGAGGGCTACATTGTGACTCAAACTACATATCCATGTAAGGGAATAAAAGCTCCCGTAAAGGCTCTGCACCGGCTACCCAGACCATAGGTCCTGGGCATTTCGGAGTAAGCAGGCACTGCAAGCCCATAAGGAATCACAGCAACATGTTGCACCCTGGGAGTCACAGGCAGCAACTCTGAGCATCTAGAACCAGAACCTAGAGACTTTAACCACAGACCATGAAGATTAAGACTTGGGACCCTCTGCCAAACCGGGTAACAATGACACAAAAGCCTCTCAGTAAAAGATATATTACATGGCAGACGTCTGCTAAACAACCTACTGTCTGGTCAGCCCTGTCTACCAGTATGCTAACTTTTTAGAAAGACCAAGAATTTATGAGACTCTATATATGGCTTCCACAGTAGGCAAAATGAAAGCGGAAGGTCCTGTATATTCTACAGTTCACCAGGGCAGCTGGAAACCAGTAACAGAAAAGAGCAGATATAGACAGTATTGAAATCACTGGCATGCCTTGATTTGCTTTGCAGTTTCACTGCTATTTAAAACATACCATGGTTTTTATCAGGCATAACGTGTGTAGTTATAGTGGAGATTGTAGTGCTACTGCTGGGCGAGAAAATTCTCTCTTAACAAGCGCATATGTTTCCAGTATTACATTTTTTCTAAAAGCCTTGGCTGCCCCCAGGGTCTAATCATGGGGGAGAGAGACTCGAGTTTATATCCCAGCCTGGGAACCTGCCCTCCTGCTGGGTTTGCAAGAGAACGAGGAGGAAGAGGAGCCACTAGTTAGTGAATTGCTGTTACATTTTGGTGGAAGCCACTTTTATACCCTGCTAGCAATAGAGGAGGGAGAGGTTTTAGGAGTTTACACTTGGGTGCTTGGCAGGGGGGAGTGAAGGGAGAGGGATTCCTGGGATTTATGGACCAGCTGTCAGTCAAGTCATGTTCAAAACCAGCAAATGTAGGTTGGATGGGGGGTGGGGTTAACCTCTGACCAAAAAAATTGAGGATGCCCTTGTATTTTGACCGAGTGCAAACACCTGTCACTTGGTAACTGTACACAGTGCCACCTCAGAGCCATTAATGAGATGAGTTTGTAAGTTCAGTCTGGTTTCTAATACACTTTTCATTCTCCAGTTTTAATTATCAATATAGTATTGGTCTCTATGAGAAACCATTCTGTCTCACTGGTTCACATCTTCCTGTCTGACAAGGGACATAAGGAAATCTGGTAATGTAGCCAGTGAGTTTCCTATAGGACAATGACTGCTCTAAGATATTGTTAATAACATCTTAAAAAATTCTTCCTATGTGACCTAAGAGCCAAGCATCCCTGTGTGTTGTACACAAGGTACAGAGTGTGTCACATATGAAGTCAGCTGGCTCCAGTTTTTAAACAGTGACAAACTGATCTCCGTACAGGAGAATTCAACTGAAGTCCATTTTTAAAAGCATCCATAACAAATAAAGTCAATGCAAGAGAACGCTGTCACAGAATAGCAACTCCTGCTGCTATTGTAGAGAGAAGTTTATCAAAAACACTTTAAGGTTTATCTGGGAGTCATTTATCTAGTGAGGACATTCAATGACTTTATAGCCCTTATACCAGAGGATTGAAAATCAAAATGAAACCTACTTTAGTGCAACAGAATTACAGTTACTGTCTACAAACCCTGTATGCTGTGGTATTTCCACAAGCAGAACATGTGAACAATCAGGCTTTATCATTTCTGCAAAGCTGTGTTCTGATTGCCTGAAGCATGGCAATCCATTCCTGCAAGCCAAGCGGATGCCATTTCGCTATTTTTCCCCAAAATTCTTCTGTCCTATGAGCAATGAGCTAGTTTCCAGTCCTCTGATCTGAATTTTTATTAACAATGACCAGCCAGCAAAGCAATCTTAGTGGTGGCCAACAAATTCATGTTGTATATGATATAAGCAGCATTTTTCCAGAAATTCTTTTCATAAACATCTAAATTAAAAATGCTATAAAACATTTAAGACATCATAAATAAACTTATTCTGAAAAAATCTCTTTTCAAGTAATTAATAAATAAAACCCATCCTTATTTGCTAGCACAAACAGGCTGGATTATAAAAGTGCTATGGAGAATCTGCAGAGACCTTGCTTGTTTCGTGCTTAGTTGCTCAATGGTTTCCAAGGCAGAGCTTCTTGCTCTGGTGCTGCTGTTCATCTAGTGATTTTGTTTTCTGTACGCCATCTAAAACACAAGATGTTTTAAGAGAATATTAAATATACATTAAACACTCAAATGTATCGTGACCATATCACTGCTGTTATAGCCATGATGTTCTCAGTATATTAGAGAGAAAAGATGGTGAAGTGGGTCCAATAACAGATATTAGTTCACCCCCTTGACTGTGGGGATAGTTAAGCAGACTCAACCCCTAAGAGATACCTATATAAAGTATCAGGCAACTGAGAATTACTCAGCTATTACTCCACTGAAAGAATGCTGGTGACATGCCAGCACACGCTGTTCGTACAGTCATTAGCACACAGCAATGGGGGTCGAGAGCTCTAGATAAAAATGTCTATCCCTTTTTATTTGCTATAACACATGGGTCTGAGTCTGGATCCAGGGACTACACAGGTCTTCCTCTTTCATATGTACTCCAAGTTCCCAGGGAAGGCACAGGTCAATGCCCTTGCCACATTCCCAACTATGAATACTTGTCATTAGTGGGTTTAAAACTGCAATCAGTTAATTA
Source organism: Terrapene triunguis (assembly GCF_002925995.2). NCBI lineage: Eukaryota > Metazoa > Chordata > Testudines > Emydidae > Terrapene > Terrapene triunguis. The sequence goes on from NW_020664367.1 coordinate 262,651, forward strand.
AAATATTTAATCTACTTTAGGACAGACAGACACTCTATGCAAGCACAGTATTGTGTGTGCACACAGCACTTCAGGATTCTCATACCTTGGGCTGAAAACAGAGGTAGCATATTTAGTTTCAGCAAGGATAAGGGAGCACCTTTCCCGAGATGGAGGAGCTTACTCCACTTAAGCACAGCCATTGTGAGGTAAGTATACTGAGTGGCCCAGAATGGAGATGGTTTTAAAACTCAAGGGCACCACATTAAAGGAATAAACATTTGGAAAATGAGCCTGTTGACAACAGCGGTCAAGCACTGGGACCTTATGCACCTCTCCTCAGCTAGGGTTGAAAATAGTTTAGTTATTGGTATTCTGCAGTGGTTAGTGAACACCAATGTAATATCTGATGAATTCCTGACCAAACAACCAAAGAAGAGAGTGCCCCTGAGAATTGATCTCAAATTTCACATGGACCTCACTGCATGCTGGAGTTTAGTCAGTGCTCTGTGGCCTCTCACAGACCAGAAACAATCAGTGAAACTCCTAGCTGTGTATACAGTATGCAGACTCAGTACTTCCAGTCAAGGTATTCCCAGTTACCCCCGGAACAAGATATCTAGCATGCCTTCTGCATTGGGTGTTACAAATATTTTGGCTCTGTTTACATCATTTCCAAACCTGATTCAGAGGCTAACAGCTGATGCTAGTTTGTTGCAGTGGATCATTTCCCCTAGCGTAGAAAGGGCCTTAGCATGACACTGTGACTTAATTCCTGTCTTTGGAAAATGACAGCTCGCTTGGCACATACACTTGCTTGGGGTTGAAGGAGTGGGAAACAGCTCATATTCAGTGATCTGGGAACCAACTGCCATTAAATGCAATGGAAATGAGAGTTGCTTGAGAAAAAGTGATTAAAAGTATTGGTACATTTTTTTATTTATAAAACGTGGACAGTGGTTTGAATTTTTGAAAGCATTAAGTGACTTCAGAGCCCACATCTCATTGAAAGTCACTGGTACTTGTGCTCCAAGTCACTTGAAGGCTTTTCAAAAACCCTCCCAATAGGATGGATTCATCAGTGCAAAAAACTAGGATACTACGGATAACTTACATACCTGGATAAAGCACTACTGGATATTTATGTTGTGGGGGGGGGGGTGCCAGGTTTGGTTTTTTTTTTAAATGAATACAGAAGTTTTATACTCACCACTAGTATCTAGTTGAAAGTTTAAATAGGCATGTTGTATCTGTCAGAATTTGAAAAGTGAGCTATGACCTTGCAAGTATTCAGGGTTTGTTTTCAAAATCTGTTGTATTTATTGCATGTAATTACTTACAACCTGTTACTACAAATACTTACTTTCTCTGGCTGTGGGCTCATGAACACCAGTGTGGGATGGGCTTAGTTGCCACTGTGAAAAAGAAAAAGTTTCATTTTTTCTAGAGGACAAAAACAAACAATGGGAGGAAGAGGACATTTGGGACATCACTTCATTTTAAGGTTGTGAGCTCCTCTGACACTATAAAACTACAAACAAGGTTTGCTTTCTTTTCACACCTCACCTTTTGAAGGAAAAAACCATTGCTCTGTTAAAACTGTGTGGCCACAACTTCCACTTGTGAGGTGGAATTGCCTGCTGGAATGGGAGAGTTGCACCAACATCCATGATCTTGAACACCTACAAGGCCCAGTGCCTCAGAACAGGTGCCTAGATCCACCTTCCACCCTATGCACTGTGACTCCTCCAAGAGCTATGTTCTTGAATGGGCCCTTCCAGTGGATACCTCCAACCCCACCCCAGTGTATGAAGGGGAGGGTTTGGAGGAGGTCACTTCATACAAAAGTACCAACTGAGTTAGCAAATCTTATTTAAGGGAAAACTTTGTAGGGAGATACTCCCAGCTCTGCCTTTGGCCTGCCCCTTTTCACTTTGCAGAGTATGCACCATATACTGTCCCTTTAGACGGGCTTCCAAAGGATCAGGAGAGCATGCCACAGAGCCCTTCTCTTTCTTCTGTACATCTACTCCGTGTGCACATACACTGGCCTCCCCATATGGTAGCAGAGGGGACAATTGCACTCATAACAAAATACTGAAGATTAGAATCTTGAGCAGAGTGTGTCATATATGATATTTTCCTCAGCTCCCAGCCTGTTACTGAAAACCCAGATTTTGTGGGGAGGGTTGAAGAAGGGACCTTATGTAGTTAGGAAGGTCCCATTTTAATCTCTCAGATGCATCTGGAAGCATTTACATTGGAAACCGATCTTCCAAGCTACCGAAGGTATGAGAGGATTATGTCTGAGCTTGTTGAATCTGGTCAAGCTGCAGGAGGGTTTTTAAAAATGGGCTATTAACTGCAAAATGCTCCTATTGAAAAAACTGTATCGGAAGCCTTGTCTACACTAGCACTTTTCCCATCACGGGTCCTAGCACAGCAATGGTGCAAACACCAGTGTAGACAGAGTGTAGGCATTTTTACTACCATCTCTTTGAACCCTGCTCCAAGCAGGATTAGGTGACATGATGGTAGAACTTCTACGCCCCGTCTCCACAGCTCTCCTAACATTCTTGTACACTTAAAGATTTTAAAAAAAAAAATTCGCTAGGTTCTACCATTTACCGTAAATTTGCTAACGCCTTCAAGTTCACGAAACTTCATGTATGATATGTCTGCTTTCTTCTTTCCAACATCTACATCTCCTACATAGATTTGCTTGATGCCAGCACCTTTGATTAAAGGCACACATTCATCACAAGGACATTTTGTCACAAAAATCATGCTTCTCTCTTCTGGTTTTATTTCTTGACACCTACAAGTAGTCAGAAAAAGATTCTGAAATTAAAAACTCGACAATTCTGAATGGTGGTGATTTAGGCTCAAGTGGGTGAGCAAAGAAATTCTCTTAATCATATTATATTCTGCTCTTCGGAGCAGGTTTGTTATTCCTACCAAAGCACATGGGAACAAGAGGACACATTTGGTTAGGATTTGCTATCTGAATGACAAACACAGCACTGTTAAAGACTCAGCATTTACCATTCTGTAGCATTTCATTTCAGGACAATAATGTGGTTATGACAGGTACCAGAGATGGTGACTGTTGAGTTTTAATGGTACCCATCACACACACAAGAATAAACAATTTAAGTCAAGTCCTTCACAGTTTTGAAGAATTCACAGAACCTATTTTACCTGTGAATGTTCAAATTTTACATCACGTTTAAATGTGTAGTTTGATTGTACATAGCACCTTTCATCATCACATCATGCTCTGCATCTACCAGTTGTTCATTTCTGAACTGCCTTTTTCTTTTCTGATATTAAAATAATAGATTCATATACCTGAATGTCAAGGCGTTCTGTTCAGCATGTATGATGTATCTGAACTTTCTGATTTCTCTGTCTTTTTGTTTATCATCCATGTGTGGAAAATCAGCATATTCAGATCCAACAGGAAAGGCATTATAACCACAGCCTACAAAATACATGGCTCCTGTTCCATCACAGCTCTGCAAAAGTGAACCATCAAGATTGATTTAATATTCAGTCTATTTGAACATCTGCAGGGTGCTGCCCAATATACCTATATTTAATTCAGTGTTCAAATTCTAAGTTGTAGAAACTATGAGTTAAAGCTGGGCTTTCACTAGCAGTATATTGTGTGTATGTAGTGGTGGGGGTTCTATATATATATATATATATATATATATATATATATTGTTCGTGTTATAATGTGACCATCCAGTGCCATATATATATATCTATATATCTATATCTATCCATCTCCATCCATGGCACTGGATGGTCACATTATAACACAAACAAAATAAATAATGCAAGTCATCCTCATTGGCTACTTCTCCTTGTAAGCAGCACTGATAGAGGCAATAAAAAGTATGAATGACTAAGTCATTAAGCCACATTGCAATATGTGAGAGCAGGAAAGAGCAGCTACAGGGTGAGCTCGAGATGCAAAAGCCTGTATTTGGCCATTGCAAGGAGATCTATCAGATAGCAGACGTGTTGATATAGCAAAGAAGTTAGTGGCTGAAGTTAGAATAGTTTGTGGTACAACTGTAAGTATCTGATGACTAGAATGAAATAATCCAAACCGAGTGCTAGAAAATACATCATGGAATAATCTTGCACTTGCAGGAGGACTCACTACCTCTCTTAATACAGTAAGAATAATCAAAGATGGAAAAGACCTATGAAATGAGCTCTAGCATAAAGAAGTTTATGCCTGGGCATGAAAAGAAAAGGAGAGTAATAACACTTTACATTTATCTTTCTAGTGCCATGTGAGGAACCAAGGCATAAAATCGGAGACTAAAGTTCTGTGACTTAAATTCAGGTTCCAGTTCTTATTTTGCTATGCAGATTAATTAGTCACTGAATAGACGTGGTTCTCAAAAAGTACTGCTCCAGTGAAGAGTAGCTAGAACCAAGAAAGCAAGTTGAAGCAGGAGAAATAGCAGAGACACATATCTACGATTAGTTAAGATACTTTTCCACAGAAGTAAAATAACCTGTCATTCTGATACATCCAGCACTGCTATAGTTATTTGTTGTTGCATCACAACAGTATAGTTCAGTACATGAATGCATTTTGTCTAGGTTTACCATTTATGAGTCAATGCTGCACATTAGTATATGCCTTGTTTTGGCATTTTTCCATTCCCTCAAACCCTACTCTGAGCCAAAGAAGGCATGTTCACCAGACATTTGCTGCAAAAAAAAGTTCAACGTGGTGTAACACTACAGTTGCATCAAACAAGGATTTGTCAGGTAAACTGTTGCCCTTTGACTTCTCTAGGGGAGAAGAACTGAATAGTGACACTGTTGAACAGCACATGTTGCTGGATTAGTAGTACTGGCAAAGCTTTGTAGCTAGGACACCTGGAATGACCGTAATTCTGTTACTATGGAGTCTAACAGATGAGAAACTAGGCACAAACATTGTGGCATTTACCAACTCAATCATACTAATCCATCTTGACAGCCTAATTATCAACCAAACGTTAATTTAGGGTTACCAGAGAATAAAAAAATGCAATTTTTAATAACATAAGGCATAAACACCTCTTCTACAAAGTTATATAGTCAATGCTGAGCAAAATTAAAGTACAAACTGCCAGTGTGAGACAAAGTGACAATTTTTCCATACTCACAGATTTTCCTTCTGCCCAAATAACAGCTCCAACACCCGTTTTGTGATCCTCTAAAATATAGAATGTATAAGTAATAAGTACTTTTGTAGAAAACTTCCATTTGGAAATCTGATAGCACTACCTAACAATTAATGAATGATGCCTCATAGCACATCTGAGAGGTATTAGCTTCTCTTTGCTGATAGGGAAAATGAGGCACAGAAAGATTAAGAAACTTACCAAAGGTTTGCAAGTCTATGACAAAGACAGGAACAGAACGAAGCCCTCCTGACTCAGGCTGTGTCTTTTCCCCAACATCTTAGCTGACTAAATAATTTAATTACTTTACAGTGCGGAGAGATATAAGCATTGGGTCTCTTTTGACAGTTATTAGATACTACTAACGCAATGTGTGCTAAGAAGATAGCTACCTAGAAACACTAGGTGCTTTGTGATTGGCTTTGACCACCCTACACAAAGCAAAGGACTTTGTGTTGGGAATCTAGCCCATAGCACCAAGGAGTTTAATGGATGGCAGAAGATCACTTGGAAACTTAAAAAAGAAAAAAGAAAGAATAAATTAATCAAAATTTATTTAAAGACAAACTTTTTAATAGCCACATACAGAATCAAGCTCTAGTACAGTAGAGTTTTGTGGGCTCTCTCTTACACACTACGCAGGAGTTTGAACAAAACTTTCATTTAAGTTATTGGAAAGTCTTCCAAGGTATTTCTGACGGGAGGCATTTTAACTGGTTAAAAATGGGGTGTGCTACAGTGGTAAAGAACATTATGGCTTTCGGTACAGAACACTTCAACCAGTGCTGTTCCAATTAACCATCTCCCAGCATTCTTAGTGCCATGTAGAATTCAGCAATCACTTACAGGGGGACTTTCCTGGCAAGGAAATGTTTTTACCAGGTCTTACAAATTATTTACATGTTTTTCTTAGTTATTCCTATATATTAGCCAGCATGAATTGTTCTCCTTCCTTGTATCCCTTCTTTACCACATGGTATAACTAATGCTACAGCTCTAGTTCAATATCAGTTAACATAGGATTAGGATGTCACTGCTAGCCTAAATAGGACAAGCTGGGTTGGACATAATAAACACTTATCCAAATATTTTCAGTTAATAAAGGTAAAACAGAAGAACAATTTGTGGCTGTAAACCTTCTTCCTCAAGTTTTATCCCCCCCTTACCTGACCCAATCAGTGCTCTTTGTTTAGATAATGCTCTCTGGTTTAAAAGATGGTCATCATATTGTGGTCTAAAACTGAGTCCAAAGGGTTAGGCAGCCCAGACTTGTGTCATCACCAGGTTAACAGGGAGTTGCCTCAACTTATCCTGGCATGTGCTCCCTACTTTGATCCTTTTCTCTCTCTATTCTGTGCCAACCCTGCCTCCTAACTTTCCAAAATGAGCATTCTTTCAAAGGGCACGATTTGCAAAAAAGCATAAAGCCAGGCTTCAAAACCTATGTTTAGGCATCTAAATAAATGGTCTGGTTTTCAAAGTGTTTAGCACCCAGCAGCTTCTCTTGACTTAAAGTTTCAACTGTAACTGAGGGCAGAATTGGAACCTTAAATAAATACAATTTTTCAGAGGGAGGCAAGAGAGCTAGAGTGGGAGTTTTAAAAATATGTAATTTAAAGAAAATTCTTCATTATGGCTCCAGAGCAGATTGAAAGGATATAAGATGCATGGGTGCCACATTTGCTGTGGGCATAGGGATGGAGAGTTCCTGTTAGCTAGTACCTATCATGCTCAGAGATTTCCCTATTTTATGGTTATTGAGGAACATGCAGACAGATGGCCAGACCTGAACAGCATCCCAAGCCCACACCGCTATATGCACATCACTCATCAATTCAAAAATTGGTGCTGGAAGTATAGGAAGAGTTGGTCACCAGCGGACAATTTTTGTTTACAAATCTGAATTGAATGGAATTCCTTTGCTTTTGCAGAAGTGTCACCAGAGTCACTTGTAAGAACAGACAGATTTCTGGAAGGAATTCCTCTTGCTGTTCTGGAGGCACAAAAGCCTCGAGGATAATTAGGAACTAGACAAAAGAGAAACTTTCTAAACCTTCCTGGGCCCAATTACATGCAAATACCAGAAATCTGCCTCAGATTCCCTGGAAGAGAGGCTGGAATAACGAACCAAATTTTGCCCAGCTGTACATGGGTGGAGTGCCCATTAACTTAGATGGAGGTTATGCTAGCTTATGTCAGTGCTGCATTTTGTTTTGGGGAGCAGTGGTTTACCTGCAGAAGGAAGTATGGGAAATACCCTTCCTATAAAAATTATATAGTGCCAGCCAGGGCATCTATGTCCTCCTCCACTGATCTGCCTGTGGTTTGCATGTCATTTATTTAATATAACACTTTAATTATGACCACATTATCAAGACCTCTGATGGTTGCCCCATTTCCAGGACTTTCACAAATACATTAATGCATAAACTGGATGCTTTGTGGCTCTCAACTGTGCAGGTGGCAGGATGTAGAGGGTTTAGAGGCTTATGGTGTATGATGCCTCGAAGAATGAATAGCTTGTGCTTCTTGAAGCCAATCTTATGTAAAAACCCAAGACTTATGCTGAGGTCTCTTTCACACTAAGGAAACTTAGAAATGGCAAGGAACAGGAGGCTGGATGAAAGATCTACAGGTTAAAGGTGGTATGACTTAATACAAGAAAGGTTTCCTGCACGCTTTGTCCAACAAACATTCTCTAAGTCCTAGGAGACACTTAGGCTATCTAGTACCAATGCATACACACTATGAAATAACCCTAAAGTGTGCAGATCTCTTGGTACTTGGCTCTCTCTATAGGTTACCCTACTACCATCTGTTATTTTTTCCCCTTGTCCTATAGAATAAAAGCTGGAAGGAAAAAACAAAAACAAACCATACTTTGCTCCAGAAAACCAAACATCTGAGTCAGTCTGAGTTCAGCTTCACAGTCAAACTGATTTGCAACTTAATCACATCAGTGACTCATTGGGATTAATGATGTGATAGATGTCAGAGAAGGGAAAGAGAAAGAATTCTAAATGTGATGAGACCTCTTCACGAAACACAGGATGTAAAAGTTTCTTATTGCCAGGTACATCCTAGGGGATGTGACACATACAATACTTCAAACTTTAAATGTGCAGGCCAAGGAAAAGGATATATTAATGTAAGGGATATACTGTATTTACATCCCTTTTCAATAGAACAAGCAATGTGTTATATTTGACCTATTTTAAAGTATTTGAAAAAAAAATCAATCTAACCAATTTTGGATGGATTTTTTAAACAAATGCTTCATTTATTAATGGAAAAATAAAAAACAACACTGGCAAACATAGTAACTAACCAACATGGAGGAAGCAAAAAATGAGTAAGGAAAGTATTGTCAATTTTAAGTTTCCTAAAGGTTATCATGTAGAGTATATATTTTTTCTCAGAGTCCTGCATAATAGCGCAAAGAATTTTAGTTTCTAATAGGGGAATTTGCACAAGTCTGCCATTATTTAATTAACTAGAGAATAAGGGGATTAGAAATCACTGGTATCAAAAGTAGGCCAAAGTCAATTCATAGCCTCTGTCCTCTACAAAAAAAAGTATTCTGTTCTTCAAAACTCCAGAATCTTTGCAAGCAGGAAACGGTCAGTTGTCAAGTGTGTAATGACTATCACTACTAAACAATGGGAATAGGAAAATGCTGTTAAACAAAACTAACTAGTATTCTGCTGGTGGGTAATGAACAGATATGGAACAGCATCTCTATTTCTGTTTACTGTTATTTTCTATTTAAGTATATTAAGTGCTTACCACAATGCCAACTGATCACTAGGTGTCACTTGTTGACAAAAAGGTGTTCGTATATAAAAGATCTTGCAGGGGCTCCAATAAATTAAATAACGTTGTAATCTTTGAGATAGGGGGTGCACACGCTGGCTGAGGCTTTGCCAGTGTAGGATAATTGCACGGTGAGAGCTCCTTCCATCTGAAGAGCTCAAAGCCCCTTGCAAACATTAATGAAGGCCCCTTGTGAGGTACTCTAAGTGGTACCCCCACTTTACAGATGTAAGAACTGAGGCACAGAGCAGGTAAGTACCTTGCCCAAGGTCAGATGGGAAGTGTTTGGCACTGCCAGGAATGTAACCAGGGTTCCTGACTTCTAGTCCCATGATCACCACAAGACTGGCTTTTCTCCCATTCACATAGAAACTCACCAGTTCGGTACGCCAGTAACCTGGCTTGTATCATACAGTGCCTTGCAATTTCTTGGGGCAAGCTTTGATGGTGCATGTCATTTGTCTGCTGTGATCCATTACAATAAAATCCAAAATGGCCAAAGGTAGGGACACTGGCAGCTACTGTGGCCAAAAGCAGGATAAGATCTTTCATATTTTGCCTAAGATTGCTAAAATACGGATTTTCACAGAGGTTCTCCAGACCCATAGTCATCAATATTTGCTTGTGCATTTCTTCATTTGAAATTAGGAATAAACGTTCATACTCCTTTATTCTTTCTTGTCTACACTCAGTATAAAAGTCAGTGTTATTCCCAGACAGAGTTTTTGCAATTTTTTGAATGAAATCACACTTGTAAGAGGTTTCTTCTACAAACTGCACCATATCACACACTAACGGCTGAAGCAAGAGACACACACGAGCTCGACTATTTGACTTCAATCTTTCTACTGCTTTGGCATCTAGCTTTGCATCTTCAGTACTAGTAGGGTTGGAGGCTTCATTCTGCAAACTTATTTCAGGATCTGCAGGCCAATAAGAAATTCTGTTCACTCCAGCTGAAACAGAAGATACACGTGGTTAACAGGAAGTGTGCAAACACTGGTGTTAAAAACATTTTTCATAACCTTAACTTTAAAACATTACCATAGAATACTGCATTTTGACCCCTTTAACAACAAGGAGTGGGTATTCTTCAAACTGTATTTGAGCATATGTGCTGGCAAATATCAGCATCAAGGGGTTATTGTGTCTTAGATTAGCTAGTTTTGCTTCTATTATGCTTTTACAGTTCTGGCAACCAAAAGGCCAAGATGCACCATCTCCAATAGACTGAAGCTGATTGTTTTCTAGATTGTAAGCTCCTCAGGGCAGGGACTCATTACTTTTGTGTCTTGTACCACCTGACCACATTGCCAGTGCATAACAAAAAAACAGCTACTGTTAGTGGTGCTCTAGGTGGTGAAAAGCAAGGGTTGCTGAAGAACAGTGCAGTCAGTCCACACCACACAAGGACGAAGAACGTGATCTGTGAAATGCACTTGGTCTTCATCTTAAATGGAAAAGGAATTTCAAAGAACTGCATCTGAATTCCACACCAACTCACATTCCTCTTTGCTGCAGTTAATACTTAGCATGCAATTGGATCTTCTGGTAAAATTACAGGTAGGCAAGCAGAATGCAACTACCTGGGATAAAACTAACCAGGACCCCCCAGGCTCCCTTGCAAAGTGTCATGAGAATGTCAGTGGTCAAAGGCCTAAGTTTTATGTCCAAGTAATGAACACAATAGTGCCACCTAACAATACCTGAGACACTGAGTGGCTACTGGCTCAGTGGAAAGAGTTCCACTTCCTGAATCACCAACTGTAGAATAGAGACATTTAATACTGGTTTCCCCTAATGAAAATATCAAGGCTTACTATGCAAACCAATGAGGTAAACATTTACATACAGTACTGGGGCAATCCCCAGGGAGTATGAGTTTTCTGTATAGTCAGTCAGTCATAACTAGCAAAACATCTAAATTAACACGTTTACCCTTTCCATACTACAGTCTGTAACTTACCATTTACAATCATTTTTAAACAAGTTGAACATGGTTTTCTGGAAAAATAAAGATCACAGTTTTTAAGCCTTGATCCATGTTTAATCAGAGCAATTTGACCAGCATGTAAGTCTGCGCTGGAGCAATGTAGACCAACCATTTTTATATTTTTCACTACGACCAGGCCAGTCTTCTTTACCTATTAAAAAGTACATTATTAATTTTTGTTACAAATTAAAAGTTCATAATGATGCCATGGCTCATTCAGTGTGTTCCACAAAGCAAGGACTTATCTACATGCAGCATTGCGGGATATGATAATGCAGTGATGGTCAAAACATGTTTCATGATCCCAGGATATTTGAGAGAGTAGGTGGATTTATCGGACCAAATTCCACTGGTGAAAGAGACAAGCTTTTGAGCTGCACAGAGCTCTTCTTCAGGTCTAGGAAAGGTATGCAGAGTGTTACAGCTAAATACAAGGAGGACTACTTATGCTAAACAATCTGTTCCATTTTGTATTTAGCTGTGACGCTGTGTAGCTTGAAAGTTAGTCTCTTTCACCAACAGAAGTTGGTCCAATAAAAGATATTACCTCACCCACCTTGTCTCTCAGAGATTAATAGGCAGATACATCTCTTGGTTACATTTCCTTTAGGCAGCGCCGTTCATTATAGATCTTGGAAGTACATGCTAATCTTTTTTAGTCATTCTACTCATCTAACAGATCCTGTATCAAATTTCCAGTCAAAACACATTGAATCTTACTGTCTTTTTTTCCTGGGGCAGATTATTCCCTGAAAATCCACATGGAGGATGGGACATCCCACAAATTTCCAGTCAGTATCTTTTGAATGATTCCATTTGAGTGAGGTTCGTCTCCCTCCCTTCCAGTCACAGAAACTAAAACCATGGCTCAAGGGATCTGTGTGGAAAGGCCAGGGTACAGCCTCCAATCCTAGTCACTGCCTACATTCTTGAATCCTCTCTGTTGCACAGTGAACCCTCCATGTAAGAATGCTGATGAGTTCAGCACTCTTATTCATTCTTCCAGGACTGAGGATGAAGTTATGCTGGAGAACATCTGAGCTTCCAACACTAGCAGGGCCGGCTCTAGGCACCAGCGCTCCAAGCATGTGCTTGGGGCAGCACTTTCCAAGGGGCGGCACTCCAGCCCCCCCCCCCCCCCCTTTTTTTTTCTTGCGGCACAAAAAGCCGGGAGCCGGCCCTGAACCAAGATGTTCCCTGTCAGCTGAGGCTTTCAGGCTGAGTTGGAACTGACACTGCAGTTCTGGCTGCAGTCACTAGATGGCGCTCATGGCAGCCTGAGTCGCACAGGCTGGACTGCAGTTCAGGCTGCCCTGCCGCTGGAGAGCTGGAGCATCATCCCCTGGAGCTGAGCCCGGGCTGCGGCGGCGAGAGGGGCTCAGCTCCGGGGGATGATGCTCTGGCTCTCCAGCGGCCGGGCAGCCTGAACTGCAGTCCAGCCTGAGTGTGAGGAGCTGGGGAGGGAGGGAAGTGGGGCCCGGGATGCAGGGAGGGAGGAGGGGTCCTGCTGCCGCTGTTGCTCTGAGTCTCCCCAGGGCGGCATGGCGTTTCCCCGCCTGAGTGGGCTGTGCAGGGGGTCGCCGGGCTGGGCAGGGGGCGCAGATCCCGGCTCGTGCGCTGATAGTGCGAGTGGCTGGGCAGCCCGAGCTGCCAGAGAGCTGCCGCCGCCCCCTCCTGCCCCCGGACCCAGCCCGCCGCGCACCTCCCCTGCCTCAGCCCCGTGCTGCCTGCACTGGGCGGGGAGAGGCAGAGCCCGGCTCCGAGCGGGGCAGCGGGGGATACTGCCCTGCCGGGGGACCCCCGCAGCTCAGGCACCTGGGGGTCAGTGTCTGTCCTCTCGGCTCTGCCTGCACAGGGCTGGGGAAGCAGCTGTCAGCGCCTGCCCCTCTCAGTCCTTGTACCCCTCATCCCGCTCACAGCCCCTCCACTTGTGCCTCCCCCATTGCTCCTTCGCTGCACCCCTTCCCCTTGTACTCTCCCTTCACCCACACCTCTCCCCTTGTACCCTCCCCCAGTCCTCTCCTCCCGCACCTCCCTCCTCCCCTGCACCTCTTCTCCTGCAACCCTCCTGATACCCCCTCTCCTCCTCCGCAAGTATATCACACCCCACCTCTCTGCCAGTGTAGAGCCCCCAAGCACCCCCACACCCGCTCCTCTGCCTGAACCCTCTTTACTAGCTCCGCATCCCTTTCTGGATACAAGGTTTGAGGGTTAGTCCCTATGCCTTCCATGTGCATTTGGAGCACTAAAGATGGGGTTATGGGGGCGAGATTTATACTAAAGTGAAATAAAAATAGGAGAAACGGTTTGATCCCCACTGCAAGTGTAAATGGGGATTACTGTGGTGAACAAGGAGGTCATGTTTGGGGGGAGCTCAGGGCTGGGGCAGCAGGGGGTGCGGGTGGGGGGGGGCAGAGAGAGCCCAGGGCTGGGGCGGCAGGGGGTGGGGGTGGGGGGGGGCGGGGGGGGGGGGGGGGGAAAAAGAGCCCAGGGCGGGGGGGGGGGGTAGCCAAATTTTTTTTGCTTGGGGCGGCAAAAAACCTAGAGCCGGCCCTGAACACTAGTTCCGCCTTTCCTCATCGGCAGAGGCTGCCTGGGGAATCAGGAAGACAAATCCTCCCTTTGTACATTGCAGGCAACATTTGCTACATCTGGATCATCTGTGTTTGTGGAAAAATAGGAGACAGCCTAGCCCAATGAGATTTTTCTAATAATGGCCATCATGGTGTTACAGCTACTAAGAGTGAGAACTGAAAGACTACAGTTGCTTAAGATTTATGAAGAAATTCCATTGTTAGTGATAGTTATGTATCTGGGATTTTTGTACAGCCCCATGTAGCTGCCTACTACCTGCCCTCTCCTAGTCACTTTGTCTAAGTTTGAATTTGGGTTCAAACTTCATAAGGAGCCCATATCTCTATCATAGGCAGAATCAGAAGAGTGGGTTTGAATACCCTAGAACAGCAAGTTAGTTAAATTTGGAACCTAACTTTCAGGCTTGGGACAGATTTCTAATTATTACCAATTTTTATTTTACTCTCCTTTTCCTGTTCTAGTTTATACATGAGCTGTATTGCCATTTCCCCTTCAAGCAGTTTAAATGAAGAAATAACATTTACACTTGTGTAAAAGTATTGGCACTAGACTAGAGGAGTACATTAAGATTTATCTTGACTCCATCAGGTGGCATATAGGTATGCAATGTATAAAAAGTTAATTATTTTTAAAGAAGAGTAACAAAATCCTTGATCCCAAAGGGATCGCTTAGAGAGAACCTTGTAACAAGGTGCTTACAAAAAAACACCTCGAATTGGAAGCATCACTGTCTTTCAGTTATCCAGGAGACCAGTTGACACAGATAAATACCCTTTTCACTAACACCCAGATATTCTAGCCTTAAAAAGGTGCAATGGACATTTCAAATGGCTCCATGCACCTACCATTCACTCAAGAGTTTGGTTTTAAAATGACAGTTTCCTATAACTATACAAGAAGGTTTGTGTTTTAAAGAGAGTCTGCTCTGTCGATGGGATCCATGTTTTTAAGCCCCAGTTGAGTGAACCATTGGCCAGCTTGGTGGACTACAGGAAAATCCATGGAGGTAGACTCCAAACAACATCATAATGTTTTCCATAACACTACATCAGCGTACACTCTCTTACCATCTGAGTAAGGTATAGACAATTCAAGAAATCATCACATGGCAACACATCGTAACATGTGCTGAAAAATACAGGGGACCACCAGTCTCAAGAGATTCTTTAGCATTTCAGCCCCATTTTTTAAATCTGGACCACCATTCTGCCACATTTATAACCCCATTCCTATCTTTCTAATTTAATATCTGTCAGCAAATACCAAGCCTCTTTTGAGATCATATGACCAAAGTTAATGTTGCTGATTGGAATTCCTTATCTATTGTAGTACACATGACATCTCAATTCTTTTCTGCTATAGCATCTATAGTACCTTAGACAGAAGAGCATTTACAATAATCCTATTGTTTGAACAAGGTTTGGATATAAACAAAAGAAAAGTATGTAACTACATTTAAGTTTAGATGGTGAATAGATAGCATTCTTAAATTTTTGCTCTCAGGTTCTGCTTTTATTCCTCCTGCCATTTACTACAGAAGAAAAAATGGTCAGAAATACAATCAATACAATTTTTGTACTTTTAAAAAAAGTACCTGGAAAGTATTTATTATATGTATAAATGATAACACACAACAGTCTGGTTAAGTGTATTCACAGCCTAAATGTTAGCATCTGTTCAGGAAGGACAACTAAACTGCAAGCAATATATTTTACCTGCGATTTCTTTTGCTGTTCAACTGGGGGAAATAGTTCCATCCAGAGACTGAACAAAGTAAAAAGGTTGACTTTGGAAAGCCTTGGTGTTTGACCTGTCATCAGAAAAAAGATGAAAGATAAATATTAACTGATAAAAATATTGTATTGCTTTAATGACTAAGACTCATAACTGGTGTTCTATAGTGTAGGTAGAAAAAGATGGAATACCTTGCTTAATACACACTGGACGGTAGTGTAGCTTGAAGTGCCATCTTCAACTTAAATTTGGCCTCCAAATTAAATTTTGTATAAACAAGCATTTATAAAGCCAATGACTAATATTGATGTTTCCTCTATAGAAAATGTAGTAAGCGGTTTTACACTGGCATGTACTCAATATATAATTTTTCTAAATGTACACACATGTAATTCAAATACAAGTGTGTATTTATATAAAGTGTAATAAATACAAAGAAATTGTTCCATTAATTAATATACAAGTAAAAACAGTAAAATAAATATGCAGAATTTAAAATTCAAACATTGCAAAAGTATGATCTGGAAAGTGAAAACAAAGTGAGCGATTTCACCTAATTTTATTACCAAAACTGAAAAGCAAAAAACAAGCAAAAATTGTGACTTTTGTTTTTAAAATAAAGAATTCCTTCACACTTTTAATGACCTAAATATTACTCCAAGCATCTACCATGAAAACTTTCCCTAGTCCTATAGACCAAGCAATGGAAGAGCTAGTGAGGCATTATAATCCTCAGTGGGCACTAGTAATACTAGTGCCTAAATTCATCTCTCCCCAACACCAGCCCCACAGATCACCATGCTTTTCTGATATTTCGATCAAATGAAGCAAGAAGGAAATGAAACAAATTTTGGCAGAAAATATGATTAGATGCAAATAAACTACAAAGATTTCCTAGAAATTCTACACCCGCCATGGTAGAGCCTAGTGGATCTTTTGCTTCTACTACTGCTGTGGATAAAACCCACTACATAGAACTTTTCTGCAACATAAATTGCTTTGTCTACCCAGCTCTGTATAATGTGAGGAACTGGTAACATACTTTTCACAGAAGTCATCCCACTGTGGGGGGAAAGCAGCAACCATATACTGAGTCCCACTGAATTTGGCACATTCATGGAGAAAGGCACATTAAATGTGCTGAAAGAAATCTGAGTCACCTCCTGTGAGTCAGACACATGCCTTTAACAAGTGGTGAAAAATAGCAAAGTTGCTAGGTGCTCTTGGGTAACAGACTGTTACCATCACCACCACCAATGAAACTAGTAAAATATACCACACAGTTTGGTCAATTCTCAAGAAACCATTTTTGGATCCAGCAGATCTTACAAACTACAGCCTGGTGTGAAATATTCAATTTCTGATCAAGATAACCATGAAATTAGGAAAGAGTCACCTCCAAACACACCTATCCACCACCAATATCTGGGACTCCTTCTATTCCATATCCAGGTTTGGTCTTGGAACATACAGTTCTGGTAGTGCTGATGGATGACCTCCCCCATACATAGATAGGAGGATGTCTTGGGACTATCTGTAGCATTTACACAGTTGGCACAGCATACTACTATTTTGCCTCAGAGACAATAGCTCTGATATGCTTCCATTCCCTCCTTTAGGGATGCTTGGAGAGCTGTGATGAGTAAATGCTCCTCTACACTTCAGAGCAGTCACCTGTTAAGTCCCACAAGGCTCAATCCTTTCTCCCATCCTTTTTAATACCTACAGGAAGGAAGGTGAAAAAAGTGAAAGCAAGAAGAGATAGAAGAGGGTATTTGTATTTATTTATTTTTAAAACAGTCCTAACTGTCTCAGGGAAAGTAGGAAGAACAATTAGACCAGTTGCCTATTTTGATGTTCTCTCTCTCTTTTTTTTGAGGGGGGGGGGCAGGAAGAGAGGATATGGGCATTTGGATACTGTAGCGATAGGTGCTGTTATGTGAACCCAGGTAGAGAGACAAGTAGGTAAAAAAATGTGTTTGCATACAACCCAATGTAACTGACTGTTTAAAGCAACAGTTTATTTTTAGAGTTCTCTCCACAGAAGAATCACAAATAGCATCACAGCTAATTAGAATCAATGCAAACATAAGTAATATGTGCACATTACAGCAACAATCATAGAATCATAGGACTGGAAGGGACCTCGAGAGGTCATCTAGTCTAGTCCCTGCACTCATGGCAGGACTAAGTATTATCTAGACCATTGCTGACAGGTGTTTGTCTAACCTGCTCTTAAAAATCCCCAATGATGGAGATTCCACAACCTCCCTAGGCAATTTATTCCAGTGCTTAACCACCCTGACAGTTAGGAAGTTTCTCCTAATGTCCAACCTAACCTGCCCATACTGCAATTTAAGCCTATTGCTTCTTGTCCTATCCTCAGAGGTTCAAAAGAACAATTTTTCTCCCTCCTCCTTGTGATAACCTTTTATGTACTTGAAAACTGTTATCATGTTCCCTCTCAGTCTTCTCTTTTACAGACTAAACAAACCCCATTTTTTCAATCTTCCCTCATAAGTCATGTTTTCTACACCTTTAGTCATTTTTGTTGCTCTTTTCTGGACTCTCTCCAATTTGTCCACATCTTTCCTGAAATGTGGTGCCCAAACTGGATACAATACTCCAGTTGAGGCCTAATCAGCGCAGAGTAGAGTGGAAGAATTACTTCTCCTGTCTTGCTTACAACACTCCTGCTAATACATCCCAGAATGATGTTCGCTTTTTTTGCAACAGCGTTACATTGTTGACTCATATTTAGCCTGTGGTCCCTATGACCCCCAGATCCCTTTCTGCAGTACTCCATCCTAGGTAGTCATTTCCCATTTTGTATGTGTGCAACTGATTGTTCCTGCCTAAATGGAGTATTTTGCATTTGTCCTTATTGAATTTTATCCTATTTACTTCAGTACTACCATTTCTCCAGTCTGTCCAGATCATTTTGGATTTTAATCCTATCCTCCAAAGTACTTGTAACCCCTCCCAGCTTGGTATCATACGCAAACATTATAAGCATACTCTCTATACCATTATCTAAATCATTAATGAAGATATTGAACAGAACTGGACCCAGAACTGATCCTGCGGGACCCCAATTGTTATGCAATATATAACAAGTGTGAGGAAATTCCTGTCCTCACATTTTCTAAAGAAAAACAAAACAGTAAAATAGGTCTACTCTTCATGTAATTTTGGCTTGTAGAGTTTATCCCATTAATCTATATTTCTCTTGCATTTATGAATTTCAGAGCCCTTCTGTAGCCAGAACATATATATTCCTTATAGATGGTCAACAAAAGTGTGTAGCACAATGGATAGCTTGTATTATATGTTTGAAAGGCAACTCCAAATATCTGTTAAGGTGGACCTTAAACAAACATATTGTGACCTGATTTTCAGAGATGCTGAACACCTGCAACCCACTGAAGTTAATGTCAGTTAGAATCATAGAATATCAGGGTTGGAAGGGACCTCAGGAGGTCATCTAGTCCAACCCCCTGCTCAAAGCAGGACCAATTCCCAACTAAATCATCCCAGCCAGGGCTTTGTCAAGCCTGACCTTAAAACCTTTAAGGAAGGAGATTCCATCACCTACCTAGGTAACCCATTCCAGTGCTTCACCGCCCTCCTAGTGAAAAAGTTTTTCCTAATATCCAACCTAAACCTCCCCTACTGCAACTTGAGACCATTACTCCTTGTTCTGTCATCTGGTACCACTGAGAACAGTCTAGATCTATCCTCTTTGGAACTCTTTCAAGTAGTTGAAAGCAGCTATCAAATCTCCCCTCATTCTTCTCTTCTGCAGACTAAATAATCCCAGCTCCCGCAGCCTCTCCTCATAAGTCATGTGCTCCAGCCCCCTAATCATTTTTGTTGCCTTCCGCTGGACTCTTTCCAATTTTTCCACATCCTTCTTGTAGTGTGGGGCCCAAAACTGGACACAGTACTCCAGATGAGGCCTCACCAATGCCGAATAGAGGGGAATGATCACGTCCCTCGATCTGCTGGCAATGCCCCTACTTATACAGCCCAAAATGCCGTTAGCCTTCTTGGCAACAAGGGCACACTCTTGACTCATATCCAGCTTCTCATCCATTGTAACCCCTAGGTCCTTTTCTGCAGAACTGCTGCCTAGCCACTTGGTCCCTAGTCTGTAGCAGTACATGGGATTCTTCTGTCCTAACTGCAGGACTCTGCACTTGTCCTTGTTGAACCTCATCAGATTTCTTTTGGCCCAATCCTCTAATTTGTCTAGGTCCCTCTGTATGCTATCTCTACCCTCCAGCGTATCTACCACTCCTCCCAGTTTCGTGTCATCTGCAAACTTGCTGAGGGCGCAGTCCACACCATCCTCCAGATCATTAATGAAGATATTGAACAAAACTGGCCCCAGGACCGACCCTTGGGGCACTCCGCTTGATACTGGCTGCCAACTAGACATGGAGCCATTGATCACTACCCATTGAGCCCGATGATCTAGCCAGCTTTCTATCCACCTTATAATCCATTCATCCAGCCCATACTTCTTTAACTTGCTGGCGAAAATACTGTGGGAGATGGTATCAAAAGCTTTACTAAAATCAAGGAATAACACGTCCTCTGCTTTCCCCTCATCCACAGAGCCAGTTATCTCATCATAGAAGGCAATTAGGTTAGTCAGGCATGACTTGCCCTGGGTGAATCTATGCTGACTGTTCCTGATCACTTTCCTCTCCTTGAAGTGCTTCAAAATTGATTCCTTGAGGATCTGCTCCATGATTTTTCCAGGGACTGAGGTGAGGCTGACTAGCCTGTAGTTCCCCAGATCCTCCTCCTTCCCTTTTTGCAAGAGTTCAGAACCTTTGAAAAATCAAGCCACTTTTTTTTTTTTAAAACTGCTGCCAATGTATAGTTATTGAAAGAGAACTTTGCAGGTGTATCAAAGCACCATCATCCTCCCAAATAATTCTGGGGATGCTGATCTCATCCCCAATACAAGACTCAGCAAAAGCAGTGTCAAAGGGCAATTCCTGGCTAGAGTATTGGTCTTGGGAATGAATAGGAGCCAAGCTTTGAGTCACATAAAACGTCATCCAGGAAGTAACACTATCCTTCATTTCAGTATCACTCAACAGCAGGGAAAACAAACGCTTGTTATTCAATTTCGAGGGTTTACACTGGCAGAAAGAAAACCAAGGCTGGATAGAAGGTTTTCTTCCCATCTGTACCCACCATAAGGACTGGGTTTCTCAGAGGAATTCAAGCAGAAGGGAGAATGGTTCTCTTCTTAAGCAGAGCTTTAGCAGCACCATCTTTATTTCCCATGGTGATCAGGCACCATAAGTGTGGTATTCATGGGCAGTCTGCACATACACCTTATTCCCCCTGCTACATTTGGGTCACAAACACTGTAAGGGAAAATCTGAAGCCAATCAAAATTAGTTTCAGTTAGAATTTCATAACACTCTTGCAAGATTATTTTGCAAAACCTCTATTTGGGCCCT
This sequence comes from Terrapene triunguis, assembly GCF_002925995.2. NCBI lineage: Eukaryota > Metazoa > Chordata > Testudines > Emydidae > Terrapene > Terrapene triunguis. The sequence continues at coordinate 283,446 of NW_020664367.1, forward strand.
GCTATAGGTGGATCATGCCTGTAGGCATATGAAGGCATATTTAGATTTTTAGACATGGCTAGAGTAATTGTTCAGGAATAATTTGGTCTTTGGATTTAATAAAGGAATTTATGATTGAATTGGTGTCATGGTAATATCCTGTATTAATAATAATAATTCCAACAGTATCAGAGGGGTAGCCGGGTTAGTCTGGATCTGTAAAAAGCGACAAAAAGTCCTGTGGCACCTTATACACTAACAGACGTATTGGAGCATAAGCTTTCGTGGGTGAATACCCACTTCGTCAGACACAGCTTATGCGCCAATACGTCTGTTAGTCTATAAGGTGCCACAGGACTGTCAATTCCAACAGTGTTACTTTTAAGAAAAGGAATGCTTCATAATTAAGTACACAGGCCATAAAACCCAGTTAAGACATACAATACAAGGAAAAAAATAAAACTAGATTCCAAAACTCAAGTAAGTAGTACTGGTTTAGCAGGAAACCATATAAATAAAATTTAGTGGGAAACACCCATTGTTAGTAATGCTCGGAAAACTTCAAGAAGAATGATGGGGAAAATCTCTGAGCCGTCCTGCCAGAGGAGCAGTTACCAGGCAGAAATAGACTTACAAACTCCCTAATGAGTGTTTCAAAAGATAATAGATGGCTAAGCAACATTTCTAATCATTAAATAATTTTAAAGTGTGTGTATCATGTAAACAAAGAACTACAAAGGAAGAGCCGCTAGCATACGTGAGAATATATACTCCTACACTTACAGCTCTTGCAATAGCAAATTAGGACCAGTTACCTAGAAAAGATTTTACCATAGTGTAAACTTAGATGAGATTATAATTTGAAAAGATGTGCGAAGAGATGAGGGAGTGGAAGGAAAGAGAGAAGAACACAGTCATCCACACATCTTGTTTTCCAGAGTATTCTTCCGTCTTCTATGTACTTACATATTGAACGGTAAGCTCTTTGAAAATGGGACTCAGTTAACATGCTGTCGATGTCCCAGTGGGGGAGCCTCCTCCACTGTAGTCATAGATTTTAAGGACCACTAGCTTGACCTGCTTAACACAAGTCAAGAACCTCACCCAATGATTTCTCCATCAGGCCTATAACTGCTGTTTCAACTACAGCCAGGGGTGAAAGTAAAGCTGAAAACGTACTGGTACGGGGGCCCCAGAAGGGGCGGGGCTGGCTCTACCCCCCCTGGAAGGGCTGGTGGTCAGCATCCCACAGCCAGCCCTTCCAGGCTGCCTGGCCCACGCCGCCCAGGGCTCCAGGGACGATTTAAAGGGCCTGGGGCTCGCCACTACTGCAGCAGCAGATGGAACCCTGGGCCCTTTTAAATCGCCGGCTCTGAGGCAGCTGCTCCTTTTGCCCCCCGCATTGGCAGCCGGGGGGGGGGGGGGGCAAAAAGGGCAGGGACGATAAAGCGCTGCTCTGGCAGGGCCAATGACAGGGGGCACAAAAGTGGCAGCGACGTTAAAGTAAGGTGGCAGGGGCCGGTACCGGCAGCCACGTTTTACTGGTACGCCATACCAGACCGTACCGCGTTACTTTCACCCTGACTACAGCACATCTGTTAGAAAGACACACAGCCCTAGTTGATCAACTTCTAGTGATGGAGAACACCAAGGAGGTGGGGAGTAGGTTCCAGTTTGGTGAGGGGAGGCAAGTGGGATAGAAGGAGGCTCTTGCCTGACATGCTGCCAGGCTCAGTCCTGGAGGCATGGAAAGATCACATTGTGAGGGAGACAGGCTCCCTCTTATCTGTCAACCTGGATATCGGGGAGGGCTGTCTGCTGGGGATACAGAACAGAGAAGCTCTTACCTGACATGCTGTCTGACCGGGGCTAGGGGTGGGGCGGTCCCAGCAGAAAGGGCATTAAGGAGCGCTCACCTGGCACGCTCTCGGTCTGGGTGCCGAGGATGGGGGAGGGGCGCTCCCCTGGCACGTTCTCGGTCTGGGGGGTGGGGGAGGGGCGCTCACCTGACACGCTCTCGGTCTGGGGGGTGGGGCGCTCCCCTGGCACGGTCTGGGGGGTGGGGGAGGGGCGCTCACCTGACACGCTCTCGGTCTGGGGGTGGGGCGCTCACCTGACACGCTGTCGGTCTGGGTGCCCGCGGTGCTGACTCTACGCCCGGTCGCCACTTGTCCATCGCCCGGACCCTCCGCACTTTGCATCGGTCTCGCTGGCCTCACCCGCCCGCTAGCGGCTCGAGCAGCTCTGGCGACTCAGCTCCGCCCCACATAACTGCTGTGACAACAAACACCCATCAACGAGCTAGCGCGGCGCGAGCTCTTGCGTCAGCATCACCAAATCATCATGAAGCTATTGCCTTGACCGCGAAGGGGCGTGGCTGGCGGGTTCAGGCGCTTGGGAGGGGGAGGTGAAGTCACTCCAATGAGCGTCCTTTGGTTGGCTCAATATGGGGCGGGCCATGCCGGGGTGGGCTGCGGGGAGCTGAGCGGGCTGCTATGGGAATTGGACGGTTGGCGGTTTCTTATGCTCTCCTCAGCAACGGCGCGCGGGCCGGGCCGGGCGAGCTGCTTCTCGCGCGTGGCCGGTTCAGTCGCACGCAGGGATGTTTTGGCGCCGCGCTGGCAGGGCGAGAAGCGCAGTTAGCGGTGCGACGGTTTTGTGTGGAAACTGGACCCGTTTGCAGACATATAACGGCTGCCTGGAGCCGCTGGAGGGCCCGGGCATGTCAGGGGACCGGGGCTGGACGCAGCGCTGCTGGGGCGGGGAGGGAGCAGCAGCCCCAGCCCCAGGGGCTCTGACCTCCCCCAAGGGGTTAGGACAGTTTTTACTTTTCACTCAGTGGGTTTGTTTTTAGGGAGCCTGGGACGTGTGGCCCCAGCCTCGTGCGCCGCACGCGCTATTCAAGGCACAGAGCTCTCCAATGGCTAGAGCCCTGCAATCCGCGGATACCGGCTTCACATCCACGGACCATTTTTGCAGATAGTGGATCGGATGCAGATACAACTACGCAGCGCTCTACTCCCCGGCAACACCTGGCCTGCGGCATCCGGCTCAGGCAGCACGGGGGGGGCGTAGCACACTTGGGGCCGGGGGCTGTCCCGCACCTGCTTGCCGCGCTGCTTCCTGTCCAGCAGCTCGGGCCCTTCGGGCAGCACCAGCATCCCCACCATGCCCAACCCGGCAGCACTAGCCGCGCTCCCAGCCCTGGCCTGCCGGCTCCTGGGCAGCAGGGCCCACCCTGGCCACAGGGATTGGAGCAGGTGGGGCCCCAGTGCCCCACCTCACTGTGATACAATACACATCCCTTGTGAGCCCCTGGGAGCAGCATGCGATGCGACGCCCCTTCCTCCAGCCCCCCTCAGTGCTGCTCCTTCTTGAGTCCCTGTCCCCCTGCTGCCACTTACCCCTAGCCTCTTCCCTGCAAGACACCCCCCCCCACACACACCAACCCTTGTGAGAGGGCTTGCTGCTGCAGGTGCAGATGCAGATACAGGTAAAAGATGGCTAGTGGATCACGGGTCGGATCATGGGTTGATCCTATCGGATGTGGATCCACATTTTTGTATCTGCGCAGGGCTTGACAAATGGTCTGGGCCGGATTTAAGGGCAGGTGATCCAGGCAACTGCCTGGAGTGCCAGGCTTGGGGGGGCACTAGGCTCACAGATTTACAGATAGTAACGTGCACATGTATCATCTTATATGACGGATAAATCACACATGTAAATCATGCATCAAAGTGGTGAAATGGGCTACAAATGGAAAATAATAAGGTAGTCAAAAGTTTAACAAATGGGCGAGGGGGAGGTGTCAAAGACATTCCTTGCCTGGGGCATCATTTTGGGCCCTGTCTACTGTGGCAAGTTTCTGTGCAGTAAAGCAGCTTTCTGCGTTGTAACTCCCGAGGTATACACACTGCCAAGCCACTTAGTGCGCAGTTGTAGCACTGTAAAAAAACCACACCAATGAGAGGCGTACAGCTTTCTGCACCGGGGGTACAGCACTGCGGTGCCAGTGTAGACACTGTGGTCGGTTACAGTGCTGTGATTGGCCTCTGGGAGGTGTCCCACAATGCCTGTCCTCACCTCTCTGGTCATCATTTTGAACTCCACTGCCCTGCCTTCAGGTGACCAACCATCATCCCCACCCCGTAAATTCCTTTGGAATTTTGAAAGTCACCTTCCTGATTGCTCAGTGATGTGTACAGGGGTCTCAGCACATCTTTCCAGGTTCCCATGCCCGCTCCACGCACCAGGCCATTCCCCGCTTGGAGCAATGCCGAACTGCTGGGCCTCATCAGCATTTGGGGATAGGAGGCTGTCCCGTCCCAGCTGCGCTCCAGCCGTAGGAATTATACCACCTGCGGACAGATTTCACAATGTATGACAGTGTGAAAGTGAAATGAATTATATTAAAGAAATAGAATGAATTAAAGAATGCTGTACGTACCTTTAAGTAGAAATGAGAAATGCTGCAAGCCAGGGGGCAGGAAAGCAGACATTAACTGCTTAATGAATTGCCCCACTTAAGGGCAATTGGTGAAGCATTAGCCTTAGATCGATAAGAGTTAATAAGGAAGCAGGATATGCATATTGTGCCCTATGCAAATGTTACAATTTTGCTCTCTCTGTCCCTTTGTTTAGTTCGCACCCTTTTATCTGTATAAATAAGACTGTTTGAATCTTGCATGGGGGCTCACATTATCTGAATGTATTAGCAGAGCGCTGTGCTAATAAAACCGAGTGGTCTGACAAACTATGAGTCCTGAGTCTAACTTTGACAACAGAAAGGGGCCAGGACTGGGACACACTTCAGTGCAGGGTCAAAGTGAAGGAGCCGCAGAACGCCTACCACAAGGCGTGGGAGGTAAATTGCAGCTCCAGTGCTGCGCCCATCGGCTGCCAGTTCTTCAAAGAGCTCGGTGCGATACTTGGTGGCGACCCCACCTCCACTGTGAAGATCACTGTGGATACTACGGTGGCTTGTGTGCCAGTCGAGAGTGGACTGAGCCAGGAGGAGGAAATCTTGGATGAGGAGAGGGAGGGGGATCCAGAGGCAGAGGACGACTCGGAGGTCAGAGATGCATGAAGCCAGGAGCTCTTTTCTACCCTGGAGGAGGCTAGCCAGTCACAGCTGTCAGATGTTGGTGAAGCACAAACAGGAGAGGAGGCCTCCGGTAAGTGGATTTGATTTTGGGAATCACTGAGGCGAGTTGTTGGGGGCAGGAGGTTTCAGAAAGCAGGCTTGTCTCTGTATGATGCAGGTCCCATCACATGCCTAGTCTGAGTGGCGGAACAGGCTGTTGATTCACTCCTTCACTTCACTGGAATCTGCCTCAGAGATCTCCAGGAAACTCTCATGAGATACTGAGCAATCCACTGCCGCAGGTTCTTTGGCAGAGTTGCTTTGTTTCTTGCCCCATTAACGGTAACTTTCCCACGCCACTGTGCCATCACAGGAGGGTGGGAGGGGGAGGAGGAAACCATTGCTGCACACAGGCAAGCTGCATAAGGGCCAGGGTGGAAGCCGCAGTCTTGGAGAAGACCCTCCCTTGATTCTCTGCTCACCCTCAGCAGCGAGATATCTTCCATAATGATCATATCCTGTGGAAAATGTGGGGACAGGAATGATTATCAGCCCCCCCCCACACACAGTGCTGACTCTCCCCAAGAGCCAAGTGACCAATGAGCAGCAGGGTCCGGGAAAACTGATTTACCCTGTCCCTGTGGCTACTCACCATTTTGGGGGTCTTATGGCTCATGCGTGCTTGCCTGTAGTCAGCCAGTTAGTGACAGGTGCGTGAATACTGGCTGTGTTTTAAATCACTGAATCAGTCTTCTGTGTGTTGCAAACAATACTGCTTCTGTAAAATGTTGCGTTTAAACTTCACAGAGATGACCATGGGAGCCAAGCCTCCCTCTTTGTTATCAGTGGCTGAATGGCTGCACAGAATTAGAAAGCGGCCACGAAAAACTAAGGAGGACTTTCTGCGTGATGTTATGATGCACGCCACGGCCAAGAAACACGAATTGAAGGAGTAGTGCAACAGCGAGAAGAGGGACCGAAAGGAGAATACGGCACGCCAGAGTGAAGCCACGGAGCGGCTTTTAAACGTTATGGAGCACCAAGCGAACATGCTCCAGGCAATACTAGCACTGCAAACCGAGCAGCTCTGCGCCCGCCCTCCCCTGCAGCCGCTGTCGCAAAACTCTTTCCCATGCTCCCCCCAGACACTGCCAAGATACTCTTATCAACCTCCTGGCTCCAGTCTGTACCTGTGGCATTCCACTCCTTCCCTGTCACAGTCCAGCACTGCAGAGTCCCACTACCCACTGCACTCAACACCCAACCTTTTGCAGTTTGGTCCTGCTGAAGTACAGGACCCACTGCATTGTACTCCAAAGGAGAAGATTGGATATGATCCCTGGACATACACAAATCTTTAGCTATCCCGGGACCCCACCTCGTCCTGGGACCTTCCCTTCCCCCATCCCCCCCAGTGCTGATGGGTTTTTTTGTTTGACTCTCTCCTCCGGTTGTTGTTTTTAATAAAAGAATTGTGTTTGTTTGAAAGCAATCTTTATTCTATTAATTGAAAGCAAATAGAGCCTGACAAAGCAACAGACAATTATGTTAAACCTTCATATTGCATCATCTGCACCAATCAATCACCTAGCATTACAAACACTGCACTCCCGAGCATAGCAACAAATATTAGTGGCTTTCAGCTTCAAATTGCTGCCTCAAGGCATCCCTGATCCTTATGGCCCTGCACTGTGCCCCTCTAATAGCCCTGGTCTCTGGCTGTTCAAACTCAGCCTCCTGGCAAAAGTAGGATTCCAGGTCACCACAGAACTGTATCATGTTCGTGGGGGTGGTGGGGCAGAAGGAGAGGCTCCGAGATAGGACAGACTCTTCTGCCAGGCTAAGGGTATAGCTGGATGGAATCCTACTTTCGCCGTATCCAACTCAAGGAATATTTCCACCACACCACTGAACAGCACACTAACCCACAGAAACCTTCCTACCAACACTACAAGAAGAAGGATACTGCATTGACTCCTCCTGACGGTCGAAACAACAGACTGGACTTCTACATAGAGTGCTTCCGCCGACGTACACAGGCTGAAATTGTGGAAAAGCAGCATCACTTGCCCTGTAACCTCAGCCGTGCAGAACACAACGCCATCCACAGCCTCAGAAACAACTCTGACATTATAATCAAAAAGGCTGACAAAGGAGGTGCTGTAGTCATCATGAATAGGTCAGAGTATGAACGAGAGGCTGCTAGGCAATTCTCTGACACCACATTCTACAGGCCATTACCCTCTGATCCCACTGAGAGGTACCAAAGAAACTGTACCATCTGCTCAAGAAACTCCCTGAAGAAGCACAGGAACAAATCTACACAGACACACCCCTAGAGCCCCAACCAGGGGTATTCTATCTGCTACCCAAGATCCATAAACCTGGGAATCCTGGATGCGCCATCATCTCAGGCATTGGCACCCTGACAGCAGGATTGTCTGGCTATGTGGACTCTCTTCTCAGGCCCTGCACTCCCAGCTATCTTTGAGATACCACTGACTTCCTGAGGAAACTACAATCCATTGGTGATCTTCCAGAAAACACCATCCTAGCCACTATGGATGGAGAAGCTCTCTACACCAAAATTCCACACGAAGATGGACTACAAGCCATCAGGAACAGTATCCCCGATAATGTCACGGCAGACCTGGTGGCTGAGCTTTGTGACTTTGTCCTCACCCACAACTATTTCAGATTTGGGGACGATTTATACCTTCAAGTCAGCGGCACTGCTATGGGTACTTGCATGGCGCCACAGTATGCCAACATTTTTATGGCGGACTTAGAACAACGCTTCCTCAGCTCTTGTCCCCTTGCGCCCCTACTCTACTTGGACCCATGGGAAGGAGGCCCTGGAGGAATTCCACCAGGATTTCAACAATTTCCATCTCACCATCAACCTCAGCCTGGACCAGTCCACACAAGAGATCCACTTCCTGGACACTACAGTGCAAATAAGCGATGGTCACATAAACACCACCCTATACCGGAAACCTACTGATCACTATACTTACCTACATGCCTCCAGCTTTCATCCGGATCACATCACACGATCCATTGTCTACAGCCAAGCCCTAAAATACAACCACATTTGCTCCAATCCCTCAGACAGAGACAAACACCTACAGGATCTCTTTCAAGCGTTCTTAGAACTACAGTACCCACCGGGGGAAGTGAAGAAACAGATTGACAGAGCCAGAAGGGTACCTAAAAGTCACCTACTACAGGACAGGCCCAACAAAGAAAGTAACAGAATGCCACTAGCCATCACCTACAGCCCCCAACTAAAACCTCTCCAGCGCATCTACAACCTATCCTGGAGGACGATCCCTCACTCTCACAGACCTTGGGAGACAGGCCAGTCCTCGCTTACAGACAGCCCCAACCTGAAGCAAATACTCACCAGCAACTACACACCACACAACAGAAACACTAACCCAGGAACCAATCTCTGCAACAAACCCCTTTGCCAACTCTGTCTGCATATCTATTCAAGGGACACCATCATAGGACCTAACCACATCAGCCACACCATCAGGGGCTCGTTCACCTGCACATCTATTAATGTGATATGTGCCAGCAATGCCCCTCTATCATGTACATTGGCCAAACCGGACAGTCTCTACGCAAAAGAACAAATGGACACAAATCAGACATCAAGAATTGTAACATTAAAAAACCAGTAGGCGAGCACTTCAATCTCCCTGGACACTCAATAACAGACTTAAAAGAGGCCATTCTTCAACAAAAAAACTTCAAAAACAGACTTCAATGAGAAACTGCGGAACTGGAATAAATTTGCAAACTTGACACCATCAACTTAGGCCTGAATAAAGACTGGGCGTGGTTGGGTCACTACAAAGAGTAATTTTCCCTCTGTTGATACTCACACCTTCTTGTCAACTGTTGGGAATGGGCCACATCCACCCTGATTGAATTGGCCTCGTTAGCAGTGTCCCCCACTTGGTAAGGCAACTCCCATCTTTTCATGTGCTGTATATTTATACCTGCTTACTGTATTTTTCACTCCATGCATGTGATGAAGTGGGTTATAGCCCACGAAAGCTTATGCCCAAATAAATGTGTTAGTCTCTAAGGTGCCACAAGGACTCCTTGTTATTGTTCCAGCTTTGGAATCTATTAATCTATATTTGGTCTAAAGACTATACCCAAAGTTGTATCAGAGATGGGAAAACTGAGGGGTTAAGATACTCTGACTTTCTCTCACAGAGGTTCTGTCGTATTTTTCTGTCAGCTTGGGTAGGCAGAAATAGACCCTCCAAACCCGCAAATATACTGAGATCCACAAACAAAGCCTTCAGATCTCAAGATGCCCATGGAGGGCTGGATTATTTGCAGAGATAAGTTCCTCTGCACTATTCCCTAGAACCCCTATGTGCTTCCTGCAGACAGCTATCCTTCCCGAGTATGTGTATAGGGCCAGGCGGAAGTCAGAATTCCACTGTGCAATGGTGTAAGAGAAGTGCTGCAGAAATGTCTGTTGGAAATTGGAAACACTGTTTTACCTAGTGGGAAAATAAAAAAATTCATAGGTACAGTAAGGTGCAGTATAAAGTTAGACTTGTAGAGCAATGTATTGTGACTATATATGGATGGGGAGTGATAGACTTAGAAAGTTTTAGGCAGTTTATGAATACAGGTACAAAATCTGTGTATGGCACTAGTATGTATGAAAATTATCCATTTGAGGGATGCAATTTTGTATATGTACCCAGAAAGGGTGAGATGGATCCTGATATATTATTCTCAGCAAACACTTGAAGGACCACACAAAGGCATTCACTCTGATATCCTGACTTGGTCCCCTGCTGGGCCTGCCAGACAGGGTTCCCAAGAATGATTCAATCCATGTGGTGAGGGGGAGGAGGAAATCAAAGGATCTGGGTGGGTTTAAAGAGACACCCAAAGATAGAAGTTTTTTTAGACTTTTGACTCCTACCAGGTGGAGGTCTGGGATAAGATACATCTGCCTAAAATTCTCAGAAAGGTAGACATTGCTGTAGATTTTTTTTTAATCCTTTTTCTCTTATGTTATGCTTTGTTCCTACTGGTAAGATTAATGCTTTATGAAGGCTGTCTTCTCACTGTATTTAACCACAGGTCATAGACTCCCAAAGAGAACAGTAGGTATCAAACTCAGTCAGACTTGCTTGGGTAATCATGGCCAATACACAGTGTACTACAGGGGAGGGATAGCTCAGTGGTTTGAGCATTGGTCTGCTAAACCCAGGGTTAAAAGAACAGGAGTAGTTGTGGCACCTTAGAGACTAACAAATTTATTTCAGCATAAGCTTTCGTGGGCTACAACCCACTTCTTCAGATGCATAGAATGGAACACACAGACAGAAGATATTTATACATACAGAGAACATGAAAAGGTGGAAGTACGCATACTAATTGTAAGAGGCCAATCAATACTTCCACCTTTTCATGTTCTCTGTATGTATAAATATCTTCTGTCTGTGTGTTCCACTCTATGCATCTGAAGAAGTGAGCTGTAGCCCACGAAAGCTTATGCTGAAATAAATTTGTTAGTCTCTAAGGTGCCACAAGTACTTCTGTTCTTTTTGCGGATACAGACTAACACGGCTGCTACTTTGAAACCCAGGGTTGTGAGGGGGCCATTTAGGGATTTGGGGCAAAAATCTGTCTGGGGATTGGTCCTGCTTTGAGCAGGGGGTTGTATTAGATGACCTCCTGAGGTCCATTCCAACCCTGGGGATTCTATACAGTCTGTGGCCCAGGCTCAGAGAAGGAGACTCAGGGGTTCCACCCCAGGCAAGGTAAAGGCCCAAGGCCTGACACCTGAGGAGGTGCACTCAGAGGTGGAAAAGGGAACAGATACAGCTAGCCATGGCCCGTGTAGTCTGAAATTTCAGGGGGAATGCTTTTATTTTATCAAACTTAGGGAGGAGGTGAAAACTGGCCTTCCACCGCCTTGCTTCAGCATTAACTACAAAGCGATCATGTATCTAGATGTAACACAAAGTCAGGAGAAAATGTATACATTTCAGTGAGAGCATAAACAGCAAAATCAGGCTTCAGCACTAAAGTTCTTTAAATAAACCAGGTCAGGTCCAGCACTTGATCTCTCAGCAGCACCAGAGATCCTGGGCATCCTGTCATTAAACTGGGACAGACATTAAATGTTCTGACTCCGCACATCCACAACCAGAGCCATCCCTAGGGTACAGCAAACAGAATGTTGGGAATCATTAAGAAAGGGATAGATAAGACAGAAAATATCAGATTGCCTCTATATAAATCCATGGTATGCCCACATCTTGAATACTGCATGCAGATGTGGTTGCCCCATCTCAAAAAAGATATTTTGGAATTGGAAAAGGTTCATAAAAGGGCAACAAAAATGATTAGGGGTATGGAATGGCTTCCGTATGAGGAGAGATTAATAAGACTAGGACTTTTCAGCTTGGAAAAGAGATGACTAAGGGGAGATATGATAGAGGTCTATGAAATCATGATTGGTGTGGAGAAAGTAAATAAGGAAGTATTATTTACTCCTCATAACACAAGAACTAGGGGCCACCAAATGAAATTAATAGGCAGCAGGTTTAAAACAAATGAAGTATTTTTTCACACAATGCACAATCAACCTGTGGAACTCCTTGCCAGAGGATGTTGTGAAGGCCAAGACTATAACAGGGTTCAAAAAAGAACTAGATAATTTCATGGAGGATAGGTCCATCAATGGCTATTAGCCAGGATGGGCAGGGATGGTGTCCCTAGCCTCTGTTTGCCAGAAGCTGGGAATGGGCGATAGGGGATGGATCACTGGATGATTACCTGTTCTGTTCATTCCCTCTGGGGCACCTGGCATTGGCCACTGTCGGAAGATAGGTTACTGGGATAGATGGACCTTTGGTCTGACCCAGTATGGCCGTTCTTATGGTCTGCAGCCCCTCTCTCGCTCCAGGAACTGCAGTGTCCTCTTCGTGACTCAGCCCTTTGGCCAGTTACTATGTGTTTCCCACTTCTGGGGTTCAGTCTCTCAAATCTTCTGTCACTCCCACAGTGACTCGGACAGTCTTCCCATTCACTGCCCTGCCGATGCCACTTCCCCAGTGGTGGGGAGGGGAACCCAGGCCCGCTCTCTACTCTGGGTTCCAGTCCAGGACCCTCAACCCAGCAGCCAATGTCTGCTCAGTCCCCAACCTTGCTGCTTACTCTCTGGGCTGCTTCTTATCCCAGCACGCCCCCACTCTGGGGTTTGCCAGCCTCTCTACTCCCTCCTGCCAGGGAGTAACCATGGGCTAAATCTCTTTATAGGCCCCAAACACACCTTCTCCCAAAGAGTGAGTGCCCTTTCCCAGCAGCAACCCCCATCTGTTGCCAGCTTTCTGGTTTAATGGGAGCCTTACCTATTCCTGCACAGCTGAACCTGCTTGTAATGAATCCTTGCTCCCTGGCTCTCCCTCCAGGTGCAGTCTGTGGAGTTAATAGGCCTACCTGCCCATGTTAACCCCTTCCAGTCCTGTGTGGGGTGGACACCGCATCACATAATCCAAAGAATGCATTAGCCCCTTTGGCCGCAGCATCTCCCTGTGAGCTGTCGTGTTCAACTGATTCCCACCATGACCTCAAAATCTTTTTCAGAGTCACTGCTTCGTTTATTCTGAAGAACTTAGAGGAGAGGAAAGTGATCAGGAACAGTCAGCATGGATTCACCAAGGGCAAGTCATGCCTGACTAACATAATTGCCTTCTATGATGAGATAACTGGCTCTGCAGATGAGGGGAAAGCAGTGGACGTGTTATTCCTTGACTTTAGCAAAGCTTTTGATACCGTCTCCCACAGTATTCTTGCTGGCAAGTTAAAGAAGTATGGCTGGATGAATGGAATATAAGGTGGATAGAAAGCTGGCTAGATCATCGGGCTCAATGGGTAGTGATCAATGGCTCCATGTCTAGTTGGCAGCCGGTATCAAGTGGAGTTCCCCAAGGGTCGGTCCTGGGGCCAGTTTTGTTCAATATCTTCATTAATGATCTGGAGGATGGCGTGGACTGCATCCTCAGCAAGTTTGCAGATGACACGAAACTGGGAGGAGTGGTAGATACGCTGGAGGGTAGGGATAGGATACAGAGGGACCTAAACAAATTAGAGGATTGGGCCAAAAGAAATCTGATGAGGTTCAACAAGGACAAGTGCAGAGTCCTGCTCTTAGGACGGAAGAATCTCATGCACTGCTACAGACTGGGGACCGAATGGCTAGGCAGCAGTTCTGCAGAAAAGGATCTAGGGGTTACAATGGACGAGAAGCTGGATATGAGTCGACAGTGTGCCCTTGTTGCCAAGAAGGCTAACGGTATTTTGGGCTGTATAAGTAGGGGCATTGCCAGCAGATCGAGGGACGTGATAATTCCCCTCTATTTGACATTGGTGAGGCATCATCTGGAGTACTGTGTCCAGTTTTGGGCCCCACACTACAAAGAGGATGTGGAAAAATTGGAAAGAGTGCAGCGGAGGGCAACAAAAATGATTAGGGGGCTGGAGCACATGACTTATGAGGAGAGGCTGAGGGAACTAGGATTGTTTAGTCTGCAGAAGAGAAGAATGAGGGGGGATTTGATAGCTGCTTTCAACTACCTGAAAGGGGGTTCCAAAGAGGATGGATCTAGACTGTTCTCAATGGTACCAGATGACAGAACAAGGAGCAATGGTCTCAAGTTGCAGTGGGGGAGGTTTAGGTTGGATATTAGGAAAAACTTTTTCACTAGGAGGGTGGTGAAGCACTAGAATGGGTTACCTAGGTAGGTGGTGGAATCTCCTTCCTTAGTGGTTTTTAAGGTCAGGCTTGACAAAGCCCTGGCTGGGATGATTTAGTTGGGGATTGGTCCTGCTTTGAGCAGGGGGTTGGACTAGATGACCTCCTGAGGTCCCTTACTATCCTGATATTCTATGATTCTATGTTTGGCCTAAATTCTTTGTTCCTATTTGTATGTTTAGCCATACTAAAATGCATATTGTTTTCTTGAGCTCAGTTCACCAAGCAATCCAGATTGCTCTGAATCAGTGACCTGTCCTCTTCATTATTTAGCACTCCCGTAATTTTTGTGTCATGTGCACACTTGATGATTTTATGTTTTCTCCCAAGTCATTGATAAAAATGTTAAATAGCATAGAGCCAAGAACTGACCCTACAGGTTCCCACTAGAAACACACCCATTCAATGATTCCCCATTTACAGTTATATTTTGAGACCTATCAGTTAACCGGCTTTTAATCCATTTAATGTGTGCTCTGTTAATTTTATATCTTTCTAGTTTTTTTACTTAAAATGTTATGTGGTACCAAGTCAAATGACTTATAGAAATCTATGCATATTACATCAACACTATTACCTTTATCAACCAAACTTGTAATTGAATCAAAAAAAGATAAGTTAGTTTAACAGGATCTATTTTCCATGTTGATTGGCATTTTTTATATTACCCTCCTTTTAATTCTTTATTAATCAAATACTGTGTCAGTTGCTCCATTATCTTGCCCAGCCAGGATCAGCGTCAGACTGACAGGCCTATAATTACCTGGGTTATCCCATTTACCCTTTTAAATTGTTTGGCACAATATTAGCTTTCTTCCAGTCTTCTGAAACTTCCCCAGTGTTCAAAGACTTATTGAAAATGAGAGTTAATGGTCCAGTGAGCTCAACAGCCAGCTCTTTAAAAACTGTTGGATGTCAATTAACTGGACTTGCTGATTTAAAATGTTTAACTTTAGTAGCTGCTATTTAATATCCTCATGGGATACAGGTGGAATGGAAAGTGTGTTATCATATGATATGTTTAGTTGGCAGCCAGTTTCAAGCGGAGTGCCCCAAGGGTCGGTCCTGGGGCCGGTTTTGTTCAATATCTTCATTAATGATCTGGAGGATGGCGTGGACTACACTCTCAGCAAGTTTGCAGATGACACTAAACTGGGAGGAGTGGTAGATACGCTGGAGGGTAGGGATAGGATACAGAGGGACCTAGACAAATTAGAGGATTGGGCCAAAAGAAACCTGATGAGGTTCAACAAGGACAAGTGCAGAGTCCTGCACTTAGGACGGAAGAATCCCATTCACTGTTACAGACTAGGAACCGAATGGCTAGGAAGCAGTTCTGCAGAAAAGGACCTAGGGGTTACAGTGGACGAGAAGCTGGATATGAGTCGACAGTGTGCCCTTGTTGCCAAGAAGGCTAACGGCATTTTGGGCTGTATAAGTAGGGGCATTGCCAGCAGATCGAGGGACGTGATCATTCCCCTCTATTCGACATTGGTGAGGCCTCATCTGGAGTACTGTGTCCAGTTTTGGGCCCCACACTACAAGAAGGATGTGGAAAAATTGGAAAGAGTCCAGCGGAGAGCAACAAAAATGATTAGGGGGCTGGAGCACATGACTTATGAGGAGAGGCTGAGGTAACTGGGATTGTTTAGTCTGCAGAAGAGAAGAATGAGGGGGGATTTGATAGCTGCTTTCAACTACCTGAAAGGGGGTTCCAAAGAGGATGGATCTAGACTGTTCTCAGTGACACCTGATGACAGAACAAGGAGTAATGGTCTCAAGTTGCAATGGGGGAGGTTTAGGTTGGATATTAGGAAAAACTTTTTCACTAGGAAGGTGGTGAAACACTGGAATGCGTTACCTAGGGAGGTGGTGGAATATCCATCCTTAGAGATTTTTAAGGTCAGGCTTGACAAAGCCCTGGCTGGGATGATTTAGTTGGGAATTGGTCCTGCTTTGAGCAGGGGGTTGGACTAGATGACCTCCTGAGGTCCCTTCCAACCCTGATATTCTATGATTCTATGACTGCATCATCTGTTTTTTCCCCAAATACAAAACAAAAATATTTATTGAACATGTCTGCTTTTTGTGCATCAGTACAGATAATTCTACCATTTCCATCTAGTAATCAATTAATACCATTGTTAAGGGTCTTTTTGTTGCTAATATACTTAAAAAACTCCTCCTTATTGTCCTTAACTCTACTGGCCATAGTTTTCACCTTGTGTCCCTTTGTTTCCTTATCAAATTTCCGCAAGTCCTAGCGTCTGATTTATATTCAGTACTATCAACTTCCCCTTTCTTTCATTTGTTATATTTTTAAAAATTTGTTATAGTTACCTTCACTTCCACCCGAAACCACATTTTTTTTTAAACCAGTATGGCCTATGGAACATTAAATGGACTGTCTAAAAAAGAAATATTTGTACTATATGTGCCTAGTAATCCACTTTAATTTTGGGGAACAAAAGTACCTGCTGAGTTTTCTTATTTCTTTGCTTATGCTTCTCACATTTCTGTAACTTACTTTATGTTGGCACAAAAAACCTCCTCCCAGTCCCTTTTAAAGTGTTTTTTGTAGTGATGGGAAGGAACACCAGGGGGAACTATAAGTTAAGTACTAAATTATAAGAAACAATTGTTGGCTATTGTTTTGAGAGGTAATAATGAATAAAGGGCTGATCATGCAGTCCTCTCCCTCCCTGACTGCACTCTGATTGACTTCAGTGGTATGGATGATTTAGGACTCTAGGTGAGGACTAGCTATGCCAAATGGCTAAGCCTGCTAGTTTAGGGCAGGAGACTCCAGGTGGGGGGTTTTGTTTATAGATGTCCCCTCTCCGGGCAGATAATTTTAAACCCAGTCTTCTCTGTACAAACCTATCCACTGCCATTATGTGACCTACTTAATAAAAGAACAGTACAGTACTTAGTTGAGACTATGGAAAACAGTACTGAGCTGAGAATATGGTCTTAAAATATACCGAACTTTCACACTTCACAGTAAACTACTGAAGTAATATCATGAGTAACTGACAGAGCCCAAATCAGAGAAATAAAGGTAAATTAATTTCCTAAGGCAAATGTAACTGTACTTGGGAAATGTGCAGCAAAATATGACAGTTAGTGCTAACAAATCGTCTGACATTATTGCTGCATCAGTTCTTTACCAACGATGGATCCAACTCAAAGAGAAACAAGGTCTGAGCTTGCTCCTATTGAAGTCTACGGGACCAGCCAGTGAAACTATTATTTCCCTATCTACCTTGAAAAAGGAAATACAATTTAATCCCCAGAGTATTACTGAAAATCTGCATCCCTATATTAATAAGAAGAGATTTAAAAATTTTATTAAGATGATGTTAAAAAAAAAGTGAACAGAGTTTGAGTAAAGAAGTTTCTGGTTATCAGGGAATAACGTACAGATTATCGAGGGTGCAAAGTTTGGTTTAAAATCAGGTGGCATAAGGAATACATAATCTGCAATATCCTTTGGTGGGTCAAAGTACAGGCATTGAGATATGAGGCTATGAAGTTCATAAAGTGGCTATGTTCGGGTGTGGAGTATAATGAGTGGATATGATGATGAGGATGGATTGACCCTCATTTGGTGAGATTTAATGTTCAGGGAGTTTATGGTTCCAGTTCATATGATCCAACGGAGAAGGTCACTTGGTCCCTTTCTCTAATAGAAACTGTTTTGATCCCTCCAGGCAACTCAGAGATAGTAAGCAGTTGAGTGTAGAAAGTGAAGTACACCTCTACCCTATATAATGTGACCCTATATAACATGAATTCAGATATAATGCGGTAAAGCAGTGCTCTGGGGGGCGGGGCAGCGCGCTCCGGCGGATCAGTGCGTCATCATGTCTGGCTCCGACACGCTGCTCTGAGCGGCATTTTAAGGGTGTTGGACCGGGGCTGAGGGGTTGGATAAGGGGCAGAGGGTCTTGAGGGGCAGTCAGGGGACAGGGAGAAGGGGGGTTGGATGGTTTGGAGGTTCTGGGGGCGGTGCAAATGGGGAATGGGGGTGTTGGATAGGGCGTGGAAGTCCTGGGGGTGATTAGGGACGGGGGGGGTCTCTGGAGGGGGTGGTTCGGGACAAGGAGCAGGGAGGCTTGGGGGTGGGGTCTTGGGGGGGTGGTTAGGGGCGGGGGGGTCTCTGGAGGGGGTAGTCAGGGGACAAGGAGTGGGGGGGTGTTGGATGGGTCGGGGGTTCTGAGGGGTCAGTCAGGGGCCGGGAAGTAGCTGGGGGTCGGATAGGGGGTGGGACCAGGCTGTTTGGGGAGGCACAGCGTTCCCTAACCAGCCCTCCATACAATTTTGATGGAAATGCTCGAGGCCAAAGCAAGTTCGATATAACGCGGTTTCACCTATAACGAGGTAAGATTTTTTGGCTCCCGAGGACTGTGTTATATCGGGGTAGAGGTGTATAATATGTCAAATTAAACTGTCCACTATTTATCACACAATTAAATAGATCTTAAACTTTTAAATTGTCCCTCCTTAAAAGAGGCAGTTGCCACCTGATGACTAATGCTGCAGAAGTGGTTCTAAACTCTTATGTATTATATGTGGCTTATTGGAATGTTGCACTGGTAGGTTCTTTCAGAGCACTTTAAATGTGATATGTTCCATAACTGAGCATTGAGGTTTATATTGTGTCAAAAATATCACCATAAAAACCAGTTACATTTCAGATGCATATTAGTGCTGCCAGCTCTCTTAAGAGTCAGGCACTACAGAAGCCAAAAGCTGCTGTGATTATTTTAAAAGGGAGGCCCAGGGGCTATAATGTGGATCAAGACCTTTTGATACTACTTTTTAATTAGTGGTGCTACCCATCTGGAGAAGAAGTATTCAGTGAAAAAAATTCAGTTTTCTTCTATAATTGAGTTTATCCTTGTAAATTAATAACATTATAGAAAATCTACAACATATTGCACATTTGTTTGGCAGCATGTTGCCAACAGAGAAATCCATAAAATGACAATAAGGGCATAAGTCAAATCTCAGACCTTCAGCTCCTAGTAGTCTCAGAGGATGTTGTGTTTAACTGTTTTTTCATGCTGTACATTCAGAACCCACACATTACAAATCAGAGTACAGAGCCTGCTCTTGTTGAAGCCAAGGGGAGTTTATTGGGGGAAAGGAAGGTCCTTTGAGGTAAAATGAAAATTTATTGCGGCATAGGAGGGGTAACTTCTCTGCTTGGCTTGTATGATCACATCCTTACTAACACTGAGCTGCTCAATACTTGATGTGATACTTAATACAAATTGACAGTAATGGCTCTGATTCCGCCTTCCTGCTACATCCAAAACTTGTAATGAAGCCAATAAGATTTTTTTAATGCATAAGAAATGGAAGATCAGGCCCAAAAATATAGGTCTTCAAAGGAACCATTACAATCCAATGACTGCATATGCAGGGGAACCTAGGGAGGCTGAATACAGGAGGGAGGCTTTGAAGAACTGGTGAGTATAATTCACCAGAGGGGAAAAGAATGGCATTTTAGTAAGCAGGTTAATATGGGGGCAGGGATATCTGAGGGGTAAGGAGGAGACTGGGGAGTTGCAAAAGAAATGTGGAGTAGGGTTAACATCAGGGTTATGTTTCGGGTTGTTCTGGGAAGCATTGTGCTCTTGGAGGACCCCAGCATAAAGAAACTATTTTTCTTCAAATTCCAACATGTGCATTAAGGGCACAAACTAGCCCTTCAGTTTTACACATGTGACAAAACCTGACAAATACAGGGTGCTGGCCACAGTTATGGTGCAAGGTTAAGAAACTAACTCTTAGTAGCCTGATTTACAGAAACACATCTCTTCATCACTTCATTGCACTGTGATGGCAGGTGTCACGACGTGGCACTGTTACACATGGTCTGCCAAATTCTTTTTCTTAGGGCTTGTCTACCCTGCAAGTCAGCATGTGAATTTACAGCACGCCAGCTTGCTGAACAGTAATTTCCTGTGTGGACACTGCTATAGTGTAGTGAAAGTTCTCAAATGCAGCTCAGCGTACTACTTCAAAGTGTAAAAACAATGAGGAGTACTTGTGGCACCTTAGAGACTAACAAATTTATTTGGGCATAAGCTTTTGTGGGCTAAACCCCACTTCATCAGATGCATGGAATGGAAAATACAGTAAGAAGATATATATACACAGTACATGAAAAGATGGGAGTTGCCTTACCAAGTGAGGGGTCAGTTCTAATAAGACAATTCAATTAAATCAAACTGCTTGAATGACAGCATTCTGTTGCTTGAACCATCCTCTGTAGTGGAGTGGCTGGGTGCCCGGAGCATTCCCCCCCCCCACGTTCTTGGGTTTCTGGGTGAGGCGGATATGGAACATGGGGAGGAGGGTTGGCGGTTATACAGTGGATGCAGCGGGGGTCTGTGCTCTTGTTGGCTTTCCTGCAGCTCCAACACACATTTCATCATGTCCGTTTGCTCCAACAACAGATGCTTCAGCATGTCCTTTTGCTCCCCATTAGTCTCAGCATCGCGTCCTGCCTCTGCTCTTCGCGCTCACTCAATTCTTTCCTGGCCTCTGCAACTGAATGCCTCCATGCATTAAGCTGTGCCCTATCAGTGCGGGAGGACTGCATCAGCTTGGAAAACATGTCATCATGAGTGCGTTTTTTCCACCTTCTAATCTGCAATAACCGCAGAGACAAGAGATGATAGGGGGAGTGGAGAAACATTTGCACCTGGGGGAGATAAAAAGGGAGAGTAAAATTTGGTTGGCTTCTTACACCTTCATAACATGTGGGAAGGTTTTCAAACTGCAGCTCCCCCCTTTCCCAGAGCAAGCAACGGGTTGGGTTTCACATTTAAAAGGAGGGGCTGCAGTATTCGGGTAGATGTGCAGCACACACCTACCCCCACCCCACTGCGTGGCTATTCTCTGGGATGATCCATTTTAGCCACGCGCAAACAGCCCAGCATGAATGGGGTCCTTTTACTGTTCCCTTACAAAAATTCCCTTATTTCAACCAGGTGACCATGAACACTATTGCTTTTAAAACCTGTATTGTAGTTACAAATGTGCACTCACCAGAGGTGCCTTCTCCGGCTTCAGGGTCAGGGATCCTGCCTTGGGAGGGTATTGGCTTCAGGGTGATTAAAAGTTCCTGGCTGCTGGGGAGAATGGATTCACTGCTTGCCTGCTGTGCATTCTCCTCCTCCTCATCCACAAAATCCTCCTCTGTGTTCCGTGAGACTCCCCCCCCTTGCAGATGTCCACGAACAGTGGTGGGATAGTGGTAGGGCCCCCTCCAGAATGGCATGCCACTGTTCATAGAAGCGGCATGTATGGGGCTCTGACCTGGAGTGACCGTTTGCCTCCTTTGTCTTTTGGTAGGCTTGCCTGAGCTCCTTAGCTTTCACGCAGCACTGCTGTGTGTCCCTGGTGTAGCCTCTGTCCAACATGCCCTGTGAGATTTTGGCAAATATATTTGCATTTCTTCTTTTGGATCGGAGTTCTGCATGCACAGATTCTTCTCCCCATACAGCAATCAGATCCAGTGTCTCCCTTTCGGTCCATGCTGGAGCTAGTTTGCGATTCTGGGACTGCATGGTCACCTGTGCTGCTGAGTTTGCCACGCTGACCAAACAGGAAATGAAATCCAAAAAGTTCCCGGGGCTTTTCCTGTGTACCTGGCTAGTGCATTGGAGTTCAAAGTGCTGTCCAGAGCGGTCACAATGGAGCACTCTGGGATAGCTTCCGGAGGCCAATACCATCAATTTGCGTCCACACTACCCCAAATTCAACCCAGCAAGGTTGATTTTAGTGCTACTCCCCTTGTCGGGGAGGAGTACAGAAGTCGATTTTAAGAGCCCTTTAGGTCGACGGAATGGGGTTGGTTGTGTGGACATGGTCATTTTTAAATCGACCTAACGCGGCTAAATTCGACCTAACCCTGTAGTGTAGACCAGGCCTAAGGGTTTACAGGATTAGGTTCCAAGTTTGTAAATTGTTCTAGAAGAAACTGACAATGCCTGAGCTGTCAGATCAGAAGGAGAGTCATTCGAATAAAGGTGGGCAGATGTGATAAGTTTTAGCTCCATTGCTAAGATGAGGAACATATTTTCAGCAAAGTTATTGGCAGATTACTGAGGCAGATGGTTTAAGGTCGACAATGTCAGGCATTATAATCTTCACTTAGAGTTCTCTCACCCACAAAGCTGGAAAATGAGGCATTGGTTTTCTTTGTTTTGCTGCTCCAGTTCCAGTTAGCAAAATGCATGTTAGACTAGTTTGGCTGCAAAGAAGAATTCTATGTACGCTGGTGACAACACCGGATTCCTGTCAGGCTGCAGAACTGGGCTGACCACCCTACTTGCATGACTGAGTACAACCAATACCTGTTACCTGCCAGCACCCACAGGCCACCATGCAGTAGGTGGCAGCAGAGGGCTTGTGCAAGAGAGAGCCTGGCACAGGGAGATGCAGGGAAAGCATGAGAGATATCAAGCTGGAACAGGAGACAGAGAGAAAGACATTTTTGGTTGCTAGGACATGGGCTACCTAAACAGCTGATCTTGGTTAGGGGTCTAACTCTAGGAGAGGATTCACAACTGAGGTTCTTGAGTGGTGGGATACCCATGGGAGAGGCGCACCAAGTCACTTAGGCAACTCCCCCTCTTCCCCTGCATTGTATGGGGAGCCTGGACACCTACCCTGGGGCTGAAAACTCTAGTGCTTAGCAGTCTACCTCCTAGGGGCTAGGCATTGTAACACAGTGGAGCAAGGATCCGGGCCTCTTGCTTTTGATTTCCTACTTCCACCTGCCAGGGGTTGTCAAGCCCTTTTGGTGTCTAAATACAAAGATCATTGTCATATATGGAAACAACTGGATTATTTGGCTCTATGGTTTTAAAGTTGCATATTTAAGGCATCACATCTGAACCTCTTGAAAGACTAGAATTTGCTGCAGAATAAGCAAAGATCCCTCTGGTGATGTGATCAAAGTAGTTATTTCTGCAAAACCTTTTAGGAATTTCAGATAAAATCTATTTCAGTGTAGGAACTGGCTGAATTTCTGCAGTTCTGCATTACACTTTTATTTCTTCTCTTTAGAACTCTAATCCTGCTTCACTAACAGTATTACCGAAAACCTCTTTCTCTACCATGCAAAGCAGCACATACTATCAGACCTTTTAAGATGAGTTCCTCTGCATACAGTAAAAATTACTTTCTAAACATTTTTGAAAGCTCTGGGTACTCTTTATGGATGCAGATAAAAGCATTCAGGTTAACAAATACATCTTCAGCACCCCTCTGGGTTGTTTACTCTCTAAAAGATGCAGTGTTAAGACCAAATGGGAGATACTATATATTAAAAACAGGCCTAGGGTAAACCTGCCTTGTCCATCTTCTGTATGATCTTCTAGTGATATCTTGTAACCACATCAAAACTCATGAAAAATATTGCTCTATTAAGTTCATCTAGTGTTTCAGCCATGCTGAGGCATGGATACCTATTACTAGTTGTTTGTCTATCAAAATATTCCAATCTGGGTCCCCACCGTTATGGTCCTAAATTCATCATTAGGCACAGGATGGGATTGTCAAAAGTCCCTACGTGACTTGGACCACAAGGTCCATCGCATGTCAAACCTCACCACAAAAGGACACATGGATCCTAAGCAGGATGAAGTAGAGACAGCCTACTTTATAGGTGTTCTCCCATTCTTTACAGCATCCTAATCCAGTTCTGGATCCAGGTTTTTTCTGGTCCTGAATCTGAAAGCCCTCAAGGGGCTAGAACCAAGCTGACTCACTAACTGCTTCTCCATTGTGCCCCACAGCAAAAACTGATTAAAAGGTGCATTCCAATTGCTGGTTCCCTGGCTGAACCTTTTAGAGGCGTGGAAGAGAGTGGTGGAATTCTCTAACACCAGAGATCAGGATAAGCCTGAACATTGTCATCTCTAATATATAAAGCTAAACACTCATTTGTACAAGGTCTGTCCCTCTAAAGATGCTTCAGAATGGTATGGCAACATCTTCCTGGAAGATGGCTATCAAAAACAAGCCTGCAGAGAACAGCCAAGTCAAGGGAGCAGAGGAGGGCATTGTTCTTTTGGCAGAATGTATCTGAGTCTTATGTATAAGAAATGTAAATTCTACTTTGATTGGTACTGTGGAAATACATAGACTCATACCTTAGCTATTATTCCTTTTACTTACAGCACACTGCTTTTACATTTGACCAACAAAGCTTCTAGTTGTCACATAGCTTGCCTTTAAGCTAAGCTGCTGTTTCAGCTAAGTCCATTCCCAGATCTTGACCCTAGATATGCTTCAGTGCAGGAGTCCTAGAGAAAGCTTACTACTCTATTCAGGGCTGCAGTTTGTCCCTGAGTGACCACTCTAATAGATGGATCACCAAATCCTATATTCTCCATTGGAACCTGTTTTACTTAGCAGAACCCCTACAGTGAATTCTGTTTCAGAGAGCCTTGGAAAGTTGGAACTTCTCTTGCTTTGTAAAGGAGTCAAGATTTCACTCCATCTCTCTTGCAGCAGCTGTGAGTGCTGAGTAGAACAGTATTGGGGGTAGCTGTGTTAGTCTATATCCACAAAAACAAGGAGTCCGGTGGCACCATCTGAAGAAATGAGTTTTTTTTTTACCCACGAAAGCTTATGCCCAAATAAATTTGTTAGTCTTTAAGGTGCCACCGGACTCGTTGTTTCTGAGTAGAACAGATAACCAAAGATCTCAGATGGCAGTCCCATATCTTGCATTTTTTCCCCTTTTAAAAACAACCACTGGTACTCTGACCCCAGCTGAAGCAAAGTGATTGTCTCCAGTTTTTGATATGATGGATTACAGAAAGTGTGTTTCTAAAACTTCCTGTGTTGAAATGTACTGGGAAAACCCATTTTGAATTCAGTCTAAGGCTACGTCTTCACTACCCGCCGATCCGGCGGGTAGCAATCGGTTTATCGGGGATCGACTTACCGCGTCTCGTGAGGACGCGGTAAAATCGATCCCTGATGGCTCTACCGTCGACTCCGGAAATCCACCTCGACAAGAGGCGGTAGCGGAGTCGGCGGCAGCGCGGTAGCGGTCGACTTTCCCGCGTCCTCACCACCAGGTAAGCCGACCTAAAATACGCAACTTCAGCTACGGTATTCACGTAGCTGAAGTTGCGTATCTTAGGTCGGAAGTCCGCTGTAGTGTAGACCTAGCCTAATTCATCAGGTGAGCTGCATTTCTCTTAGCATATACTTAGATCTCCCCATTGATTTTTTGGTTGTAAATTAACCACGTATAACTTTGTTTCCTCCAAAACTGTGTGGTTTACTTGGCTCATAAATCTCTCTGATACAAAATGCAGGAGTATTTTATAGGTTGACAAAGTATTAACCTTTTGATACGGTAATTATTTACTTGGGTTATTCTGCTGGACCATTTTGATGGTAGCTGGCTATATGAATCAGCACCATCTAGTTTTCCTGAAAGTCTATCCTTTGCAGTGTCCCTTTCTACTGTACTTCCTGAAGATATCCATGGACTGATCACCACGGAGGGCTCAAAATGGCAGATGAAATTCAATGTTCATAAATGCAAAGTAATGTACATTGAAAAACAAAATCCCAACTATATATAAAAAGTGATGAGGTCTAAATTAGCTGTTACCATTCAAGAAAGATTTGGAATCATTGTGGATAGTTCTCTGAAAACATCCACTCAATGTGCAGTGGCAATCAAAAAAGCTAACAATGTTGGGAATCATTAAGAAAGGGATAGATAAGACAGAAAATATCATATTGCCTCTATTAAATCCATGGTACGCCCACATCTTGAATACTGCATGCAGATGTGGTCGCCCCATCTCAAAAAAAGATATGTTGGAATTGGAAAAGGTACAGAAAAGGGTAACAAAAATGATTAGGGGTATGGAATGGCTTCCATATGAGGAGAGATTAATAAAAGACTTGGATTTTTCAGCTTGGAAAAGAGAAGACTAAGGTGGGATATGATAGAGGTGTATAAACTCATGACTGGCATGGAGAAAGTATTATTTATTCTATCTCATAATACAAGAACTAGGGGTCACCAAATGAAATTAATAGGCAGCAAGTTTAAAACAAACAAAAGGAAGTATTTCTTCACACAACGCACAGTCAACCTGTGGAACTCCTTACCGGACGATGTTGTGAAGTCCAAGACTATAACAGGATTCAAAAAAGAACTAGATACATTCATGGAGGATAGGTCCATTAATGGCTATTGCCGGGGTGGGCAGGAATGGTGTCCCTTATGATAAAGAAAGAAATAATAATCAAATTTTTACAGCATAAAATGGCTATTTTATAATCCACAGATGACATCGTCACAATTATACATAAACATAAATAAAACAAACAAATTAAAATCTGAACAGTTCAGTCCCCATAGAAACACAGTGAAAAGAAACTCAGAGTTCCCAAAAGCTTAGGTTTAGTTCACCTAAGTCTCAGAGTCTTTGATCATCAAATCTATACTGTCTGCTGAGTCTAAAACAACATCTTCCCTCCACTTGCTTGTAGGAATCGTCAGTTGGAATCCATGCAGACTCTTCCTCTGCTGAAATCACTGCTAGCCAGTCAGCTGACTGATTAACCAATCACTCAGTTAAGTGTAAAAAGAACAGGAGTACTTGTGGCACCTTAGAGTCAATGGGCAAAGGCTGAAATTGTGGATAAGCAACATCACTTGCCCCATAACCTCAGCCATGCTGAACACAACGCCATCTACAGCCTCA
>NW_020664367.1:400080-512661 GCF_002925995.2 Terrapene triunguis
CATTTACACAGGGGTTTCCAGCCCTAGATCCCAGAGCCTGGCTGGCTTGGTGATTCCATGGCCAGCTGCCATGCGACCTATGGGTGGGGGGGGAGGGGGAGGGAGACGGGGAGGGAGGAATGACTTCGCCTCATCTGCCTAGAGCTGGGCCTGGGCAGTAGTTAGGGTTACTGTATGTCCGTATTTTCCTGGACACGTCGGGCTTTTTAGTTGTTAATCGCCATCGGGGAGGATTTTTTAAATATATAAAAACGTCCGGAAAATACGGAGGTATGATAACCCTACCCACTACCCCTCTCTCCTCTTGGGGTGTTAGCTCGCTGCAGCCTGCGGATTGCAACCCCCACCCCACCCCCCTGTGCTGCTGCAACCCCGCACCCCACCGCTAGGAGCGGTGGCGTCTCTGTAGGCAGCTGCGGGGGACCCGTGGCCGCTTCTCCGTCCTCTGAGTATCCCCCGCGACTCTGGCAGAGCCTCAGTCTCCCCCCTCCGCCCCAGCCGTGCAAGGAGCTCCCCCCCTGCCAGCGGTCCGTGCAGCTGGGGCTGCCTCCCCCCCCCCGGGGGCCCTGCCCGGGGGGGGGCCTGGCACAGGGGAAAGTTTCTCGGCATGCGGCAGCTCCCGGGAGCCTGAGTTCCCCCACCCGGGAAGGGTCCGCGCTGCAGCACCTCCCGCAGCCGCCCGGCCTGAGCTGCCGCAGCCTCGCTGGGTCCGGCTGGGAGCGGGGTGGAGGCTCCCATGAGCCTGAGGGCAAGGCCCAGGCTACGCACGCAGCACTTCTCTGCTCCAGCCTGACCAGAGAGGGAGCCGCGGCTGGAATGCAGCCTCGCAGGTGGGAGCACGCTGGGGTTGGGATGCCCAGCTTGGGGGCAGGCCCGGGGCCTGAAGCAACTTCCCGCCCCCCCCGGCTCCGGCTGCTACTGCGCCTGGCCTGGGGTGCACGGGCTGGAGAGCGTCGGGAGCCGGGAAAGTTGGAGCCCGGGGAGGAAGTGGCTGTTTTGGGTGGCTGGGAGGAGGGGGAAATGTGGCGAGCTCAGGGGAGGAGGCGGGGCTGGGATTTGGGGAAGGGGGGACACTTTGGGGAAGGGTTTGGAATGGGGGCAGGGAAGGGGTGGAGTTGGGGGGGCCGTGGAGTGTCCTCCTTTTTCAATGTACAAATATGGTAACCCTACATTTGCTGTCTGGTCACCCTACCTGCAGCAGCACTGGCCTGCGTCAAGTACTGGCTGGTGGAGGGTGCTGGGCCCAGTGGCCGCCACTCCACCCTGAGGTGAGCCCAGGCCAGGTCCCACTGCACACTGGGAGATGTAGAAGGGCTGCTGACCCCAGCAGAACCCTGGCCATTAACCGAGTGGAACCAGGCTGGTCTCAGGACTCCAGCAGCAGATGCAGGCCGGAGGCTCCAGCGCAGGATGGGCTCCAGTGCCCCAGCAACATGCAGGCTGCAGTCTCCTAGTGCCAGCCCTGGGCCTGCAGGCTCCATCTGTCCCAGTCCGGGAGCAGGCGGCTGGGCTCGCTCCGGGGGCGGGGAGTTGCGGTGCCGCCGACTCTTCTCATCCGGGAAGGAGAAGACGCTGTGTGATGGCACAGACCCAGCCCTCGGGGAGAATGGGGCCCGGCCGGCCACCAAGCGGCAGCAGTGCTGCTGTCATGATGGGCCCTTGCCCCCAGGCCAGAGAGCTCAGGGCCAGGAAGGACCAGCAGGATGAGTGTGAACTCAGACTAGAGTCCAGTCAGTGGCTGAGTGGAGAAAACACACCCCGTCCCTCCATCCAGTCTGGAGTGAGACCCCCGCGGCCCAGGAGAGCTGCCCTCCGGGCAATCGCCCTGCCTCTTCCCAGGCCAAGGCA
This sequence comes from Terrapene triunguis, assembly GCF_002925995.2. NCBI lineage: Eukaryota > Metazoa > Chordata > Testudines > Emydidae > Terrapene > Terrapene triunguis. Next base: position 401,929 of record NW_020664367.1, read on the forward strand.
GGGACGATTCAGGCCTGTTTAGTGAGAGCTGGGTAAGGACGAGCCACGTGGCCAGGAGCCCCCCTCCTCCCGAGCACACCAGGGTAATCTAGGGCATTGGTTCTTAAACTGGTGGTTGCAACCCCTCAGGGAGTCACAACCCGGTTATGTGGGGGGTTGCAAGCTCCAACCCCGAGCCCTGGGCCGGGCTGCCAGCCCCAACCTCCTCCAGCCCAGCTCCACCCCCAACTCCACTCCACCTCCAGCGCTGCTCCACCTCCAAAGAAAGGGTGCCAAATAGAAGTTTGCCCAGGGCGCCCTTTTTCCTATGGCTGGCCCTGGTACTGAGACAACATTAGAAGGCTTGATTTGCAGCTGAACAAGTACTGTATTAATTAACAGTCAGAGACACAAGTGCAAACTTTTTCCTGAAAATAATGGCCACTTGTACTCCTAAAACCGCTAAAAAACGAAAGGATTTCGAGTCTTACATTAAACTTGGCTTTACCAGGATCATCACCTCTGGTATTGAAAAATCGCAATGTGTCATTTGCTGTGAAGTTTTGTCTGCTGAATCAATGCAACCATGCAAACTGCAGTGACATCTTGAAACTAAACATCCTGGGCATAAAAATTGAAACATGGATTTTTTCCAAACACAGAGAAGAAGCAACAAAGGTCAATTCATTTTAAGCAATAGGGTTTAAAATTAGTATTTAACAGTTTTAAATATCAAAAATGTGCTTTTAATTTCTAAGGGGGGGGTCGCACGCAGAGGCTTGGTGTTCGAAAGGGGTCACCAATACAAAAAGTTTGAGAACCACTGATCTAGGGCAACATCTGGGTCCAGACAAGCCCCATGTTGCAGTGGGTGGTGCTGGTTCCCCCCTCAAGAGGGGAAGGTCCATTTCCCACCCTCTCCCACATGACTCTTAGCCCTACCCCCAGGATCTGGCCTCTCTGGGCTCCGGAGTTGGGCAATGCCAGCCTGTGATGAACTGGGACTGTTCTTAATGTGGTCTTTGAATGCTGAGTGGGGAGTGTTGCCTGGGAAGGCAGGGAGTGTGGCTAGGATAGTCTGCATGGGGGGGGGGATGGGAGACTGGCCGAGGGAAGATACCTGAGCATGTAACATGAGAACCCAGGAAGGGGTTAGAGGCCAGGTGACACCTTTGCCCGGGAAACTGAACAAAGGGTGGGGGGAAAGTTTCAGAGCTAGCTGGTGGAATGGCTGGGAGGCAGACGGGGCTCTGACCTCCCAAGGGGGCTGGGGTGCCCTGGCACCCCAAGATGGACCTAACTGAGGGGGTCCTGTTGTCTGTACCTGAAAGACCTGTCTTGGACTGTGTCCCTGTTGTCTAAATAAACCTTCTGCTTTACTGGCTGGCTGAGAGTCATGGTGAATCGCAGGAAGCCGGGGGTGCCGGGCCCTGTGTCCCCCCACACTCCGTGACACAGCCTGAGAGCAAGGAGCCCAGGAGCTGGCATGGAGAGTGTGAACAGGAACCCTCCCACCCCCCCCGAGGAGTGGGGGAGTGTGGAGAGCACCCCGTGGGGAGCCTGCAATATTTGTGCAGGGAAGGGGGGCATGGTCCCAGGGGCTGGTGAATCCAGGCCCACCCTTGCTCCCTGGAGCATGGGCAGCAGCATCGGGGACCAGCGCTCCCTACAGCTGCTAGAACAGTGACACAGATGGAGCCCCACCTCAGCCAGCTCCCCCATGTGGAGAGGGCCCCAGGAGAAGCAGCTGGGCCCAGCACACCCCCTCCCCACGGAGCAGAGACCAGAGCTTACAGTCTCAAATACCTCAGTGTGGGTCCACTCAGCCAATGCTAACAGCTCCTCCTCTCCCCGCGCGGGGTCCAGCCCTTCCTCCTCGTACTCCGTCAGGTACTCAGATTCCTCACCTGGGATGGGAGCACACATGGAGCTGGCAGTTGCTCCTGGCCTGGCCTGGCCCGGCCCTGGTGCCCCTCAATCCCGACCTGCAGCCCCCACTTCTATCCCAGCCCTAGCCCCCATCCCCCAGCCTTGCTGGGGCCCCAGAATCCTACTGGAGTGACATGGGCAGAGAGCCCTGTGTCGCACCCCCTGCCCCCACTCACCATCAGCGTAGCCTTCGGACAGGTAGCTCTTGGCTGGCTTGATGCAAGACACGATCTCAGCCAGATCAGTGAACCCCACGCTGGGGCAAGTCAGCACCTGGGGGGGGGGGTGAGAGCCAGGCTAGAGATGCCCCTGCCAGGTAGCCCTGGGGGGCTGGGATACAGGGAGGAAGTGCTATGTGGGCTGAGCTAGAGAGTGGGTGGTTCAGGAGGACTCCAGTGGGTGAGGACAAGGAGTGGGGGGCATTGTGGCAAAGGGTGTGGGTCAGGCTCTCACCCCATGGCTCTGAGTCCAGCCCGAGGGGATCCCCCACTTCGCCAAGGGGCTCGGCCTAAGGACAAAGGGACCAGAGCCACACGGTGGCCCCTGCTGGAACTGGGGTCTGCACTGATGAGGGAGGGCACTTCCTTGCCAAGCCCCCCCACTCCCCTTGGAGCCCCCAGCCCTACTACTTGGGGCGCCAGGGCTGAGCTGGTTGTTCCCCTGCCCCAGACACTGGCGCTGTGCCATGGGGCTGCCACAGCCAGGACCCTGTAGGAACATCAGCTTGGCACAAAAGGGAGCTAAGTGGCTGGAGTGTGACGAGGCACAAACTGTAGCTACCCATCCCCTGCTGGCCCATGCCCCACTGTTGCCCCTTCACTCACATCCATGCGCTTGCTCTCGTAGAAGTCGGCCGAGCACCGGTCCTTCACCGTCTTCTCAATGATGTCGCCGCGGCTCCAGCCGCTGGACATCACCTTGCCATGCTGGTAGCCCACGTCCTGCATGAGATGGATGGGCAGGATGAGGGGCCCACTCCTTCCAGCCAGCTGCGGGGGGACTGGCCAGGCAGCACCCGCTGCAGAGCAAGACATGGGTTTGCCCTGGGTGCTCCAATGCAGCTGGGGGGCTGCTCCCCACAAGGGTGGCCATCAGATTTCCAACCCATCCCCTCAAGCAGGGCCTCTTCCTCCCCAACCTGGGCACAGCCAGTGGCCCAGATCAGGGCCTCCCACCCTCCCCACCCCCGGCCAAGCGCAGCCCCCAGTCTCCCACACCCTGCTGAGCACTGACCCCCCCCGCCCCCCCAAGATCAGGGCCTCCCACCCACCCACGTCTGAGCAAAGACCCTCCCTCAGCCCCCCCAGATTGGGGCCTCCCACCCTCCCCACCCTTGCCCGAGCACAGACTCCTCTCCCCCTCCAGATCACGGCCTCTCACCCCCAGCCCAGTGCAGCCCAGGGCCCAGATCAGGGCCTCCCACCTCCCCGTCCCCAGCCGAGCACAGACACTTCCCCCACCCCCTAATCAGGGCCTCCCACATTCCCCACCCCTGTGGCCCAGGCCATCTGGACTCACGTAGATCTCGTCGAACTTGCCAAAGTCCATGGTTTTGAAGCGGTCGATGGGCAGGCAAATGTATTCACAGTAGGAGCTCGACTTTACCACCTCCAGCTGGCGCACACACGACACATATGGCGGCGATCCAGTCGCGTCTGGCCTGTCGGGCACCTGTATGTGTGTGGGGATGTGACGTTATTGACATAAACTGGGACCATATAGATCATTGTTGCAACCAAGGTCCTGTAGTGGCACCCAAATCTTGTATAAGGGGGTCAAATGGGGTGTCTAAGACAAGGTTATGGTTTACTGGTTATGATTAGGCTGTCTATATGTGTGTATCAGTTTTGTAGTTGAAGTTATGAATATTGGCTCTATACTGTCTGTATGACAAACTTATGCTATGCTTCTGGGTGACATCCCAGACAAGCTGGGATTAGCTCTGCCTAGCCTGCTTGATGGCCCATTAAGGACCATCAGCTATACAATGGACTCATTGAGAGAAGGCCAATATGCCTTCAGACTCAGCAAAGTATGCAGGGACTGGCCCATGTGACTCCAGGCTCCATTTTGCTGTAATTTTCCACAGTGAGAACAAAGAGGTGTTCTTACACCTGGAAAAGACTATATAAGGCTGATGCCTCATCTCCATTTTGTCTTCAATCCTGCTTCATACCTCTGGAGGAACTTTGCTACAAGCTGAAGCTTTGAACAAAGGACTGAGGACCCATCCCAGCGGGGGATGTATTCCAGAGACTTGATTTAAACCTGCAGTTTATTCTATCGCTGCTGCAATCCTGAACCAAGAACTTTGCCATTACTGTATGTAATTGATTCCATTCAACCAATTCTAACTCTCATCTCTATCTTTTTCCGTTTATGAATAAACCTTTAGATTTTAGATTCTAAAGGATTGGCAACAGCGTGATTTGTGGGTAAGATCTGATTTGTATATTGACCTGGGTCTGGGGCTTGGTCCTTTGGGATCAGGAGAACCTTTCTTTTACTGGGGTCTTGGTTTTCATAACCATTTGTCTCCATAACGAGTGGCACTGGTGGTAATACTGGGAAACTGGAGTGTCTTAGGAGATTGCTTGTGAGACTTGCGGTTAGCCAGTGGGGTGAGACCGAAGTCCTCCTAGTCTGGCTGGTTTGGTTTGCCTTAGAGGTGGAAAAAACCCCAGCCTTGGGCTGTAACTGCCCTGTTTGAGCAATTTGTCCTGAGTTGGCACTCTCAGTTGGGTTCCGCCAGAACCGCATCGTCACAGGGGAAAAACAGGAGTGTCCTGCAAGGGGGTGGATCAGCCCCACCCGGGATAGCATCCTGGGGCAGGGGGCTGCAAGGGACAGTCCCTTCTACGTTCTGCAGGTCTGACCCCCCCCCCAGCTGGCTCAGTCCAGCTGAGTGGCCAGAGCCGGATCCCAGCAACTGCCACTGGGGCATCAGGAGTGACTGTGCCCAGCCAGCCTGAGGGAAGCCACTGGCTGCCAAGGCAGGCCCACATGCTCAGGCAGGAGCAGCCCTGGGAGGCAGGGACTGTGGCAGAAGGGACCCTGCCAGCACCTAGGGCTATCGCTGCCCTTGGGGTAGAGGGCAGAGGAAGGGCAGGGGAGAGGGATGGTGAAGAGCCCCAGCCCTGGGTGGGTGGGGCCCGCCTGCCTCCCCTCACATGCCCCCTGGCCTGCAGCATGGAACGGGTGCAGCAGCAAGCTTTTTACAAAATGGAGTAAGCCTTTTAAAATGGGGCTTGAATGACAATCTGGCAAACAGTGAACAGAAGTTATAATGTAGGCAAGTGTAATGAATGGTGAACAGAAGTTACAATACTGAGATACTGAAAGAGTGCAAGTCTCAGTGACTTAAACAGGAATCGGATTGATATTGAAACTTACAAAGGCAGCTGGCTGAACAACTGTAGCTCTTAACAAGCAGCTTAATTGAGCTAAGCAGCAGCGGACTTAACCGGGGGAGCTCAACAAGCAGCTTAAAAATCAATTAGCCAGTTATTGGGGTAAGTGGTTTTATGAATGAATGTGGTTTCATTCATAAACTTGACTTATGAAGTTACATTGATAAAGTGAACAATTAAAAACAATTTCACTGATCAGTTCTACACAGGTGGCCGGGGTGACGTGCCCGGAGGCAGCAGGAGAGATGGGGCAGGGTTCCCCTTGGAGGGGGCTCTCGGGCACAGAAGCCCCCAGGGCAGGGCAGGGCTCACCTTAACCTTCTGGGCCCAGGGATTGAGGCGTTTCCACAGCAGCCACCAGCCTGAGAGGCTGTCCCCGTAGTTGCAGAGGTCAGTCTCGTCCTGGCTGCCCACGTCGATGGCGACCACTGATTTGGGGCCCAGGTTCCGGGCAATGTCCACTAGTGTCAGAGAGAGCGTGTCAGGGGCAGCGGCCTGGCAGAAAGTGGCACTGCCGGCTCCCCATGCTCCTGCCTGCTGCCATTAGGGCAGCTCCCCGCCCCAGGCCCCAACCCTCAAACACAGCTGGGGAGCAGGGCAGAACCCCAGCCACAAGCAGGAGGTGGGGAGCAAAGCCAGGTTTGCAGCAACCACTTTTCTCCCCTCCTCCCCATTTGCATGGGAGGCATGAGCAGCAGGAGAGCGGGCGGGGTAGGTGGGGGTGGCTCCTCTGCACCAGGAAGTCCAAGGACCCTGTAGTAGGGTTGAGCCGGGGCTCTACCCTCCGAGATGGAGGGGTGCCACACCGGCTCACTAAATTGCGGACAGCCTAACCTCAGGTCCCTTTACGCAAGGGCTGTGCGGCTCTCAGTTCAGGAGCTCAGGCCCTTAGGTAGGGGCTGAGTGCTAACTAACCGTCTAAGCAGGCCCAGGCCCTGGGTCAGGGCGGGGCACAAACAGTCACAGCTCAAGCCCTTTGGGGCAGGGGTTGAGCAAACAAGCAGTTAAGGGGCCCAGGTTCCTACCTGAGCGTTGGGTGAGGGGGAAGCCTGCCACCCGTGAGTGGGGGTGGCAGGGGGGGACGCAGGCCCACCCACTCCACTGCATCCCAGCCCGGGGCCCTAGCAGCGGTTACTATCGCTGCCGGTCAGTGGGGTATCCTGACCGAAACACACTGACATCGGCTCACAGGCCTCTGCAGCCTGACCGGGGTCGGCTACCCCCGGGCTACTTCCTTGTTCCCCCTCGGGGCTTACCTCGGCGGCGATGCCGGGTTCGGGCTAGTCCAGCAGCATCGGCTCCTCGGGTGCGGGGCTTGGGGGCTGGTCCGGCAGCTCTTCCCCAGGATAGCTGGCACGGGGCAGACTTGACTCCTCCTCGGGGCAGCTGGTCCGGGGCAAGCTGGGCCAGTCCTCCTCAGGATAGCTGGCACGGGGCAGGCTGGGCCAGTCCTCCTTGGGGTACCTGGCGAGAGGGAGGCTTGACCGGCGCGGGGCGTTAGCAGGCGGCTCGCGGCCTGCGGCTGTCTCCCAAGCGGCAGCTCGGCCCGGGACGTCTGCTCTCTTTGGCGGTCTGCCTCTCACTGAGGTCTGCTGGCGGGCTTTTATACTTCCGGGTCGGGGCCGTGACCTCAGAGGGGCAGGCCCCGGACCCGGTGGCTCTGCCCACGCTGGGATTGGAGGAAGCTCGGCCCTGTCGGAGATGGAGGGATGCCACACCGGCTCACTACAGACCCCTTCCCACTAGCACTGCCCAGCTGGCCAGGCGGGGAGCTTCCCAGTGCAGGCTCCAGCATGGCCAGATCTTCCCCATCCCCCCTCTGACTTTCTCAGTGTGAAGTGCAGGTCCAGCTCACCCAGCCTGCCCCTGCTGGCTCTGTTCTGCCTGGGAGCTCCCCCTCCATGGCACATTCAGAGGGCAGTAGGAACCAGCAAGTCGTCCCATGCAAGGACCCCTAGCCAGACAGGCTGCAGCAGGACTGTCCCATGCTGAACTCTGGACTCGGAGCTTCGACAGGGACAGCCTGTCGCAGTGCTGGGGAGGGCCCAGTGCAGCTCCAGGGGCAGAGCACAGCTGCTGGAGCAGTGTGTAAATGGCTGTCTGTCAAAGACCTGCTGAAGGCTTTACCCAAGTCTGTGACTGCCAATGGGTGCAGTCTCTTCTGTTAGACTGCATGGAAGGAGCAATGAAGCCCCTTTATGTAGTGTGGTAACTAAACAGAAGCCATTGCCCAAGGCCCTGGGTGGGCCACATGGCAAGACCAACCATACGCTGAACTGCGTGGGCTGAAGGCTTCCCTGTAAGTTTTTGTAATATTTTTTGGAAAGTGTGTGACTCAGTTTCCCTATTGTGTAATGCCACCCCCTGGGTATGAAGGGGTTAATCACTCCTCAGGGACGGGGAGATGAGGTGTGGTAAAATTCTTACCTTTCCAAAAGGCGAGTGCACCTCTTGTGCTTTCTCATTTACCTGCTGCTGAAAGGCTCCTGTTTACATAGGCTGGGGTTTGGGGATGCTGGAAATGGGCTGCTGAAGGGCAGTACAGTAATTGATGTCTTAGCAAAGATCCAAACATCGAAGTGCAGGCTACTAGGAGCCTATCTAGGATTGAGGAGATGAAGTGGAGTTTGGCATCAGGGCAATTCAATCCCATAGCTTTATGTTTTGGCCATGTGGGGTTAGTCAGTCCTGCTGTAAATAACCACATGGGCTCCTTCTGGAGGCACAGCATTCAGTGAGGATACAAGCCACCTGGAGAGTTGGGGTGACAATATTCTAAACTTTGAGAGTTCCATAGATACTACCTGATAAATGGACAGATCCCCAGGGTACAACCTTGAACTGTGGGACCACTGTGCCCCCTTAACTCTCCCACCTGGGCTGTCTCCCATGATGCGTTGCTAGTGTCAAGCAGCAAACTCTTCCAGGTGCTGTGATCACTCAGTCAACAACATGCAGGGACACACCCAGCTAAATTGCATGAATGCTCTAAGCCACTCATGAACCATACACAGGGAAACACCAGCAAATCCCCCCAGCTTTGCACCCCAGAAATGTACCCTCTTACACTGCTCACAACCGTCTCTTGAACAATGCAAGCTTATTAATTCGTTCACCACTTCGTCAAAGGTGAGCGGACATGCACCAGCGTTTGTAATCTGAGCAGATTCCCCAAGCGCTTTAGACAGACTCATTGGTAAGGATAAATCATTGTTTATTAACTACAGAAAGATAGATTTAAGTGATTATAAGTGTTAGAGACAGAGGTTAGAATTGGTTACATAAGAAAGAAGAGGTAAATCATAGACTAAGCAAAATTTAAATTAAACAGTTTCTCACCCCGCTAGATGTTCCAGGCAGTTTACAATTCTTATTACACAAGCTGCATTCCCTCCTCAGCCTGGGCCCAATCTTCCCAGTTCAAAGTCTTTTCTTCCAAACATTCTTGTTGCCTTCAGAGTAGATAGGGGAAGAGAGAGGTGGACTAATGAGGTCACGGTCCTTTATTTTATACTCAGTTATATGCCTGGAAAAATCCTGGCTCAAACATGGAGTCAAGCATCAGGTGTCTTGAGGTGCCTTGTTGAGTCAGAGTTAAGCAATCCCTATTGTGTGGATGTGACACTAACTCCCATACTCATTCATATATGGTTGTGATATTTCATACAAAGCATGCCATGTAAGGTACATGAAAGATCATGATCTGCTGAAACCCTTTTTTCTGTCCAAATATGTATATCATTACTGTGTATAAAGCTATGAGATTATGCTGTACGGTTGCTACTAAATAGGCTGTAAATTTGCTAGTGGCATGCAAAGGGTCCTTAAATTTTGAAAGTGTTCCCTACAGTATGCTTAGGTAATGGAGGATTGACACACTCTAGGTTTACACATATATTCTGTTTATAAATGTATTACATGAGCTCAGACAGAGGGAAAATTCTGCCCTCAGTTGAAATGAGGGAACCAATAGGGTTAGCTGTATGCAAGCATGGGCAGAATTTGACCCAAGGAGTCTGCATATACTGGGCCTGATTCTTCCACTCACAGTGGTTTTAAACCACTTAATTCCATTTCTCAATGGAGTTATTCCTGTTTCATCCCAGAGAACTGGGCCTATTTTTCCCCTGGAATTGTTTGACTTTGTAAAGCTGTTTGTAGAATCTTTTCACAGACTAAGCATTTGAGTGCCACAACTTGTAGGGCCGTCTTGTGAAACTATGCTGGACATCATAACATTCACTTGGAAGAAACTGACTTTTATAATGCCGTGAGATACTGAGATTAAAGCAGTTTCCCCTCTGATGACCAGAAGTGGTCTTATGGTTAAGGCAGTGGTCTGGGATTCCAGAGATCTGTGTTTATGGGCATACATGCAGGTACCTATTTTAAGGTCCCATCACACTGACAGAACGGCTCAAAGAGGATTTAATATAGTGAGAATCAGACCTGATGATCTAGTATGCTTACCTACACTGGGTGTTTGTACTCAGCTGACCACATCTACACCAGAAGGACAGCCCCTTTCAGCACTGCTTTGGCTTTACCAAACAAGGAACCTGCAGGAGCTATGATGCCAGGGACTCCTAATGGTGGCTGCACCTGAAACTGCCCTTAACAGTGCAGAAGAGCTTCCAGATTGTGACAGGAAACACCATACTGCAGACTCACTTGCCAAAAGGCGAAACTATCTGGCAGAGAACATCCTGCTTTCCTTTTGTACCTCCTCCCACCTGCAACACGGGGATCTCCCTGAAGGAGCTTGTCTGAGGTTTGGGGTAAAGCAGGAGCATGTCACACACACACACACACACACACACACACCTCTCCCCATCTACCATCCCACAGATAGAATCACCTCTGCTCATGGAAGCAGAGGAGAAAGCTTGGGTGACAAACTGTGGCTTTCTATATACTGGGTATGAGCTCTAATCCAACCATACTCCTTGTAGTTTGGCACATGGTTCTACAAGATAGGAAACATTCTACATTTAAAAAAAAAAAAAAAAAAATCATTCTTTGCATCTTTGCTGCTTTACATTGCCCCCTCACCAAGGCAACAATAGTCTGTGATATGGTGACTGCACAGTATGCTGGTTGGATCTAAGTGCCTTATGTAATAACACTATCATCTGTTTTGTTTTTCATTCTAGCCTCTGATAAGCACACCTGTTATCTTGTTTGCCTTTTTGTGCTGATGGTTTCAGTGACGCCCTGGCCTCTTTTACTACATCACATTCAAGGTCTTCATTGAATGTGATCTACAAGATGTTCTGGTGGAGACATGAGTCTGAGATCGAGGCTCTATTCTTGGCCTTACTTCTTGAGTGACTGTGGGCAAAGCAAATTAGGCCAAATTTTAAGAAGTGGCCTCTGTTTTAGACACAAAAAGGTCTGAGGTGAATTCAAAAGGGTTGAGCACTAACTTAACTGGAGTGGTAGGCGCTCAGACAGCTGGGGTCTGAAACTGAACACTGAAAAATCCAAGTCGGTTTTGAAAATTTTAGTACTGAGTCTTTAGTTTGTATATCTCAGGTTCCTCATCAGTAAAATAGGGATAATACAGTCTACCTGCTTTGCACATGCACTAAAGGTGAGGCTTAATTCATTAAAAATTGCATTGATATCTTCAGATCTCCCATACATACAAGAACAAAGTTTTAATATGATAAATACCCAATAACTTCTCCTGATCAGTTTTCTGGTTGATTGTTCAAAGTGGTGTTCTCTAGATTTGTTCCTTTCTCTCAAATAGTTTTACACAACAGACAGGAATTATCTTGCTGAAGAAATGCTATATTAACAACCAAAGTTACTGTGATCTTAAAGGTCCTAGTGCACTTCAAGAATGTACTGCACATCTAAACAAAGTCACCTTTCCAAATATATACAACCTTCAAATCCCAGCAGTCTGCAAAGAATTCTGGTCCAACTATTCATACATTCAGCATCCCTGAGCACTTGTGAACACCCAGGGACGACTATGTTTTTTGCCACCCCAAGCACAGCAGTCAGGCAGCCTTTGGCGGCACGCCTGCAGGTGGTCCGCTGGTCATGCGGATTCGGCGGCGTTTCTGTGGGTGATCTGCCGGTCCCCCGCGTTCGGCATGCTCGCCACTGAGTTGCCACCAAAGCTGCGGGACTGGCAGACCTCCTGCTTGCATGCCTCACAGCGACTGACAGGCCGCCCCCTGCGGCTTGCTGCCCCAGGTACGCGCTTGCTGCGCTGGTGCCCGGAGCCACCCCTGTGAACACCCCCCCCCCCCAAAACAAACAAACAAACAAACAAAAAAACTGCATTTGCCATCTGATCTCCTAATCCATGCACAAGCATTTGTATCTGATTGTACAATTTCTCACTATTTGTTCTGCCTACAATTTTAGTATCATCTGCAAGTTTGGAGATCTCTTTGCAGTACATCCACACATCATTTACAGACTACCTAATGCACTGTGCTTAGCCAGGAGTGTAACAGGTCCTGAACTAACTCCTAACTGCTCTCCAATTTGTAAGATACCCATGACTAATCTTTTCTATGGTTCTTTGCATTAACCATGATAGGCCAAATCCTTCTCCAATGACTTGATGGGCGAGGAGAGCTGGATTTGGCCCCATATTCAATGGGGAACCTCATCAAATGCTTTTAGAAAATCCAAGCAGTCGTTAAGTATCACTCATCTATTTTAGCAGTAATCTCCAGAGTACTCCAGCAGGCTGGTTAAGGAGGACCTCCCCTGTCTTAATGCATACTGCTACCCATTGCAAACAGGGCTGCTCCCACCACCTGCCTTTGGATGCTTTCCACTAGTTCCCGTACAACTGTTAAAACTACAGCTCTAGAGTTTTCTGGTTTGTCTGGATTTTATTTTCAGTAGTGGAGCTTGTTTGCCATTTCACTGCCCTTGGGATTTTAGTACATGAATTAACCATCTAGAAAATGTGTCAATTTGTTACATTGGTGTTGGTGCTTTCGTTTATTTTTACTATGTGATACCGGGTTCCATCTCTGCCAGGGGTGGTGAATATGCAGCTAGAGCTTTAGGTTCTAAACCAGGGGTTCTCGGGACAAATGTTTTGGTGGCCTCAGAGTGCGGACACCAACTGTGGCTGGTGGCCGCCCGCTCACTTTTTCCTAAAATACTTAATTAGCTTTAGGAAAACCAAATAAATATGCACATATACATCCAAATCATTGTAATTTATTTATTGCTAGCTAGTAAGTCTGTTGTGAAAAGTGATATTAACAAGCATACAAGTATCACTTTTTACAGCAGTCTTACTCAGCCCCAGTAAGTCTTGGGACAAATTAAGCCCTGGGGAAGGGCCAGGGGAGATGGGACTGGGGATGCAGCGAGGGTTGGAGCCTGAAGCTCCGTGGCTAGAGCCCAAAGTCCCAGAGCTGGAGGACAGGGCCAGAGGATGGAGCCCGAAGACAATGGGCTGGATTCTGGGGCCTGCTGCCACAAAGCCGGTGCCTGGGGCTGGAGCCCAAAGCCCCACAGCCAGAGCCTGCTGCCCTGCCACCCCCGAGCTAAAGCCCAAAGCCTGAGCCCCACCACCCCTGGGAAAGTGGGGAACTCATTGGCTGCCTGCTCCTACAGCGTTGTGCCCCTGGTGACTCCAGAGGGTGCAGGGCCCAACCCCTGATGGTGGCCCCAGCAGCCAACATCAAGGCAGTGCATCCAGGAGCAACGGGGGAGGGGCAGGAGGCCCTACTTTGCCCTCCCCACCCAGTGATGAGCTCCCAAAAATCCTAAGAACTGGTTCCCTACTGGGTCCTCGGCAGCACTTCGGTGGCTGGAGGAGGGGCTGGGGGAGCCTCCCCAGCTGGGAGCTCAGGCAGGATGGTCCCGGGGGCCGGATGTGGCCCACGGACTGGAGTTTACTCACCCACCCATCCCTTTAGGAACTGGTTCTACACCGGCTTCTAAATTTAACAACCGGTTCTTGCAAACTGGTGCGAACCAGCTCCAGCTCACCACTGTCCCCACCCCTTCCAATCACAGCCCAAGAGGCTGTGGCCACAAGAAAAGCCCCTGGTGGCCGCATTTGAGAAACACACTAAACCCAACTTCTGACTCCACTGAAGTCAAGGCAGGGCATAGAGACCAGTTTAAACTAGCTGAAGTTCTGGTCCTAACTTATTTCTTAACTCCCCGCTATTCACTCTATTGGTTTTTTTAAATCTTTTGTCCACTGTGCATTTAGTTGAAGAGCCCTGATTGTTACTGGAGATTTTTAAAGTGCATGCTTTGTTTTTATTCCTTCACTGCTCTCATTTCTGTTGGCTTATGCACCTTTCCCAGTTTCTCTCCTTCTGTCTGAAGCAATCTTACCCACTGTAGCTTAGGCACATCCTAGTGTTCCACTGTGGATTTCCCAGGTGTTATTGAATTCCAGCCAGTTTTCTTGATCTCAGTCTTCATTTCCTACCATTTTATTTTCAAGCCTTTGTGTTTGATCCCACCTGTATCTTTTTCAGCAACCTCATAAGATTCTCTGTTAGTATTAGTCTGGGTATTTCTCTGGCCTTGGGTCCTTAAGTAGTTCCATGGAATCTAGGCTTTGCTATTTATTTTAGCCTTGCAGTCCCTTCCAGCCTTACATTTCTATGGTAAACAGTAGATTATAGCAGTGAATGAATGGCTTATCCCAGTGGCTCTCAACCTTTCCAGACTACTGTACCCCTGTCAGGAGTCCCATTTGTCTTGTGTGCGCCAAGTTTCACCTCACTTAAAAAAGTTACTTGCTTACAAAATCAGACATAAAAATACTGAAAAGTGTCCCAGCACCCTATTACTGAAAAATTGTTTACTTTCTCTTTTACCATAGAATTATAAATCAACTGGAATATAAATATTGTACTTACATTTCAGTGTATATATAGCGCAGTATAAACAAGTCATTGTCCATATGAAATTTTAGTTTGTACTGACTTTGCTAGTGCTTTTTATGTAGCCTGTTGTAAAACTAGGCAAATATCTAGATGAGTTGATGTACCCCCTGTAAGACTTCTACATACTTCTAGGGGTACATGTACCCCTGGTTGAGAACCACTGTCTTAGCTAAGTGGATCATCTTTAAGACATACAGTTAAAGATTACTTGAAGTGCTTTTGGGATAAACTAATGGTGACTTGCTGAGGTCTGTTGGAGAATGACAGTCCATCAATTAGAGAGAGCACTAAGAACACCATATTCAGTCCTTGTGAGATCTCTACCCAGTTCGTTTTAAGGCAGCCAAGGACCAATGGCGCAAGCTGCTAAGCACCAACAGTTCCCATTGACTCCACTGGTCACACAGGATCAGGCCATTAATGAAAGGCTTGACATGAGGGAAGGAAGAGGTCAAGGACCAAGTTCCACCCTCAGTTTGACCCAGGAAAACCCATTCATGTCAATAGAGTTACAGGAGTGTAACTAATGGCAACGTCTGGCCCATAGACTTTAAAAATAGTGCTAACTCCATTGCAACAGTTAACCTTATTTTAGGTGCTTTTCACACCACTAGCTGGATATTAAAGCGACACTATATGATATTGTTGACAAGGAATATTTGTATACAGAATTTCACAACTGAAAACACACGCCTGGCCATAAAGCTATCAAATTTAAATATTTACCAAATCATGTTTTCTTATTACAGCCTCAGTAGGCATAGAGCACATGGGTTTGATAGAACAGGCATATGAAACAAAAGCCTTCATTTTCTAGCCTATTGAGACTGCCTACGTTTGTTTCCGCATGGTAGGTGCGAGTCAGAGTGATCAGGGAAGTCTGGACTCTGAGAAAGAGTGGACTATTTGCTTTTGGAGAGAGTGATGAATGGATAGTAACAAGAGAGATTATCCTAATCAACTTTATTTACAATATGTACAATTTCTTTGGAATATGGCTTTGAATAGAGCCATGAAAGAGCAGGCAGCCCATCTTGGATCTATGCACTCCTAGACTGAAATACGGGCCTCTCAACAAGAATTGTGTGTTTTTTCCTCAGCTAGCACAGGGACATGCTTCCCAGTGACACCCAGGGTTGTGGGGCACCTTGCTACCACCTGCCCTTAGTGAGAGGGAACCTTGTCTGCCTGTTGGGGGCCAGTTCCCTGGCTCTCCCAGCCACAAGCAACAAAACACTCCCCTCTCAGCCCATGGGCTTTGCTGTTTCTCAAGCTGGCTAGCAATAATTCTCCAACACCTAAGGCCTCTGAGCGTCCCTCCAGCACCCAGCCCCTTATCCACTGGGCACAGGTTTTCATTGGCAACCTTACATGACATTCTTTGGCAAACTAGTACGTAGATCCTAGACCCAGGGATCCCTGCAACTCTTAGGTACCTCTGTTCCCTCTGACAGTTGGCACAAAGAGGTCCCTGGGTCATACAGTGACAGACTCTGGGTCCAACCCTGCACTCACGGAGATAATTAAATTGGTGCAAAAGGCTGAGAGGACATTTGTTTTGTTTTGTTTTAGTGAAACCTGTTAAACCAAAAAATGACTTATTTTAGATTAGCAGTAAGTGTCCACACAGGGCTCTGTACCCGTTTGTCTATATTGGTTTAAATTCACTTCTTAATTCATATCCTTGCAGCTTTCTTGTGTAGATCATACCTCTATCTCAGTCCCTCTACTCTACTGTCTGGTGATAGTGTCTCGTAGTTTTCAAACTTCTCCACCTCATTCAATTGCCTTTGTGCCACATAAGGCAATGCTCTAGGGGCTTGTTTACACACACATGTAACATTAAACCAGTTTAGTTAGATAGGTGCAATGTTGCATGTGGACACTCACATCAGATTAAACCCAGTTTATAGAAGTTTAGTTGAACAACTCCTTCATTTGAGAGGAAGGTAAATTCTTCAATCTTAACTTATTTCCTTTGTGACTAGTCTAGGCAATGTACACTCATTTTTAGTAAGAGGAGCCATGGG
Organism: Terrapene triunguis; assembly: GCF_002925995.2. Classification (NCBI taxonomy): domain Eukaryota; kingdom Metazoa; phylum Chordata; order Testudines; family Emydidae; genus Terrapene; species Terrapene triunguis. Next base: position 418,174 of record NW_020664367.1, read on the forward strand.
GCGGGGAGCCCCTCTACATTAGCTTTCTTAGCACTAACAGCAAAATGACTTGAGAAATGGCCATTTAGAAATAAGACATCGACAGCAAGAAAAGCAGCCAGCCTTATGTGAGAAGCACTTATTCATGCGAGTAGCATGTTTGAGTTTGGAGGATTAGACTTTTGCTTGTATTTAAACAAACTATTTCTGTAGAAGTGTACATCAAACATTTGTACAAAGTGATGATTATGTTTATACAGGTCTCCTCTTGCACTAATTTATAAATTTTAAAGATACTTTTCAGCGCACAAGAATAACCATACTGGGTCAGACCAATGGTCCGCTTAGCCCAGTATCCTGTCTTCTGACAGTGGCCAATGCCAGGTGCCCCAGAAGGAATGAATGGAACAGGCAAGCACCAGTGATCCATCCCCAGTCATCCACTCCCAACCTCTGCCAGTCAGAGACTAGGGACAACTGGAGCATGGGGCTGCAACCCCAGCCATTTTAACTAATAACCATCGAGGGACCAATCCTCCATGAACTTGAGGGTTTTTTTTTTTTTTAATTATTATTAAACACAGTTATACTTTTGGCCTTGACAACATCCCAACAAGGAGTTCCACAGGTTGACTGTATTGTATGAAGAAGTTTCATGGGTTGATCCTCAGTTCTTGAGTAATGTGATGGAGTAAACAACACTTCCTTATTCACTTTCTCAACAGCAGTCATGATCTTCTAGCACTCTATCATATCTCCCCTTAATCTCTTTTCCAAGATTAAAAAAGACTGGGACTGTTCATCTCTCCACAGAAGCTGTTCCATACCCTTAATCATTTTTGTTGCCCTTCTCTGTACCTTTTCCAATTCTAGTATATCTTTTTTGAGATAGGGAGACCAGAACGGCATACAGTATTCAAGTTGTGGGTGTACCATGTTTATACAGTGGCATTTGATATTTTCTTAGTATTTATCCCTTTCATAATATTCTGTTGGTTTTGGTTGGGTTTTTTTTTCTTTGGACTGCTGCTGCACATGGGGCAGATGTTTTTGGAGAACTATTCACCGTTACTGCAAGATCTTTGAGAGGTAACAGCTAATTTAGACCCTATCTTTTTGAATATATAGTTGGGATTATGTTTGCCAATGTGCATTACTTTGCATTTAACAATTAACTTCATCTGTCTTTTTGTCATCTAGTCTCCTATGTTGGGAGATCCTTTTGTAATTCTTTGCAATCAGATTTGGGCTTACTATTTGGAGTAATTTTGTATCAGCAGCAAGTTCTACTGCTTATTTACCCCCCTTTTCCAAGATAATTTATGAATATGTTGAACACCACTAGTCCCAGTACAGATCCCTGGAGGACACCACTATTTCTCTCTCCTCATTCTGAGAGCTGACAATTTATTCCTACCCTTTGTTTCCTGTCTTTTAGCCAGCTACTGTTCCACGAGAGGACCTTCTATCTTATTCCATGACTGCTTTCTTTAAGAGCCTTTTGTGAGGGTCCTTGTCAAAGGCTTTCTGAAAGTCCAAGTACACTATATCCACTCGAATCACCCTTGTCCACATTAGTTGACCCCCTCAGAGAATTCCAATAAATTGGTGAGGCATGATTTTCCTTTACAAAAACCATGTTGACTCTTCCCCAACAAATGGTGTTCATCTGTGTGTTTAATAATTCTGTTCTTTACTATAGTTCCAACCAATTTGCCCCATACTCAGGTTAGGCTTACCAGCCTGTAATTGCCAGAATTGCCTCTGGAGACTTAAAAATTGGTGTCACATTAGCTATCCTCTAGTATGGAAGTTGATTTAAGTGACAGGATACATACCAGTTAGTAGTTCTGCAATTTCATAGTTGAGTTCCTTCAGAACTCTTGGGTGAATCTCATCTGGTCCTGGTGGCATATTAACTGTTTAATTTATCAATTTGTTCCAAAACCTCCTCTATTGACATCTGAATCTAGGACAGCTCCTCAGATTTGTCACCTAGAAACACTGGCTCAAATCTCCCTCACATCCTCTGCAGTGAAGACTGATGCGAATAATTAATTTAACTTAGGGTTATCATATTTGAGGTTCCCCAAAAGAGGACACTACCAGTGGGGATGGGGCAGGGGGAAGCTGGAGAGGAAGGGGGTTCAATTGGGGTGTGTGTACTGGAAGGGATACCTGGGGGGCAATGGAGGGGGGGTAGTGTTGCTCCCTGTCATGGTGGCAGGGAGGCTGGAGCAAGCCCAGGATGCAGCACCAGCTATCAGTCAGCATCTCCCTGCGGGATCCCCCTCCTTAGGGCTGGGAGCTGGGGTCTGGCCGCTGTGGCTGCAGGGGAATGGACCAATCAGTCGTGGATACAAGAAGGGACCAATCGGGGATCTTTCTGAGCTGCAATGACTGCTGTGCAAAAATTCCAGACGTTGCCTGTTATTTGAAAAATCCACCCAGACAGAAGGTCAAAAAAGAGGCAATGTCTGGGAAAACCCGAACATATAGTAACCCTAATTTAGCTTCTCTGCTATAGTCTTATGTTCCCTGAGTGTTCCTTTAGCACCTCATTTGTCCAGTGGTCCCACTGATTGTTTGGCAGACTTCCTGCTTCTGATGTACTTAAAACTATTTTGTTAGTCTTTGGCTAGTTGCTCTTCAAATTATTTTTTTGGCCTGCCTAATTATACTTTTACATTTGCCAGAATTCATGCTTCTTTTTATTATCCTCAGTAGAATTTGACTTCCAATTTTTAAAGTGTGTCTTTTTGTCTCTGCTTCTTTTACTTTCTTATTTAGCCACAGTGGCACTTTTTTGGTCCTCTTATGTGTTTTAATTTGGGTTAGGAGTTTGAGCCTCTATCGTGGTCTTTTAAAGAGTTTCCATGCAGCTTGCAGGCATTTCATTTTTGTGACTGCACCTTTTAATTTCCATTTAACTAGCTTCCTCATTTTTGTGAAGTTCCCCTTCCTTAAGTTAAATGTGATGGGCGTGTTCGGTGTCTTCCCACATCCCAAAGATGTTAAATTCAATTACATTATGGTCACTGTTACCCAGTAGTTCAGCTATAGTCACTTCTTGGACCAGATCCTGTGCTTCACTTAGGAGCAAGTCAAGAATTGTCTCTCTCCTTGGGGGGTTCCAGGACCAGTGCTCCAAAAAGCAGTCATTTAAGGTGTCAAGAAACTTTCTTTGCATCCTGTTCTGAGGTGACAAGTACCCAGTCAATATGGGGATAGTTGAAATCCCCCATTAGAGATGCTATACAAATAGAAAATGCAATAATAATCTCCAAGACATTTCACAATCACCATCCTGGTCAGGTTGTTGGTAGTATATGCCTACTGCTATATTCTTGTTATTCAAGCATGGAATTTCTATCCATAGAGATTCTATGTATAGTTTGATTCATGAGATTTTTATTATATTTGACTCTTTCACATAGAGTGCCACTGACCCACCAGCACAACCTACTCTCTAAACCCCTCACCCACACCTCAGAACTGTAAATCTTCCTTCAGAATGGTCTAGTCCATTGGTCATGGTATTACAATTCCCTGCTCTGCCAAAGCCTTTGTGGGCTACTTAGGAGAAGTCATTTGTCTCTCTGGGCCTCATTCCCTTCCCCATCTGTAAGATTAGAGATAACACTTGCTGACCTCACACTGGTGTTGTGAGACTAACTACATTAAAGAGTGAGAGGTGCTCAGATATTTCAGGAATGGGGGCTGGTCCTGCCTGAAGTGCCATGCTGTAGCAGGCCATGGCATGATAGACATACTGCCTCAGTTCCCCCCTTCAGGTTACCCATAAAACTTCACTTCAGTCTCTCTTGTCCCAGTACTACCCCTCCTTGGGTGCAGTTTATTACCCAAACAATGTGTCAATGATCCATAATATAAATCCAAACACATAGGCCAGTTGTCACCCCAGTACAAGTAGTCCTCTCATCCCTCAAGTCTTCTCATACCTCAGTACCCCCATGTACCACACACCAGCACCTTTGACCACATACACACATTCCCTGTTAGCCCTTTCTTCTCCCTATACCAGGGCAGCCACACTAGCCCCTCCAACCATCGTATAATCCCACTCATCCCAGAATCTCTCTGCTAGATGCATCCTTGCCAAGGGAGCATCCTTCACCCCACACCCTCAGTTCCTCTTGGTCTAGCTCACCAGCCTTGGAGATATCAGCAGGTAATAGCCCTACTGCCCTATTGCCTTCAGCTTGCTCCAGCCCTTGGCTCTGGTTCTCCAGCTTAGAGCAGGGGTCTCAAACACATGGCCCGCAGGGTTCTTTCATGTGGCCCGCCAAGCTCCCTGTGTGCCCCCGCCCCCGGCGCCGCGAGCCCTGCGCCGCTCCCTGAAGCAGCTGGAACAATGGCCCTGCAGCCCCGGGCAGGGCGGGGGGGGGGGGGGGGGGGGAGAGAAGAGAGCTCCATGCTCTCGCTTCCAGGCACCGCCCACTGCAGCTCCCATTGGCCGGGAATGGGGAACCGCAGCCAATGGGAGCTTTGGAGGAGGTACCTGGACGAGCAGCAAGAACAGCACATGGTGCCGTTCCCCCTCCCCCCCCAGGACTCCTGCTGCTTCCTGGAGCAGAGCGGGCCCAGGGCAGGCAGGGAGCCTGCCCTGGCCATGGTGCGCAGCACTGCCACCCCGGAGCCGCTTTAGGTAAGCGGCACCGGGCCGGAGCCCACACCCCTCCTGTACCCCAACCCCCTGTCCTGAGCCCCCTGCCGCACCCCTCACCCCTCCTGCACCCCAACCCCCATCCAGAGCCCCCGCAACACCCCACACACCCCTCCTGCACCCCAACCCCCTGCCACACCCCACACACCCCAACTCCCTGCCCATAGCCCCCTGCCGTACCCTGCACACCTCCTGCACCTCAACTCCCTGCCCTGAGCCCCCATCACACCCCGCACCTCTCCTGGGGGTAGGGAGGGGGCAGAGTTGGGGTGAGGACTTCAGGGAAGGGGTTGAAATGGGGGTAGGGAAGGGTCAGGAAGAGCAGGGCCGGCTCCAGGGTTTTGGCCACCCCAAGCAGCCAAAAAAAAAATAAATAAAGAAAAAAAAGCCGCCACTATCGCAATTGCGATCTGCGGCGGCAATTCGGCGGGAGGTCCTTTGCTCCGAGTGGGAGTGAGGGACCATCCGCCAAATTGCCGCCGAATAGCTGGACGTGCCGCCCCTCTCCGGAGCAGCCGCCCCAAGCACCTGCTTGCCAGGCTGGTGCCTGGAGCCAGCCCTGGGGAAGAGGCAGAGTCGGGGCCTCATGGAAGGGGTGGAGTGGGGGCGGGGTCAGGGTCAGCAAGGAGTGGGTGTCAGTGATGCAGCCCTCAGGCCAATGCACTAGTCCTCATGCGGCCCTCATGGTCATTTGAGTTTGAGACCCCTGGCTTAGAGCTAGCAGGCAGCTCCCTCTGCTGCTTTTCCTCTTACCTTCAGCCCTCTGGCCCTGGCCCAGGGAGGCCAGCAAACCTCTCTTTGTGCTCCTCTACCTTCAGCTTCCTTCTTGGCTCTGCCACAGTCTCCTGGTCTCTAGCAGCTCATACCTACCCTTCCAGATTGAAGCAGCCTACTTTAGCACAGTGGGACTCCCTTATTCTTTATAGCCCAAAGATTCTGCCCCACCCTCTTAATTGGCCAAATGGGAGCACCTGCTCTGGCACCGGGGCTTTGGAGCGACTTCATTTACTGGGGCCAGCCACCTGTGGCAGGGCCATATAAGTGCCTAGGAGTGATTGACATGAAGAGATTCTATCTGCTATGACTAGATATAATCCTAGTAATTTAGGCCCCTATTCAGGACTGCACTTCAGCTTCAAGTTAAACACATGCTTCAAGTGTTGTCCTGAGCCGGGAACTTAGTTTCAAAAGTGTCTTTCCCCAACTGCAGAAAAACAGTGTATAAAACACCTATCAATGAGGGGCTGCTGGCAGGGCCAAAATACCTTCAGAAAATGGTTTGAAGATGCCTTTTATAAGTGAAGAGGGATTGGCTGAGACAGATGTCAATGGGGAATGAGTTCGTCTCGCTAGGCTCCACTACAACAAGGACAATTGCCTGCTGCCCTGAGACACGCGTACAATATCCAGAAAGAGCAGATGGCAAATGCAGCCAGGACTAGGCTCCAGGTGGAAGGGACAAGTATCACTAGAGCTTACATTAGTGAAGGCTTTTAAAAAAGACGTAAACCCCATTCAGCATACTAGACTATACAACTCGTGGGGAGAATTTCTGCCATCAAAAGAGTGAACATATCTGGGCTAATTTACTTTTCAGCGTAATTCTTTTGCCCATAGCTGTGTTCCCATAGAGACTGGTGGAGAAAGAATGGAACATTCACAGTTCTCCATAGAAAGCACAGGTTAGCCAGCCAGGCAATCTAATCACTTCTCGAATGAACCCCTCCAGTCCATTACAAACACTATTTTTTTCTGATCAGAACAATCCATTAAATGCTGCTCTGCCTGGATTTTCGCATTTACTAGAGTTATCGGAATTGTAATGTTCTGAAAGGATATTTTAAAAGTTCCAATCCTCATAGAAAATGCCTTAGGAGCAAATCCCGCTTGCCTTTCTCATATGACTTCCAAGGGGCTACTCATATGAAGAAGGCAAGCAGGATTTGGGTTTACTGTATTATAACAAAAACAAAACCAAGTAGGAATTCCATAAGGACCAGAGAAAAACACAGTTGTTTCCCAGCCTGAAAGAAAGATGGCTTTGTGGATAAGGCACTGCACGGGCACACAGATTTGGGATCAGTGCCTGTCTCTGCCACAGACGTCCTGTGTAATCTTGGGCATGTCACGTCACCTATGCATACCTCAGTTTCCCCATCTGTAAAATGGGGCTAATGATATTCACTGCCATTGAAGCGCTCTGAGATCTACTGATGAAAAGTGCTGTGTAAGAGCAGCTGTAAAACGGGGCCCATAGTTCTTCTTTAGTCATAAGAATGACCATACTGGGTCACATCAAAGGTCTATCTAGCCCAGTGGTTCTCAAACTTTTGTACTGGTGACCCCTTTCAAATAGCAAGCCTCGGAGTGCAACCCCCCTTCTAAATTAAAAACACTTTTTAATGTATTTAACACCATTGTAAATGCTGGATGCAAAGCGGGGTTTGGGGTGGAGGCTGACAGCTCACGACTCCATGTAATAACCTCGTGACCCCCTGAGGGATCCTGACCCCCAGTTTAAAAGCCCTGATCTAGCCCATCCTGTCTCCTGACAGTGGCCAATGCCAGGTGTCCCAGAGGGAATGAACAGAACAGGTAATCATCAAGTGATCCATCCCCTGTTGCCCATTCCCAGCTTCTGGCAAACAGAGGCTAGGGACACACTTCCTGCCCATTCTGGCTAAGAGCCATTGATGGACCTATCCTCCATGAACTTATCTAGATCTTTTTTAACCCTGTTAGTATCTTGGCCTTCACAACATCCTCTGGCAAAGATTTCAACAGGTTGACTGTGCATTGTTTATCTGTCTTATGTATTTAGCCTGTAAAGCCTTTCTGGCAGGGACTGTCTCTTATGTACCTAGCACAATGGGGCGTTGGATGTCAGCTGGGGCATCGATACTACCATAATATAAATAATACAAAAATCAAACAGCTCTCTGGACCCAACTGCCACAGCGAGCTCACAGACATTACCTTGCTCCAGAAAAAGAGAAGGGCTGCATGGAATTTTGGAGTGTAACTGTTCACCCTCTGCACCATTGACTAACCAGCCATTTTCTGTGGGAATACGGACCTTACCCCAAACCACACGTGTCTTTTGGCTGCCTTCAGTGACCTGTGGCTCAAGCTCTGATACTTTCCCCATTATTCACCTTACTGGTGCATATCTAAACTGGCGAGTAATCAGTAAAAATCAGTGGCCAGAACCCCTGTGTTTTGCAGAATGTGCAGATCTGGTTGAACGGGGCCACAAATAAACTGCCAAGGCATAACACAGGCAGGTCTGTTGGGGGAGAGGCACAAAATACATTTATTTAAAGAAATGCCCGAGGCCTAATATTTTGTTGAAACCTAAAAGGAATATGGAAACTGCCATACTGGGTAAGAGCAGTGGTTCATCTAGGGCTCAATCCTGCATCATTGAAGCCAATGGGAGTGTTGCCATTGATTTCAGTGGGAGCAGAAGCAGGCCCCAAGTCCACTTTCTGTCTGTGGCAGAGGCCTCTACCCAATGCCTGAATAAGGTGAGAAACACCAAAGTGGACAGTTTGGAAATAACTTACTCCGGGGGGAGGGGGGGGCGCAGGGAGTTTCTTCCCAGTCCCCTCGATTACATTGGTTTATACCTTGGAGCATGAAGTGTTTTAGCCTTTTCAAACGTTAGATGCTTAAAAAACAACCAACCAAAAACCAATAGGGTATGTGACTGTGGGGTGCTTTGTTAGTCAGAGAAATGGCCAATTGATAACTCCAGCTAAGCAACACCACACCGATCTCTTGTGACAGTGAGTTCCACAGACTAATCATAAGTTGTGCAAAATTGTTTCCCTCTGTCACTTTTTTGATTTGCTGCCTTTCAGTTTTTAATCAAATGTCCCCTTATTCTTGTATTTCAAGAGGGTAAATCGGAGCACCCTGACATACCTCTTCTTTACCATTCATTTAAACAATCCCAATTGTTTCATATGGAAGGCTTTCCATGCTGCTGATTAGTTTTGTTCCCCATCTTGGAATGTAATTGGAATCTATTTCTGCTCTATCTTGTTTTTACGGTGGGGTGGCCAGAGCTGACAACAGTGAGGATGAAGTAGTGATTTATAGCTCAGCATTACAATATTTCTAATATAATTCTCCATCCCAGTCCTTAACATTGTATTGTTTGACTGCCAAGGCAATGCAATGTCAGACCCAGCATTTCTGTACAACCACTCTAAGCTCTGGTTAGTTTATGTGCATATGTATTTGTTTTCAAGTAAAGCACATCACAAGCTTGCAGTTGTGGTTTTCTGAATATATTTATTCTGCGATGCTTGGAAAAGGGATATTTACAATGGGGACACAAATGATCTTCCTACCAAATAGGGCAGATTTCATGCCATCACGGTAACCAGAAACCAGTTTGCTTTTGGCATTTTGTACTGATCAGCAGGAATGCATTATCTCCCAATCATAATATCCAGCCCCAGGTGTACCATAAGTAAGAGACAAGGCAACTTCTAAATAGCTTGCCAGCAGCTGATATGGAGCAGGAATGCAGTGTCCCAACACTAAAGGGTTATACTGACATTACAGTGGCTGGTGTGCCATAAATGCTACAGATCAGACAGAACAGAGCTGCTGACACTTCTTCAAAGTGAGGAGCACATTTTATATAGGGAGTGTCTGGTGGATGGTTTTCCATTCTATTCACAATCACCTGGGGCACCTCCCCTCTTGTTTGTGTTCAGGGGGGCCTCTTCCCCTCCTAGCTATGATCCCCATGGAAGTTACAGGAATTGCTCATAAGGAAAAGTTACACCGAGGAAGTATTTAAAGTGCTTTTAGCAGGTCTTTCAATAACATTAAGCAAGTGGAAATGGAGAGGAGGTGCCAGCACCATGTAACCCGCCAGCTCTCAGCAGACCACAATGTGGGATTATCCGATCTAGATTAGACAAATTAGTATCAGGTTAGTGAAGCTCACAAATCAGTGTCACAAGGCTTTGTTTTATATACTTCTATTTATTTACAAAGTTCACAGGGGAAAATGACGTGTTCTACCAAACCCACAAACTAGCAACTATTCTTTGATCTGTTGTTAATTTAACATTTTGAAGGGCAAAAAATCAAGGGTGAGAAGTTGCTGCAAGGCAAAGGCTGTATGTGTATGGCATCCCATGAGCTAACTGGCTCCTCTGCCCCGTGGCCTTTACTCTAACCAGCCAGTGTTCCCTTTCGTTAAACTAAGGGTTTTATCTGAGAATTTTAACGCCTGGGAAGGGTTTGGGTCCAACGCTGCTTTCTGGGAGAGTCTATGCTGGAATTTTTTAGTCATGTTTTAACATGTCCACTCGTACCATTGTAAACATTAGTGTAGACAGGACACACATGTTACTACACTAAGGATACACAACCACGGTAGTTAACATGGGTTAACTAACGTGTTAAAACACAAGTAAAATTAAAGTGTAGCCATGTGATCAATTACGCTGATGTGAATGCAGCTTAACTCCATTGGTTTCAATGGAGTTGTTCCAGATTTACATCAATGTAGCTGAAAGAAGAATTTGGCTCTTCATGTATGAGCAATATGCTTTGACTCTCTGTAGATAACGATACCTTGTCTTCCTACAGCTCTGCCTGACACCACCACATTCCTCACTAAATCATCTAGTTTTAGTCTGGGTTTAAAATTTCTGGTCTCGGTCACAACTAGAAAGTTAACCTAATGTGAGCTAATTATTGCATATATTTAATAAGGAACAACACTGCTATTAAAATTATTACAGAGGATTGGTCCATATTATATAAATTAGAGACCCATTAAATTGTACAGGTCATACGTAAGGGACTGATCCTGGAAACAAGCATGCACATGAGCAACTTTACTTGAGGGAGCTTGGTGACGCTATTCATGTGAGTAAAATTACTCATGTTTGCACAATTAGACCCTAAAATCTTAAACTCCAATCTTGCAGGACACTCATATAGATGGACCCCTGCACCTGCACGGACCTCTTTGCAGTTGGGCCTAGAGGTTACAGTGGACGAGAAGCTGGATTTGAGTCAACAGTGTGCCCTTGTTGCCAAGAAGGTTAATGGCATTTTGGGCTGTATAAGTAGGGGCATTGCCAGCAGATCGAGGGACGTGATCATTCCCCTCTATTCGACATTGGTGAGTCCTCATCTGGAGTACTGTGTCCAGTTTTGGGCCCCACACTACAAGAGGGATGTGGAAAAATTGGAAAGAGTCCAGTGGAGGGCAACAAAAATGTTTAGGGGGCAGGAGCACATGACTTATGAGGAGAGGCTGAGGGAACTGGGATTGTTTAGTCTGCAGAAGAGAAGAATGAGGGAGGATTTGATAGCTGCTTTCAACTACCTGAAAGGGGGTTCCAAAGAGGATGGATCTAGACTGTTCTCAATGGTACCAGATGACAGAACAAGGAGCAATGGTCTCAAGTTGCAGTGGGGGAGGTTTAGGTTGGATATTAGGAAAAACTTTTTCACTAGGAGGGTGGTGAAGCACTGGAATGGGTTACCTAGGGAGGTGGTGGAATCTCCTTCCTTAGAGGTTTTTAAGGTCAGGCTTGACAAAGCCCTGGCTGGGATGATTTAGTTGGGAATTGGTCCTTCTTTGAGCAGGGGGTTGGACTAGATGACCTCCTGAGGTCCCTTCCAACCCTGATATTCTATGATTCTATGATTCTTATAGTTTGTAAGATCTTGTTAATGAGAAATCAATTTCAAAAGGGCAAAGGCGCTCTTGGAGGTTCCTTGGCTATCAAACCCAAACAGAACAACCTCAATATTTGGCACTGTCTCTCACACACTTTTACATAGCAATTTTTACTGATTGACATGTAATAAGTTAACAATGGGGTTTCTAGGTAATTGACGTCACCTTGCCCTTTGCTATTTTGTTGCCTTTCACTAGTTCTATGCCAGTCTCACAGTTCTAAGTTGCCTATTCATTTTCTCTGTTAACAGAACAATACAAGTATTAAGAAAAAATACAAATTATAAAACTCCACAAATAGCAAAACAAAAATCTAGTCTTTTATGACTATACTGCTAGAATTAACTGCCCTTCCTTTATAGATTATCTCTCTAGAAGTCCATCCGTGAAGCAGTCTCAGAAGGGGGTTATGTACTCTTTTTTTATGCTAGTGCTGGTCTCAGTGTAGCCACCAGTATCTCGGGTAGCACTGAAAGCCCTTTCTCCAGATCTGCGTGGGAGCAGGAGTTTGTAGACAGCTGCCCTGTATTTCTTTGAAATGAGGTTGTAGAGGATTGGGTTGATGGATGCGCTCAGATAGAAAAGCTGCAAAGCGAATATATTAAAGTACTGGGAGAAAAGCATCATGCTGGTATCCTGAGTGTTTATAAATATGATCCTGCCCACATGGAATGGCAACCAGCAAATTATAAACGCCAGAACCACCACAGCTGTAAGACAAAACAACACACACAAAATAGTTAAGGGTCAGGATTCAGACTCATTAAACCACTAACATTCTGAATGTCTAGGTACCAAAACATATAATATATTATAAGTCTGATTCTGCTCTCATTACTTCCTCTTCTTACACTAGTGTAGATCAGGAGAAACACCAGTGAAGTAATGAAGTTATATTGGTGTAAGAAAATGGGAACAGCATCACATCCATTAACTACTTTTCAGAACAAAATAAGGTAATTGGGAATCTCTCCAGCAAATTTCCTAGAGATTATTTAAACAGGGGGAAAAGTACATACTTTAGTGAATATGAAATTGTAAACTATTGTATCTTCCCTGTAATAGCAAACACAATAAAAATGAATTTATGTAACATTTTCAACTTCATTTATATAGTATGAAAACTAAGAGGAAAACCAGAATGAGGAGTGTTTTTGTAAAAGTGCACAGCAAATCTATTCTTGTCATCAATTTATTCTTTAACATAGATATGTTGAAAAGGGCTGTACTGTTATGCCTGTTCTAACACACTGCATAGTTAATGTGTTCTCTCTACTGGGCTCTTACTGTAATCTACCGTGTGCATTATTTTTAATTATTTCTATTTACAAGTTCAGGAAACATATACAATTCCTTTGTATTACTTGTGACTTTTCAAAAGATAACAACATATGGCCAGTCAATTATAGAAAAAGTTTAATGGTCCAAATTCATCCCTTGCATAATTCCACTAGTTTCAAAGGAATAACCAAGGATCAGTTTGACCCATATGTCAAAAGACACTATCAACTTGAAATTCACATTTCTGTCAGAAAACTTGGTCCTACTCTAGTTAAAAGAAATATCTAAGTTTACTACACCTGAAAGAAGTTTGCAAACACATATTTTTCTCTAGTGGTTTTAGTTTCTTTGCTTTGTGCAACTGACAGCGCTCTGTATGTAGTCAGTTTCTCTCTTGTTAAAAGAGCTTTACATATGGCAACAGAGACAGAAAAACCTTCTGAAAAACATTGGCCCATAATGTATAAATGATGCTCAATCAACAACTGGAATCTTTTAAAATTAGCCAATATATTACAAAAATTAACACTGGCAATGTTAATTCAACTCTATAACTGTTAAGAACCTAAAACTAACTGTGTCAATGCATGTAAATAACTGAATTGTTTAACAAGATCTTGTTAATGAGAAATCAATTTCAAAAGGGCAAAGTCTAAAATCTATTGTATAAATTTTTCTCTAAGCACTTATATCACAGTTATCACAGAGTATTTTAGTATCTCCTCTGCTTGCAAATAAATGTTATGCATTCCTGCAAGCATGGCTTTGTGGTCTAATCAATATTTTCTAAATACATAGACAGCTGGGAGCCACATGTTCAAATACCGGCAGGGTCCGTTCAGCCCTTTGTATTTCTCCTGTAGCTGTCTGATACAAAATCGGTGTGTTAGTTGAAGCCTTAGAAGTTAAGGAATGAAAATCAGTACCATTGAAGTCAATGGGAGTATCACCATTGACTTCAATGGAGCCAGGGTTTCATCACAAGTCGTCTTTGCTGCATGGGCCCATCATGATTTGTTAGCCCTTTTCACAAACATGCACCTGACCCCAAATTCTCCATTCCTTTGCTGCCAGCCTGGTTATCCACCTCTGAAACGGCTGAATTTCAGTGGTGCTACATAGATAAAGTTAGTGAAGTTAGTTAGCTGTTAGGAAGTATTTTAGGTAGTAGATATCCCAAATATTATTTAAAATTAAATATTATAACCAAGTGCATTTGGGGAGTGGCCCCTCCAAAGCAGTGCTGACGACTATGGTGCACGCAAATGTATGAAAGCAAGATTTAGCAAGTACACCAGAAAAATCTGCTAACAGGGAAACCAATTAGGCAAGGGAAAAAATCTCCCCAGGGAAGAGGCAGAAGCCTGATTATTAGAGTAATTTTAAACTGGACAAAGCTTTGGAGAGAGCATGAACCTCACCTACTGCTAGACATTGGCCGAGTACATCTATAGGGACCAGTGGTGGCTTGCTGAGGTCAGAGGTCACCAGGCCCCACTGAGCAGTTTGACCTAAGGGATTTTTCCACCTCTGATGTCCCTGCTCTCAGACACATCCCTGCTGAAATCGGTGGGGTGCAGACACTGGCCGAATTGTGCCCTATGAGGTTCTCAGTCCTCTTCACTCTGCAGTTCACCCTGGAGCCACCCTGCAGAGGTGGGCTGTGGGGAGGGTGCCAGGTTGCCTTGGTCTGTACACTGCTGATCGAGCCCAGCCTAGAGGGAGCTGGGCGGTACCTGGGGATGGAGTGAGGGAAGGGGCCGATTCCCTGGGACTCACCCAGGATCCTGATGGTCTGTCTGTGCCCCTTCTCCCTGAGGGCTGCGTTGGGGCCCTGGGGCCGGACCTTGCTCCTCCACAGCGCCCTGCCGATGAGGCCGTAGAGCACGTTGAGGCAGAGGACGGGCAGGATGAAGTAGCTGGTGGTGACCCACAACATGATGCCCAGCAGGCCGGACTCGGTGGCCAGCGGCGTGAGCCGGCACTCGCGGCTGAAGTCGGTCTGGTTGTCCCGCTGCTCCACGCCCACCAGGAAGAAGAAGGGCCCGGCCGAGAGCAGGGCGAAGGCCCACAGGGTCCCGATCACCGCTTTGACCCGGCGCTTGGTGATCACCACCTTGGCCTTGAGCGGGAAGCAGATGGCCAGGTAGCGCTCCACGGTGAGCGCCGTGATGTGCAGGATGGTGCAGTAGGTGCAGGCCTCGCTCAGGTAGTAGGAGAGGCGGCAGAGCAGCTGGCCGAAGATCCAGGGCCGGGAGCGCCAGAGGCGGTAGAGGTCGAAGGGCAGCCCCAGCAGGATGAGCAGGTCGGACACGGCCATGCTGCCCAGGTACAGGTTGGTGGTGGTCTTCAGCTCCCGGCAGCGCCGCAGGATCAGCACGGTCAGCACGTTCCCCGCCACCCCCACCAGGAAGAGGCCGAGGCACACGGCGGTGACCGGGATGAGCGCGGGCAGCGGCAGGGAGCTGCAGAGGCGCTCGTCGCACGGGGACCCCGCCCACGCCTCGCCCTCCACCCTCAGCGCGCTGCTGTTCTCGCAGCCGCCCCCCATGGCGCCGGCCGCTGCGGCTAAGCCCGGGGCTGGAGCTGGGGCTCGGGGGCGCTGCCCGGAGGAGCTGGGAGAGAGGCGCCCTGGCCGCAGCCCATGGTGGGCAGCGAGCGCCCCGCTGCCAGGGCTGGGCCCCGCTCCGCCCGGACTGTTCTTCTGCGGCCGGGGGCAGAGCTAGGAGCTGCCGCCGCTCCGAGGCGTGGGTCGGGCTGAACTCGGCGCCACTGTCCCCTCCGCTCCCCGCGGAGCTTATATGGCTCCTGCTTCAGAGCAGACGTTTTTCAAAGTCTAATCTAATGACTGGCCCCAGCACATCGGAAGCCCATTTTTCACTGCTGGGAAGTGACAGCGAAAGCCAGGACAGCCCCAAGCGTGCACCTGTCGCCAGCAGTTTTTGCTTTAAAGAGCTCCGTCGAGTCAGGAATCAGCGCCCCGCCTAGGCTTAAGAGGAAAAGTACTAGTCAGACCTGGGCAGTCGTGCTTTAGAAACCGAACTGAACCATGGCTTTTAAGGTCGAGTTTTTCGTTCTTTCTTTTAAACTCAGCATGAATTGAACATCACGTTCCAACAAATCTCAAAACGAACCGAGTGGAAACGATTGATTTTCTCCTGCTTTCAGCCAAAACCTTGAATTTTGGATGCGGTCACAATGTTGCGCTGGTATATACACAACTACATTTTAGAATCTGAAAGATCCGGTTAAAAGTTGCAGTCCCTGCTTTGACCTTACTCTCACAAAATTCCCTGTAGAAGTTTTGCCTAAACAGGGGCTGCAGTTCCCTATGACAAAAATAGATTTAAAAGAGCTTGTATGAATGGATCATGTGGAAAAATAGATAATTTTCTTCTGGGCAAGAATTAGCTTTTTGCACTGTAACTGCTATTTTAAATCACTGCTTCTTAGTCTTCTTGCACTAACTTCTTGTACTGCATAAAGTAGGCTATATGCAATATTTAGGAACTATGGAATATTGTTCAATGAAATTGTGATTTTCAAATCAGCGTTTACATTTAATACCCATTCCTTTCTTCACTAACAAAACAATATGGTTATGAAAGCAATAAGGAAAAATAATTTACAGGAGAGCAAAGCTAAGTTTTAAGAAAGACACTTAGTATAGCAATGAGGAATTTGCCTAATCTCCCTATCAGACTGATGTCTGAGACAGTGTCTGGTCACACTCATCTTGTCATAAAATAGACAGAATGCTTAAAACCTTGCAAAAGGAGGAGAATACTATTTTACATGAATTGTTGTCTCATTAAAAACTATGTCTGTCTGCCAGAAAAGTGGGGAAGTCCAGGAATAGTTCAGTTATATCCAAAGATCAATTAACAAACATGGAAAAAGAATGATACTTTTATTTTCCACACATTTTAAAGATACTTTTGCTACATAGTTTGTGTATATTTCTATGAGATTATACATTTTTCATCTGTATGAAGTCCAACATTATACAAGTTTAAAGTGATATGTTTGGTACTGTATCTATAACGTTTTAAAAAGTTTAGAGTTTTTTTGGAATGTACAGTATATGAGGTAAAATTAAGATTACATTAAAAACCATCTTCACTGCAGTAATCTGCACTGAGGTTCAAATGGCAAATACACTATTAAATGACATTTACTATCAAAAATAGGAGTTCATTTGAATTTTACTATGAAAAACATAAGCCACTGCAGTTTAACTGTAGTGACAAATCTTACCATTTTAGACATTCAACCATACAGAAATCTCTGGGCTATTACACTCAATCTCATTTGTACTGCCGAACATGGCACTTTAAGAAGGTTCTAGAAAATATCTGCTGTCACTGTATTTTGTGGGAAGATATTAGCCTCTACATAAAAGTGACAAATTTAAAATAAAATGTAAACATACAGTACATTTTAAAGACAGATCATTCTTACCACTTGAGGGCCAAGTTCTTATCCATTTCTTTTTTTAAAACAAAACTCAACAACATTATTCTACAGCACAGATCATTGGACGTAGAAACAATTACAATACATGCCCGTTCTAATATAAGAGAAATTCTTCAGAGATCTTCAAAACACAAGACAGAGGTTCTTTTTATTATTATTTTAAGACTGACAGAAGTGCTTAATACCATTAAAAATGCTAAATCCAACACAAGTAGAAGTCATTAGTGATCCACTATCTTGTAACTGAAATAAATTAAAGCTAATTACAAAATGGATAACAGATAATGTAAGTGTGATGAGACAAGAATTTTTTTAAGATAGTTTCACTACAAGCTTTATGTAATTGGCAGTTATTGACATCTGGCAAGATGTTCCACGGGCTACTTGATAAAGTTAAATCTGGTCATTCAAGAACTCACAAATGCAAGCTCACAAAACATTGATGAATTATGCAATTGCAAAGTGCTCTAATGCAACATTAACTACATGCAATCAACAATTTGGTACAGTATCCAAAGAGACATTACATTAAACGTTAGGTTCTCAGGAAAAAGAAGGTTGAAGTTTTCTGGTGCAAATTATTACACTCCCCCCTTCGCCCGATTTGGTGCCCCAAAGAACAAAGGCAGTGCTTCATTCCGGTGGCCACGGCAAGTGAATGTAGGGGTAACAGCAAAAATTATGGTTATCCAAGAAAATTTATACACATTATCAATAGAGGGCACATATATCTATATAAACAGCACCCAATCAAATAAAGGTCTTATTTCAAAAATGATTTTTAACTTACTTCTTTATAGTGTTAGATCAAAAAAGCTCTCTCTCTTCCATGTCTGTAGGAAGCTAAAGAGGCATTTTTATGAGTAAACATATCGGGGCCAAGATAAACCACTTGTGCCATATCTTTTTAGTCTTACAAAATGTATATTTGCAGTGGAAAACTCTACATTTCGATAAGAATCTTCTTTCATGCATTCACTTCCATCCAGTTTACTGCCTGAGAAAAGCCCCTTCTATTTTCATCATAATCCTGCTTCCCAAATAATTAAGAGAAATGAGGAGGTAGAAATACAGCGCTAGATTGCTTTCACAGCATCAGACTAACATTTTATACAGCACAAGTTTGTTAGTGTAACTTTTAAATACATTTTACTCATTTCCCCCTCCCCCCCTTATGGTACTAATCCTTAAAAATGTGGACCAGGTTACCATTATTACGCTCCTGCTTATTGGTCATAACCTTATAATGATACATTGCTTGCCTTATATAAAGTTTGTACTGCAAGAAGGCATGTTAAAGGAAATATTTCTGTGGCTTGCATTCTATAATCTGTGCCAGCGTCTACTTAATAAGCATTTTAAGTGGCTGAAAAGATGTGCTACAGTCCCAATGCTGATGCTAAATGCCTGTTTTTGTAAAAGCAAGAGAACAGAAATATTTTTAGAATATGAGAATGTAAAATGTAATGGGCAGCATTCTAAAAGAAAATGGTTTTTCTCACTTTATTACAAAGTACTGAATGATAAAGGCAATCAGAATGGAAAAGGTGGCAAAGAGCACAAGGATGACAGCAGCACACTGTTCATCACTTAGTGTCTGTTGTGTCCTTGAGATTTCCACAGTGTCTTTGTTGGTGCTGGTTGGTGGTTCAGTTCTCTGAGAGATGAATAGTACTGTGGTACTGTAGGGGCCTATCAGGTCCTGATGACCTACTGTTTCTTGGCACTGTCGAATGGCACACACACGAAAACGATATTCACAGTTCAGCTGGAGGCCTGAATACCGGAATGACCAGTCAGGCCCTTTATAAATCTGTCAAGAAAAAAAATAAAATAAAAATAAACAAAAACACTTCTAGTAAACAGGCACATTGTGTTTACTGTAAAAATTTTAACAAAATGTCATACCTATAGTTTAATACAGGGATCGGTAACCTTTGGCACGCGGCTCGCCAGGGTAAGCCCCCTGGCGGGCCGGGCCAGTTTGTTTACCTGCCGCGTCCGCAGGTTCGGCCGATCGTGGTTCCCACTGGCCGCAGTTCGCCGTCCCAGGCCAATGGGGGTGGCGGGAAGCGGCAGCAGCCCCCATTGGCCTGGGACGGTGAACCACTGCCAGTGGGAGTCGCAATCGTCCGAACCTGCAGATGTGGCAGGTAAACAAACCGGCCCGGCCCGCCAGGGGGTTTACCCTGGCGAGCTGCGTGCCAAAGGTTGCCGATCCCTGGTTTAATATGTCTCTATGTTTACTGTTGAAGTTATTGTGAAAATAGCAAGTGCTACTTAATCACCTGTGTTTTCAATGACATTCTTCTAGCCATATAGGCAGAAAAAATTAACAAAGATTAAGGAAAAGAACTTTAATGCCTAATTAAATCCAGTCTTTTGGTAAAATATGTAGCATTACAAACTCCACTAGATCATAACTTGCAAAGCACCAAATTTAGCTCCTGTAAGAAGCCTTCACTTTAAGTAAACATTTTAAGTGTCAAATTTGATGTAAATCTCATTGTCTCACAATGGGTTTCTAGGTGATTAATTAGATGTCAGATTGTACACAGTGTTGTTGTAGCCGTGTCAGTTCCAGGATATTAGAGAGAAGAGGCAGGTGAGGTAATATCTTTTATTGGACCAACTTCTGTTGATGGATATTAGAGAGACAAGCTTTTGAGCTACTCGGAGCCCTTCCTCAGCTCTTCATTCACATTGTTCCTTAATCCGAGGAAGAACTCCGAGTACCTCAAAAGCTTGTCTCCCTAATAGCCACCAACAGAAGTTGGTCCAAGAAAAGATATTACCTCACCCGCCTTGTCTCTAGATGTCAGATTACCATATTCATCAATTCTAACCAAATCCAACACATTTTTGCTATACTTATGCTACACTCTCTTAAAAAGACCACCATAAATTCTCCCAGCAAACTTTGGATCCAATAAAGAGCCTCGAATAGGGCCGGATTTGGGGGCAGGTGATCGCCTGGGGTGCCATTTTTGTTGTTATCATGAATAAATACAGATTTACAGATCCTAGCATGCATATTTATCGTCTTATATGTGAGGGCTAAATCATGCATCAGAGTTGTAAAATGGGCTACAAATGCAATAAAAAATAAGGTATTCAGAAGTTTAACAAATGGAGGGTGCGGGCGCCGAAGACGGTTCTTGCCTGGGGCTCCGTTTGGTCAAGGGCTGGCCCTGCCTTGAAAAGCCCTCTT
Source organism: Terrapene triunguis (assembly GCF_002925995.2). Classification (NCBI taxonomy): domain Eukaryota; kingdom Metazoa; phylum Chordata; order Testudines; family Emydidae; genus Terrapene; species Terrapene triunguis. The sequence continues at coordinate 438,529 of NW_020664367.1, forward strand.
TGTGATTCTTTTTAACCTCACCAATTCAGTGGTCCCAACACGCTGTTAGTGTTCATTCACACTGTTCCTTAATCTATCTGTTGGGTGACTAGGCCCTATCTTTCACTGAACTCACTGCTTCTTCTACATTCTGAATGCCTGCCTCACTGAAAGCTGAGGCCTGGTCTCATGGATCCATGTTTGTAGATCCATTTATATCTGTGGAAGTCTCATTGAAGCCAATAAGACTCCATGTAGGCATAATGGTCTGGGTGGGTGGATTCATATGCTGTGTGGATGCCCATCACAAACACAGCATATGCTAATTTCTCTCTTTAAATGCTTTTATCCTTTTCTCTCCCATTATTCGATCTCATATTTAAGTGGAGTACTGGTAGCAGTAAACAAACATCAAATAATCAAAAACCTTTTCCTAGAATTGATTTCACAGTATTGAACATCGTCTAGCAAATAAATGCATGCAACTACTAATTTGTTTAGTGGTGGAGGAAATAATCAAAACCTGTTTTCTAGATTTAGGTCTGGATGCTGTTGCTCATTTATACTTACAGGGTTAATTTAGTTGCATAAATAAATGCTTTCAGAGGTTAATAAATCTAAATAACTCTATGTGACCCTGTTTTGCTTGTCTTGATGCAAAATTTGATTTAAAGATGTTTTATGAACTAATATAATTAATCAGATGTACAGTCAAATTTCATATAGGTATAATATATTTTCAGAGGAAATACAGTACATTAGGTGTATGCTATCAAAGTAATAAACTTCTCAAACTGAATTTGCTTGAAGATTGTAGAAATAGTACATGAGAGCTTTCTACTACTTGCTACATAAAGTGTTACAATAACCAAAATTTCACATCACATTAAGGGCAGATCTTCTGGTCTGGTCCAGCTATACTGACAGCTGCCCTACTTTACACCTGGCTGCCCATGGACCCAAGAGACCATTCTGACAGCCAGGGATTGATAGAATGTATAGACACCTTGGAGACTCCCCTTCTTCCTAGACACAGTTCCCACACCAAGGGATGGGAGACAGGTTGTATAGGAAACCCTACAGCAGACCTATGCCACAAGAGGATTCCCCTACACAGAGGGCACCCTACACTAGTAGGTCTTAAGGCTGGCCATGTCTATACTACAGGGACTATAGTAGCAGAGCTACAGTGCTGTAGCTCTGCTGGCATAACCCCAGAGTGTATGCACAGCCTATGGAAATGGAAGAGGTTTTTCTGTCGCTGTCACCCCTGAGTGTTGGTAGCTAAGTTGATGGAAGCAGTCGTCCGTCAACCTAGCTGCATCTATGCTGGGGATTAGGTCTGCATAATTATGGTGCCAGCGGTGTGGATTATTGCACTCAGCTGTGTTGACCTAAAATTTAAGGGTAGACCAGACCGCTTTTTTGTATTGCTGGAGTAGCAAAAAGCAGCCTTAATGGACAAGAGAATCTGGTTCTAAGGCCATGTCTACACTTACCCATAGATCAGCACTGCTGCAATTGAAGCAGCGGGTGTCGAGTTAGCGGGTCTAGTGAAGACACGCTAAATCGATGGAAGAGCGCTCTCCCGTCGATTGTGTACGCCACCTCTCCAAGAAGAGTAAGGGAAGTCGGCAGGAGAGTGTCTCCCATCGAACTAGCGCAGTGTAGACACCATGGTAAGTGGATATAGCTACGTCAGCTTCAGTTACGTTATTCACGTAACTAAGTTACACTACTTCAGATCGATTTACTGCGGTAATGTAGACCAGCCCTTTTAGTGGTTTAACCTAATGTATGTGCTCATTTACAAGTTACAGGCCAGTTCCCCACCTGATGTAAATCAGCGTAGCTCCACTGAAGCTCTGCTAATGTGCACCACCTGAAGATCTAGCACTATACATTTTGTAATGAGCAGTTAAGTACACAGTTTCTATCTTGGCTATTTTAAAAGGGCTTCTCACCATAGTATCCACACACCTTTAATATTCTGTTTCCATTCAGTACCCTGCTTTAATTTCCAGTGATAGTTTTTACAAACTTAATGCTATCTTTTTAAATCTACCTCAATTTACTGCACTAAATAATTAGTGAGGCACATGTGATCACACAGATTGTTCTTTCAGTGTCAGGCTTTAAGAGTAATCTTCATTTTCTTTTACAGTACATTGGCAACGTGCATCACTTATCAAAAAACAGTCCAACTCTGTCTCTAGAGGCAATTACACAGCATTTAATGAATTCTACTAACATACTGAACGCTGCATTTGCAACTTTAAAGCTACAAAATCAATAAGTAAAATACGTAACACTACATTGTAGGTACTGATTTATGAGACTAGTAATGTGCATAATCTACCAAAACACAGGGCTACACTTATTTAATTTGGGCCCATAATAAAATTACAGTATCTCAAAATTAATTGTGCTTCCTCTTTGGAAGGAAACCTGCTTGCTTAATAGTGTGAAACAGAGCTCACAAGTCTAATTATATGTCAATTTTCTGAGAGTTTATAGTGAAAGACATCAGAAGCTAAGGTGGTATTGTACATCCTCTGTTAAAAGCAGCCTATTTTGTTATTTGGCATCTCAAACTGCATATCTACATGGTAAAAACTGAAATTAACTGAAAACATTCTCAACTGTTTGGCACTGGTGATTGCAGCATCCCCTATCACTGGGAAGGGAATGAACGGCAAGAAACTAATGATTGGAATGGGTTAGAGCAGCTTCCCGCAAGCCAACATTCTGCTGTGTCTACACTGCCTATGGAATTCTTCTTGTCGGGTAGGGCCTGTCTGCTCTACTGTGCTTTCCATACACCACAGACCTTACAGTGAAACTTTCTAGAATATCAATAGCTTTCCTTGAAGAGTTCATGATGTGCAGTGAACATCGAGTTTGTTTACTCTTTCTTCATAAATCTTGCTTCCATTCCTTTAATTAATTTGTTTCCCTTTTCTCAATTCCTCCCATTTGTGGACATTTTCCTGACCCTCAGGTGCAAAGAACTGTACATAGTATTCAAGATGACTCATCAGTACAATGCAGATTCATAGAGTCAAAGGCCCAAAGGGACCACGGGGATCATCTAGTCTGATCTCCTGTATAACAGAGGCCATAGAACTTCCCCAAAATGATTCCCAGAGCAGATCTTATAGAAAAACATCCAATCTCAGTTTAAAAATTGTCAGTGATGGAGAATCTACCACAACTCTTGGTGAACTGTTCCAATGGTTAATTACCCTCACTGTTAAAAATGTATACCCCGTTTCCAGTCTGAAACTATAACATCTTTTCCCTCTGTAAATATTTTAGAAGAAGAAACCTGGAGGATTAGCTTTTAACACAAAATCAGCATGGGTGATAAATATAACATTTGACCTGCACATTCTTTAACTGCAATTAACCTTCACCAATATACTTCACATGAATATATTATACTTTTTAAATGAACTATACCTGTTTGAATTCTGAGTCTTTTCCCGCCATGACCTGAAGACTATAAATAATTGGATCAGCTTTCATTGATTGCAAAACCTCCCATGTGATTTCACAAGTGTGATCATTTACTCTCTCTATTCTTGGCGCTATTGGAAAAAAGCAAATACATTAGTTAACTGTGTATTGTCTCCAGTTAGTGGTTTTCACTAATTTGTAAACTGTAGCCTCTATGGTATTTTATTTTGTTTCTGAAACACAGAAACAAAAGATTTAAGTGCAAAGATATTTTTCTTATCCACTTCTCATGTTGACTAACACTACATAAATAAGGATGCTAGCACACTGCTTACATGTTTTGTTTCCTCCACAAGGAAGCAAGGACAATTATGATTCTCATGAATTAATATCATAAGAAAGGTTAGTTACTATGAAGAAAGTAGTCTGAAAGAACTTTTATTGCAGAGAAGTTTTAAGTAATAAATGTAGATAAAGAATTGCAGTTTAAGATCAACTGACCGAGTCTGAACACAGGAATTGCCATACTCAACCATCAGAGAGTGGAAAGAACCAGATGCTTCAGAGGATAGCATAAGAACCCTGCAGCAGGCAGAGACAGGATAATCTGATACCTCCCCACCCACCAAATACAGAAAGAAGAATCTGTACAGTGAGTGAGGGCTGGGTGAGTCTGAGACTACGTGAGACACTATGGAAGAGACTGGGTGCCGGGTTGTATGTAGTAGTCATTTTATAAATTCCTCAACAATACAAGGGAAGGAAGGAGCAAGTGATGACATAGGAAGGGGCCTCAAATGAGTTGGTCTGCAGGTGTTCTGGATGGATCTGACCCAGCCCTGCTACCAGGACACCAAAAATGCTAGACTCCAAGAAACATTTCCAAAAGGAATACTACTACAAATGCCTAGGCAAACTTATTTCTGACATCACAGAAAGTTAAATCTGTACCCTAAGTGTATGGAAGGAGATGTGCAGTTTTGGTGATTTGTGTTCAAGCTTGACAAAAGGCTGTCAACCCTGCTTTAATTGAAAAATTACATGTCCCATTAAGTATGGAGCTGCTGCTGATACCTTCATCATCTATGTATTTTAATGCATCCATTATGGAGTCTCTGGATGCCACAATGTATCGTGTTTGTTTAGAGCACTTTAAAGAGGAATTGTTTAAACCCCATCAAAAATAATTAATTGAATAAAATATGATCACAAAGTCCTTTCTATTCAGTTGATTTTTAATTAAAAAAACAAACAAACAAAACCCTTAACATGGATTTGGGACTTAAACTACTCAGCACTGCCCCTTAACTGCAAGCTTGTTTAAACTGAATAGGACTAGTAGTACTGATTTATTAAGTAGTGAGAAAAATGATATTACAGTTAAATGACAAGTGAAAATACAATGCTTACCTTTCAAGGCAGCTGGAACAGATTTGAGAGTCTTGAAAATGTACTCTTGAGAAAGTGGACCTTCACCAGCTTCATTACAAGCCTGAATACAAAATTTGTAGGATGTTGACTCAATGAGTCTTTGTACTTTGTATGTATGACATGGTCCTCTGTATAAGGTTATAAATCTGAAAGTAGACATAGTGATTATGTAAACAGACTAAATAGATTCCAAAGCAGTCTGCATGATTTCTATTTTTGTTTTAAATTCACTCATCTTTTTTTTTTTAATTCCTGGAACTTAATGAGAAGCTCACAAATACTGATTTCCAAGTTAATTTATGATCTTTCAGTAATACAGAACAATGAGCTCACTTTTCAATAAGCAGTAACTGCTGCTAGTCTTATTTTGTCTTGGAGTGGGAAAGGGGGAGAGCTCTGGATTAGTTTAGTACGTGGTGCTTTCATTATCATTGCTCCCCTATCATCAAAAGTGAGTGGGCCTGGATTTTAGCTACCTGCACCTCAGCAATACTCCTCACTAGCTCCAAGAAACGGTCCAGTCTCTGTGGTTCCCATTGCTCTTCCACATTTTTGTGGGGAAGATGTGCTATGGCGCTAATGTCACATCTGTGTGGGAGGGATCTGTCACAGTTGCAACATACGTTGTTGCCCCACTCTGATGGGTTTTTCTAGATTGGCCACCCTCTCTTGTGTCATGATGCCGGAGCAGGTTAGTTTCACTGGCCCATCTGTTTGCTTTTCAGTCTTGGGGGTTCTAATACATAGCACAGGTTTTGTCTCAGAGAGAGTGGAGAGGTTTTGTTACCATATTCTGCTCCTGTTCATTTCTGAGTTGGGGTGCAGGCATGAATTACTTTTTGGGGCAATGGTGAATTCCCTGTTATGTGGATCTCCATTTCTGTTTCTCCCTATGTCAGGGCAGGTTCCATAATCTACCCTGTCCTACTTTTGTCCAGTTCTCAAGCTATCATATGCTCATACTAGGGTAGTGTATGTGGTGCGGTGGTATTGTGTGTTTTGCTATCTAGGGAAAGGTGGTGCAAGTAAAATATTAATGAATTTAAATCCTTAAGCTCCTCACCCTATAAAGAAAGCAGCAACAAGGTGAGAACTCACCCCTCATTCCCCAAGAGGCACATCAAGTTAAAAGAATTAGATCAAACTTAATCAACATAAATACTCAACAAAACCATAGAAAACAGAAGAGCATGGTGGCACAAGCCATCTCATCTCCACATCAAGCTCCTCATGTTGAACCTTCACTATGAAAACTGTTCAGTTTTAATTTCTTACATCCTCTAATGCTGAACATCAGAGTCTCCCATTTTCTTCCCAAGACAGACAACTTCTTAAATTCATTTTAAATTAAACCAAAGGTATGGTGTCTTCTTCCATTATGTCTTTCTGATACATCCATTAAACACCACCATGTATAATGCAGAGCACATACAAAAGGAAGTGATATTAGTGCTAACCTTCCATTCTTATCTTCCATCTGAAGGTGATACTGAATGGAGTCAGTTAATGCTTTTGAAGTTCCCTCTCCCCATTTTAGCTTGAGAGTCTGAGAACTGTATACAGCACATTCCAGGCGAGGCGGATCAGGAGGGAGTGGCTTTGTTTTCAGTTTTATTGTGTGGCTGAAAGGACCTGCTCCAAGACTATTTAGGGCTTGAATTCGTATTCTAATAATTAAAAAGAAAAAAATTATCCATGTAAACATGAATACAAATTTAAAAGGGTAACTGATTAATTCCAGCACTCATATTCAAGAGTGTTACAGTAGAGAATAATAAGGTCATTGAACAGATACTACTTTTTATGATATACATGTCCCTTACCACTAAGAGCTGTTGGATTTAGTCATAAATATTAATGAATGTGCATTCATCTTGCAGTACTTTAAAACAATCTATTCTATTAAAAGTAAAGAATATTAACATAAGGGTCATCATATAACGACAGGCAATAAAAGTTCTAATGTTTGGGTCCTGGGACATCAAGTGATCCTAGTTCAGCACAAGAACTTATATTTATAGCAATTATATTAATAGAAAGCCTTGATCTTCTGAATCCCTTCCAATTACTGCATATTTTCATTATACCAATAAATGAAGTAATAAGCAACAGATCAACATTCAGCTTTCTCTGATAATAAACATCCATGTTAGGACCAGCCTTAAGAGAGTTGGGGTGGCCAAAGAGAAGTTCTGAGAGCCTCCTAGAACTGAACTAATTCATTAAAAATGGAAGGGAATATTTGGGCTGCCACCATTTTTTTCTCTTGCAGGGATGTTGCAGTGGTGCTGGTATCACTGGTAGCGGCACAGTTGGTCACTCCCAACAATGAATTATCAAGGGGTCCACACAAAAAAAGGGAAAGAAAACAATAAATCAGAGGTCTAGCAGCTGTGAACTTTGCAGGCCATTGTGATTGTGGTAGGGACTAGGAATAATCTGTGATTTTCAGGAAGTCAATGTTGCAAACTTTCAATCTCAGGAATAGGTTTACAGTTTGAAGGTCTGTGACTCAGCAAAGAAGATTAGAACCTTATTTTTACAAAACAAAAACAGAAAATAGCCCTGAGATTTAAAGAGCATAGAAATTGGGGGACACAGCTGCAGGCTTTATGGATTTCAAAGGTACCTTGATTAGACCAACACTCCATGACTCTAAGGCACCTTGTTTTCCATTAAAATATCATACATTAATGTCTGTGTGTTTTGAAAAAAATCAATGTTTGAGCAACTGCAAAAATTAAGGTCACAATTGCAAAATGCTGGGGTCCCTTTGTCTGCACAGATTTCATTCCTTATATATCTATCACAATAGAACTGTTTAATTTTGAGTATGTTAATTTATTAGCACACTGTAGCACTGGCGACCACATATTTGAGTTTTGTTTATTTTCACAAGAAGCTGGCAGGGTTTATCAAATCTGTGATATAAAAGTACTTTTGTGTGTCTAAGTGCAAAAATATCTTTGCAATGTCAATTTCCAGTTCTTCGGTAATATATATATTTTACAATTTCTCATAATGTGGCAGGCAGTAGTTCTTCAATTACTAATATAACAGTTTTAAAAGTAATTACAACATTTTAAAAGTAATATAACATAATTAAAAGTATTTTATTTCTAAAAAAATATTAAGGGTTACCCTGGCAGTTTATAATGAACATCATACACATGAGGTGAAACCCTGGCCCCAATGAAGTCAATGCGAGCTTTGCCATTGACTTCAATGGAGTCAAGATTTCACCCAATATATTTTAATGCAGAGGATCTGTGTTTCTAACATGAGCATAGAATGCAATTCAACTGTAAAAATGACTAAAGTGGCACAGTGGAATTCTGTGTTCATTGTCTTTTAATAACTGCCATATTAAATTTAACCGATTTACAAGGAAAAGGATGTTTTCTGTAACCATCACTTTTGCAGACACCACCAGGGATCTCAAAGTTATGCTCTTTGTGCCTAGATGTATCACCACCAGCAATAAAGGTTCTGCAGAAATTGCATCACACTTTGTAACAACCAGGCACTGGATCAGAAATGGAAAATAATGACAAATGGACACAGCAGATCAACAGATCTTACCTAATTTGACAGATACCTTAGGAGTCTGTCTTTTTTCAATACTTTGGCAACACCCGTATAGCTTGTTTCATGACAACAAAGTCTCACTGAATTTGAATTTACAATCAGAACTTTGTTAACCAATATGAAGCTGATGCATGAATGGAATTAGGTTCTCTTTTTCCAGAACTGTATTGGTTCTGCCATGCTAACAGGAGCAAAAACTTGGTAGATACAACTAAATGCCCATAGTGACCAGATCTGTTGAGTTCATTACATAGTCTCTTTTCTGATCATTGCTACACTTGACCAGAGCTCAGAGAGCCATACTTTGATAGGGTGGTAGTGATTTGAAGCAATGTGGGAACAAAGACAATAGATTATTTTCCTTCTATGTAAAATGCTAAGGAAGCCACACCACTTTGCACAGCATACCTGTATGTTGTGTCTGGCTGCAAATTGTCTATGAAATAGCTTGAAACCTTCCCAACAGTTACAGGCTGCTTTTCTCCATAGTCTATGCTGTAGCCAAGGATTTCAGAACCATGGTCACTGGGTTTTTCCCAGCTTATGGCAAGGCATGTGGAAGGTGAATAGTGTGGACTCTCCACTTCATCTTCACTTCTTCCCTGAAGACAGGTCACAACTGCAGGTACAGAGGCTGGTGTCATGCATACAACTACTTCACTGAAAGGTCCTGCGCCTGCAACATTCACGGCCTGCAAATGCAAAGTAACATAAGAATGGTGATAGTGGGTCAGATCAATGGTCCTTCAACTCAATATACTGTCTTCCCACAGTAGCCAATGCCAGGTGCTTCAGAAGGAATAAACAGAATAGGTAATCATCAAGTGATCCATCCCGTTGTCCATTCCCGGCTTTTGGCAATCAGAGGCTAGGGACACTCAGACCATGAGATTGCATCCCTGACCGTCTTGGCTAATAGCCATTGATGGATGTATCCTCAAAGAACTTATCTAATTCTCTTTTAACCCTGTTACAGTTTTGGCTTTCACAATGTCCCCGGGCAAGGAGTTCCACAGATTGACTATGTGCTGTGTGAAGAAGTACTTCCTTATGTCCGTTTTAAACCTGCTGTCTATTAATTTCACTGGGTGACCCCTGGTTTCTTGTGTGAAGGAGTAAATAATATTTCCTTATTCACTTTCTCCACACCAGTCACTATTTTATAGACCTCTATCATATCCCCTCTTAGTCATCTCTTTTCCAACCTGAAAAGTCGTAGTCTTTTTAATCTCTCCTCATACTGTTCCCTATCCTTAATCATTTTTGTTGTCCTTCTCTGTACCTTTTTGAATTCTAATATATCTTTTTTGAGATGGGGCGACCAGAACTGCATGCAGTATTCAAGGACTGGGCGTACCATGGATTCATACAGTGGCATTATGATATTTTCTGTCTTATTATCTATCCCTTTCCTAATGGTTCCTAATATTGTATTGGCTTTTTTGACTACCACTGCACACTGAGTGGATGTTTTCAGAGAACTATCCACAATGATTCTAAGATCTCTTTCTTGAGTGGTAAGAGCTAATTTAGACTCTATCATATTGTATGTATAGCTGGGATTATGTTTTCCAATGTGCATTATTTTGCATTTGTCAACATAGAATTTCATGTGCCATTTTGTTGCTCACTCCGTCCCCCAGTTTTGTGAGATCGCTTTATAACTCTTTGCAGTCTGATTTGAACTTAACTATCTTGAGTAATTTTGCATCGTCTGCAAATTTGCCACCACACTGTTAACCCCTTTTTACAGATCATGTATGAATATGTTGACCAGCACTGATCCTAGTACAGATCCCTGGGGGACACCACTATTTATCCCTATCCATTGTGAAAATTGACCATTTATTTCTACCCATCGTTTCCTATCTTTAACAGGTTACTTATCCATGAGAGGAGGTCCCTTTTATTCCATGACTGCTTACTTTGCTTAATAGCCCTCTGTGAGGGATCTTGTCAAAAGCTTTCTGAAAGTCCAAGTACACTATATCCACTGGATCACCCTTGTCCACATGTTTGTTGATCCCCTCAAAGAATTCTAATAGATTGGTGAGGCACAATTTCCCTTTACAAAAGCCATGCTGACTTTTCCCCAACAAATAGTGTTCATCTATGTGTCTGATAATTCTGTTCTTCACTATAGTTTCAGCCAATTTGCCTGGTACTGAAGTTAGGCTTACCAGTCTATAATTGCCAGGATCGCCTCTTGAGCCTTTTTAAAAAATTGGTGTCACATTAGCTATTTTCCAGTCATCTGGTACAGAAGCTGATTTAAATGATAGGTTTCATACCACAGCCAGTAGTTCTGCAATTTCATATTTGAGTTCCTTCAGAACTCGTGGGTGAATCCCATCTGGTTAGGTGGCATACTATTGTTTAATTTATCAATTTGTTCCAAAATCTCCTCTATTGACACCTCAATCTGGAATAGTTCCTCAGATCTGTCACCTAAAAAGAATGGCTCAGGTGTGGGAGTCTCCCTCACATCCTCTGCAGTGAAGACCAATACAAAGAATTCATTTCACTTCTCCGCAATGACCTTATCTTCCTTAAGTGTTCCTTTAGCACGTCCTTTGTCCAGTGGCCCCACTGATTGTTTGGCAGGCTTCCTGCTTCTGATGTACTTAAAAAACTCTTTGCTGTTAGTTTCTGAGTTGTTGGCTAGTTGCTCTTCAAATTCTTTTTGGCCTGCCTAATTATACTTTTACACTTGACTTGCCAGAATTCATGCTCCTTTCTATTTTCCTAAGTAGGATTTAACTTCCAATTTTTAAAGGAAGCCTTTTTGCCTTTAACCACTTCTTTTACTTTATTGTTTGTTGTGGCACTTTTTGGTCCTCTTATTGTGTTTTTTAATTTGGGGTATACATTTAATTTGAGCGTCTATTATGGTGTTTTTAAAAAGTTTCCATGCAGCTTGCAGGCATTTGAGTTTTGTGACTGTACCTTTTAATTTCCATTTAACTAGCATCTTCATTTTTGTGTAGTTGCCCTTTCTGAAGTTAAATGCTACTGTGGCGGGCTTCTTTGGTGTTCCCCTCCCGCCCAAGGATGTTAAATTTCATTATATTATGGTTGCTATTATCAAGCAGTTCAGCTATATATTTTTCTCTTGGACCAGATCCTGTGCTCCATTTAGGACAAATCAAGAATTGCCTCTCTTCTTGTGGGTTCTAGGACTAGCTAGCAGTCATTTATGGAGTCAAGAAACTTTATCTATGCATCCCATCCTGAGATGACATGTACCCAGTCAATATAAGGATAGCTAAAATCCCCCATTATTATTTAGTTTTCTATTTGTATTGCTTCTCTAATCTCCTGGAGCATTTCCTAGTCGGGTGGTTGGTGGTAGATCCCTACTGCTTTATTCTATACTGGCCATTCTATGACAGACCTGCGGGTGGCTATCTTAAAACAGAAAAACTTCAAAAACAGACTCCAACGAGAGACTGCTGAGCTGGAATTGATATGCAAACTAGACACAATCAACTCAGGATTAAATAAAGACTGGGAATGGCTGAGCCATTACAAACACTGAATCTATCTCCCCTTGTAAGTATTTTCACACTTGCTTCTTATCAAACTGTCTGTACTGAGCTATCTTGATTATCACTTCAAAAGATTTTTTTCTCTTACTTAATTGGCCTCTCAGAGTTGGTAAGACAACTCCCACCTGTTCATGCTCTCTGTATGTGTGTATATATATCTCCTCAATATATGTTTCACTCTATATGCATCCGAAGAAGTGGGTTGTAGCCCACGAAAGCTTATGCTCTAATAAATTTGTTAGTCTCTAAGGTGCCACAAGTACTCCTGTTCTTTTTGCGGATACAGACTAACACGGCTGCTACTCTGAAACCTGCTTTATTCTTATTATTCAAGCATGGAATTTCTATTCATAGAGATTTTATGGCACAGTTTGATTCATTTAAGATTTTTATAATATTTGACTCTATTCTTTCTTTCACATACAGTGCCACTCTCCCACCAGCACGACCTACTCTGTCATTCCTATAAATTTTGTCCCCCGATATTACCATGTCCCATTGCTTATCATCATCCTACCAAGTTTCTGTGATGCCTATTATATCAATATCCTCATTTAATATGAGGCGCAAAGTTCACCATCTTAGTATTTAGACTTCTAACATCTGTATACAAGCACTTATACAATTTGTCACTTTTTAGCTGTCTGCCATTATGTGATGTAATTGAATGGGACCTCTTTCATTTGACTGTTTCTCGTCATCTCCTACCTGTACTTTATTAACTTCTATCCTATCTTCCATACTAGGATATAGAGAATTCCCATTAATAGATCTTTCCCTAAGGGATGTCTCTGTCCAAACCATGTGCTCCTCCGCACCTGATAGCTTTCCCCCCCGACCTTAGTTTAAAAACTCCTCTACCACCTTAAATTTTACATGCTAGGAATCTGATTCTGTTTTGCTTTAGGTGGAGCCCATTCTTCCTGTATAGGCTCCTCATTTCCCAAAAGGTTCCCCAGTTCTTAATAAATCAAAACCTCTCTCCCTACACTATTGTCTCATCCACGCATTGAGAAAAATGGTTACTCACCTTCTCATAACTGTTGTTCTTCGAGATGTGTTGCTCATATCGATTCCACGTGCACAGTCGTTGGAAGGTTTTTCCGCTAGCAACACCCGTTGGGTTGGCTGTGGAGCCCCCTGGAGTGGCACCTCCATGGCGGTGAATATAGGACCCTGCCGACCCGGCTCCTCCTCAGTTGCTTCTTGCCAGTACTCTGACAGAGGGGAAGGTGGGTGGGTTTGGAATGGATATGAGCAACACATCTCGAAGAACAACAGTTATGAGAAGGTGAGTACCCATTTCTTCTTCTTCGAGTGCTTGCTCATATCGATTCCAATTAGGTGATTCCCAAGCCTTCCCGAGGAGGTGGGGTCGGAGTTATGGAATTGCTGACTGGAGCACCGCTCTGCTGAATGCTGTATCGTCTCTGGCATGCTAGGTAATTGAGCAATGAGAGGTGAAAGTGTGAACCGAGGACCATGTCGCTGCCCTGCAGATCTCCTGGATTGGAACCTGGGCCAGGAACGCCACCGAGGAGGTCCACACTCTTGTGGAATGTGTTGTTAGTGCAGAGGCTGGAATTTTAGCTAACTCATAGCATGCCTGGATACAGGACGTGATCCATGATGAGATCCTCTGCGATGAGACCAGGAGTCCTTTCATCCGGTCTGCCACTGCCACGAACAGCTGGTTCAACTTACGAAACAGCTTTGTGCGTTCAATGTAAAAGGCCAGCGCTCACCTAATGTCCAGAGAGTGAAACCTTTGTTCTTGGCTATCCGTGTGAAGCTTAGGGTAAAAAACAGGTAGAAAAATGTCCTGGTTGGAGTGGAATTAGGACACAACCTTTGGGAGAAAGGCCGGGTGAGGCCTGAGCTGCACCTTGTCCTTATAGAAAACCATGTAAGGAGGGTCAGAGGTGAGGACTTGTAGCTCCTATACCCTCCTTACCAAAGTAATGGTGACTAGGAAGGCCACCTTCAGTGACAGGTAGAGGAGCGAGCAAGTCACCAGGGGTACAAATGGTGGCCCCGTTAGTCTGGACAGGACCAGCTTCAGGTCCCATGCCAGGATCGGCTGTCTAACCCATGGGTACAGTCTGTCCAGCCCCTTTAGGAAATGGCCAACCATGGGATTGGCGAAGACAGAACACCCAGTCACTCCCGGGTGGGCGGCCAAGATGGCTGCTAGGTGTACCTTGATGGATGGTGCCACCAGGCCTTGCTATTTCAAGTGCAGTAGATAGTCCAGGATAAGCGGTATGTGCACCTGCATCGGAGGTACGCGGCTCTGAGAGCACCAGATTGCAAACCTTTTCCACTTGGCCAGGTAGGTGGCCCTGCTGGAGGGTTTCCTGCTACCAAGTAAGATCTCCCTAACAGGCTCTGAGCACCTGAGCTCCATGGGGTTAGCCATGGAGCTTCCAAGCCATGAGGTGAAGGGACTGGAGGTCGGGGTGCTGAAGGCGACCATAGTATTGGGTGATCAGGTCCGGGACCAGGGGCAGTGCGATTGGGATGTCCACCGACAGCTCCAGGAGCGTGGTGTACCAGTGTTGACAAGGCCAAGTCATTGCCACCAGTATGACCGCTGCCTTGTCTCAGTGGATCTTGAGCAGAACTTTGTGGATGAGTGGGAACGCAGATGGTCCATCCAGGGGAGGAGAAATGCGTCCACAAGTGAGCCCGGACTGTGATTCTGGAAGGAACAGAATCACAGGCACTTTCTGTTGCCCCGTGTGGCAAACAGGTCGATCTGGGAAATTCCCCACCTTTGGAAAACGCTGTGTATTACATTCAGGCGGATGGACCACTCATGGTTGTGGAAGGATCTGCTGAGGTAGTCCACCAACTCATTCTGGGACCCTGGGAGGTAAGACACTTCCAGGTGAATAGAGTAGGCTATGTAGAAGACCCACAGCTTGAGGGCCTTCCCGACATAGGGGAGAAGAACGAGTCCCTCCCTCCTTGTTTGTATAAAACATCGCAGTTGTGTTGTCTGTCATGACTCCCACACACTTCCCTTGCAATTGGACTTGGAAGGTTTGGCATGCTCGTCGGACTACCCTCAACTCCTTGATGTTGATGTGGAGCGAGAGCTCATCCTGCAACCAGAGGCCTTGCGTCTGTAGTTCTCCCAGGTGAGCGCCCCATCCCAGCGCTGATGCAACTGTTACTAGAGACAGAGAGGGCTGGGGTCTGTCGAAGGGGATTCCCTTGTACACTTCTTGCAGGTTGAGCCACCAGCAGAGGGACTCGAGGACCTGCACCAGAAGAGTGACCACTGTGTCTACGCAGTCTCGCCCTGGACGGTAGGCCGATGCTAAACAAGCTTGTAGAGGCCTGAGCCTCAGCCTGGCGTGCTGTACCATGTAAGTACATGCTGCCATGTGGCCGAGGAGCCTTAAGCAACCCCTTGCTGTGGTCACAGGGTGCCGTCTGAGGCTTTGAATGATGTCCGTCATTGCTTGGAAACGGGCCTCTGGCAGTGATGCCGTGGCCTGGCCCGAGTCCAACACTGAGCCGATAAACTCTATCCTTTGAGTCGGTGATAGGGTCGATTTGTATTCGCTGAGGAGGAAACCCAACCTGTCGAAGGTGGATCTCACAAAGTGGACCTGAGCCTCCACTTGATCCCTGAAATGTCCACTGAGCAGCCAGTCGTTGAGGTATGGATATATCTGCACTTGCCTCTGATGTAGGAAAACGGCCATGACCGACATGCACTTGGTGAAGACTCGTGGGGCTGTGGATAGGCCGAAAGGGAGGACCATGAATTGGTAACGGTTGTTGTAGACCACAAACATGAGGAAATGTCTGTGAGCAGGATGTATTGAGATGTGGAAGTACGCATCCTTGAGGTCGAGGGCAGCGTACCAGTCTCCTGGATCCAGAGAGGTGATGATCGAACTTAGGGAGACCATGCGAAACTTCAGCTTTTTCATGAAGCTGTTGAGGCCTCGCAGGTTGAGGATGGGTCTGGGAGGGAGGGGAAGAGCAGAACTTGAGAGAATATCCCACTTTTACCATACGAAGGACCCAGCGGTCTGATGTTATTTGTAACCAAGCACGGTAAAAGTGGGACAGACGGTTCAGGAAAAAGGGATGAGGATCTGGTCCACTGACTGGTGTGCTGTCCTCGGGCGCACCTTCATAAGGCCTGTTTAGCGCCTGATGAAGACTGCGCCTGGCCTTGGCCTAGGCTAGGCGGGGGCTGGGAAAGCTTGCGCCTGCCATTCTTGCCACGCTTCCTCGAGAAGTACTGCCTAGGCTGGGGAGGGTAGAAACGCTGCTGGGGTTGGGGCTTAAAATGTTTGCGCTGGGTGGCTGGTGTATGCATGCCCAGCGATTTCATCATTGCCTGAGAATCTTTTAGGCTGTGAAGCCTGGAGTCTGTTTGCTCCACAAACAGGCCCATGCCATCAAATGGCAAGTCCTGCAGAGTTTGTTGCACTTCCGGGGGAAGCCCAGACACCATGAGCTTCTCCTCATGTCTGCAGGATCCAGTGAGGCTTGCAACAAGGTCCATGCCGCTGCCTTGCCCTCGTTCACTATGGCCCCAAACTCTTCCATGGACTCCCTGGGTAGTAACTCCTTGAACTTTAACATGGGGCTCCAGGAGTTAAAGTTGTACCTACTCAGGATTGCCTGCTGGTTGGCAATCCTTAGCTGGAGCCCCCTAGTCCAGTAGACCTTCCGGCCGAATAGGTCCAGCTTTTTAGAGTCCTTAGACTTTGGGTTTGGACCCTGCTGCCCCTGCCTTTCATGCTCGTTTACCGCGGCCACCATCAACGAGCAGGGCTGCGGGTATGTATACAAGTACTCGTACCCCTTAGAGGGGACGAAGTAGAATCATAGAATCATAGAATATCAGGGTTGGAAGGGACCTCAGGAGGTCATCTAGTCCAACCCCCTGCTCAAAGCAGGACCAATTCCCAACTAAATAATCCCAGCCAGGGCTTTGTCAAGCCGGGCCTTAAAAACCTCCAAGGAAGGAGATTCCACCACCTCCCTAGGTAACGCATTCCAGTGCTTCACCACCCTCCTAGTGAAATAGTGTTTCCTAATATCCAACCTAGACCTCCCCCACTGCAACTTGAGACCATTGCTCCTTGTTCTGTCATCTGCTACCACTGAGAACAGTCTAGATCCATCCTCTTTGGAACCCCCCTTCAGGTAGTTGAAAGCAGGTATCAAATCCCCCCTCATTCTTCTCTTCTGGAGACTAAATAATCCCAGTTTCCTCAGCCTCTCCTCATAAGTCATGTGCTCCAGGCCCCTAATCATTTTTGTTGCCCTCCGCTGGACTCTTTCCAATTTTTTCACATCCTTCTTGTAGTGTGGGGCCCAAAACTGGATACAGTACTCCAGATGAGGCCTCACCAATGTCGAATAAAGGGGAACGACCATGTTCCTCGATCTGCTGGCAATGCCCCTACTTATACAGCCCAAAATGCCGTTAGCCTTCTTGGCAACAAGGGCACACTGTTGACTCATATCCAGCTTCTCGTCCACGGTAACCCCTATGTCCTTTTCTGCAGAACTGCTGCCTAGCCACTCGGTCCCTAGTCTGTAGCAGTGCATGGGATTTTTCCGTCCTAAGTGCGGGACTCTGCACTTGTCCTTGTTTAACCTCACTACCTGTTGAGCCCGACGATCTAGCCAGCTTTCTATCCACCTTACAGTCCATACTTCTTTAACTTGGTGGCAAGAATACTGTGGTAAAGAAAGTAAAGTACTTTCTTTCCACTCCCTTTGCAGTCGGGGGAATGGAGGCAGGGTTTTGGTGTTAGCCTGAATCATTTTAATGAGGGGCAAAGCCACCCTCGATGGGCCCTCCAGAGCCAGGATGTCCACCATCAGGTCCTCTGGCTCAACAACCTCCTTGGCTTGCAGCTCCATGTTGTGAGCCACTCTGCACAGCAGGTCCCGGTGTGCCTGACTGTCGATTGGGGGCGGCCCAGAGGAGGAAGACCCCACTACTGCTTTTTCCAGGGAGGACGAAGACGATGCCAGGGGGACAAAGGGCCCTCCTGGCCATCTGGAGCCCTGGAGATGTCCTGTTTGGTGACAGGCTCCTCTGCAATGACTGCAGGTTCGGTGCTGGTGGTGGGCATGGGATTGGGAGGCGGCTGTGCAGCCCGCACCGATGTAGTCTCGGAGCCTCGAGGGGTGAGATAACCCGCGGCTGCCGGGGGCATTCGCGGTTCCGATACCATTGAGTGAGGGCCCCTGGAATGAGTGCCCTGGGTCTGGTGGGCCCCTGCCACTGTACCTGCTATGGCACTGCACTCATGTCCTGCTTGTGACGGCCCAACCTGCGCCAGCTGTGCCGCGAATAGTGGGACTCTGCCTCCGACGATGTGGACCTGGAGTGCGAAGGCCACAGCGGTGCCGAGCGGAGCGGTGCCGGGGATTGATGCTGTGAGTACGGTGCTGGGGAGCGGTGCTGCGATGGGAAGATGGGGAATGGTGCCGTGATGAGCGGTGCCAGGATGGAAAGCGGTGCCGGAATGTAGAGCAGCACTGCAACTGAGAGCGATGTCGTCCGTCCGGTGCAGGGGACAGGTGCCGTGTTGTCGGCGGTGACCGGTGCCTCGAAGACTGAGACGGGGACCGTCATGGGGAGTGGTGGCATGGGGAGCAAAGCCCGGGGGATGGTGATCTCCTCATCATCAACGGCTTGTCTCTAGAAGATACCCCGCGCTGCGGCACCGGGGGCCTTATCCCGACTGGCTAGGGACCAAGGAGCTGTCATGGTAATTAAGTTCCAAGCGGCCTCAAAGGTATCCCGGTTGGATGGAAGTTCTCTGACCTCCACCCGGCATTTTTGATCAGGAGAGACCAGAAGTACCAGACTCAACGGCTCCCCCTGTCGGCACCAGGACCTCTTTGCTACCTTTCCCTATGTCATTGGTACCTACATGTACCACGACCACTGGCTCTCCTCAGCACTGCACATAAATCTGTCTAGATGTCTTGAGAGATCTGCAACATTCACACCTGGCAGGCAATTCACCATCACAAACCCATATCTATATTTCTAATGATCGAATCCCCCATTACTATTACTTGTCTCTTCCTAATAACTGGGATTCCCTTCCCCAGAGAGGTATTCTCAGTGCGAGAGGATACCATGACATCATCTGGAAAGAAGGACCGTTTCTCTCCGTTTCACTTTGATGTTCTCCTTCCCTGAGAAAGTAAAATAAATATTCATGGAAACACTGAGATCTGTGAATAGCAGGATACCAACAGTAAGTCTTCCTCTTTACCTGAACCCTGCAGTAATATATAGTTGCAGGTAAAAGTCCTTTCATTTCATAATTGAGTCCAGTCCCACAGTAACAGATCTGCATGCATCCTTCCACACTGCCCCACTCCAAACGGTATTCTGTGATGTCAGCTCCATTATTTACTGGGACCTTTAAAGTTAACAGAAATAATTAGGACTTAAATTCATTGTCTAAAAATCAGACCAAACTCACCAAATCTTGACTACTTTCTCTATAAAACAGTAAGATAATGAATGTAGCATTTTAAGCCATAAAAGTAGGCCAGAAAGCTGTAGAAACTGCATTTCCACAGGAAAGTCACCCTACGGTAGCTTCAGCAATCTCCAGTTTATTACAGTACAAGCAAAACACTGCATTATTTTATTGGTCTTGAGCACATTAAAATACTAATGGATAATGTTCATGGTGGCAGAGTATCATATGTGGAGCAGTAACTGCTTTTTCAGTTGCTTAAATATTGAAGTGACACTAAGTGATAATCATAAAATCTATTAAATGAGGATATGCTTCAAAGTGATTTCTCTTAAAGAACTAGATTACAAATAATGAAATAAAAATTATTCTCTTCTTTCATGGAGGATATACCAGTCTAAGATACTGTTTCTCACTGAGGATATGCTATTATGAATCATTGCTCCAGGGCAGTTTTTAAAAAAAAGAATCATTAGTTTAAGAAGTGGACTATATGAAAAAGGAATGTGATTGAACATAAACAACATTTGAGAGAATAGTGTTTGATGTCCTGTAGCTATGACTGGCAGAAATCTTTCTCTTCTATAATTTACAATAAATTGTGGCATATTCTGGACTATTTATAGATGACATTAAAATTGTTAAAACACATTTAGGTTGCAAAGTCAAACACTAGAAAGTTAGGATGCACCAGAAACTAGGTTGGCTATGTAAACTTTAATTCTGCTCCCTTGTGTGTATGCATCACGATACAGTATTTAAATATATAATTATATACTACTGTTTCCAGAGGACCCCTGCCTCATTCAGGACACAGAATGGACAATCAAGGAATGAGGCGGCTGTCCAAATATTTTTATTCTCATTTTTCAATTGGTGGCTCCATGCCTTACTTACCCCACAGTGTTCAAAGCCTATGAGCAACACAGAATTATTTTTCTCGTGGTACTTTTGATCATGGTACTTATAATTGTATCTGTGTTGCACAGACATTAATTAATTTATCTCAACTACAAGATGACAGAATTACTTTTCCCATTTTATAGATGGGGAAATCAAGGCAAAGAGGCTTGGCTGAGGCCACACAGTGATTCAGTGGCAGGGCCAGGATTAAAACCTCCTGATTCCCAGTGCTATGCACAATCCTGCATACCAAATTACCTTACTGCCGGAGGGACTGAGCATCCACAACTCCCAATATCATTGGTTGTATTTGTGAACGCTCAGCACTTCTGTGTCTCAGTTTGCAGGTATCTTAAGTTGGGCACCAGTAAATGAGGAACACACAATTAAAATGTTGGTTTAAATGACTTGTTTGAAATCATATAGGAAGACTGGGCAGAAGCAGGGATAGAACAGAGTTCTCCTGTGAGGCATTCACAGCAGTAAGAAGAAACCGAGAGGGCGTAGGGCCAGCGGCGCCTGATATATAGGCGCATGAGTGCAGCACTCAAAGGGGCACCACTGCCTACTCTATGGATACCGCTAAGGCAAAAATCTCTGACGATTGCACCCAAGAACGTGCACACCTAGAATGGAATTGACATGAGCAAGCACTCGAAGAAGAATTAATGACATTAGCTGTTAGCAGAATCATAGAATATCAAGGTTGGAAGGGACCTCAGGAGATCATCTAGTCCAACCCCCTGCTCAAAGCAGGACCAATCCCCAACTAAATCATCCTAGCCAGGGCTTTGTCAAGCCTGACCTTAAAAACCTCTAAGGAAGGAGATTCCACCACCTCCCTAGGGAACCCATCTGAGTGCTTCACCACTTTCCTAGTGAAAAAGTTTTTCCTAATATCCAACCTAAACCTCCCCCACTGCAACTTGAGACCATTATTCCTTGTTCTGTCATCTGCTACCACTGAGAACAGTCTAGATCCATCCTCTTTGGAACCCCCTTTCAGGTAGTTGAAAGCAGCTATCAAATCCCCCCTCATTCTTCTCTTCTGCAGACTAAACAATCCCAGTTCCCTCAGCCTCTCCTCATAAGTCATGTGCTCCAGGCCCCTAATCATTTTTGTTGCCCTCCGCTGGACTCTTTCCAATTTTTTCACATCCTTCTTGTAGTGTGGGGCCCAAAACTGGATACAGTACTCCAGATGAGGCCTCACCAATGCCGAATAGAGGGGAATGATCACGTCCCTCGATCTGCTGGCAATGCTCCTACTTATACAGCCCAAAATGCCGTTAGCCTTCCTGGGAACAAGGGCACACTGTTGACTCATATCCAGCTTCTCGTCCACGGTAACCCCTATGTCCTTTTCTGCAGAACTGCTGCCTAGCCACTCGGTCCCTAGTCTGTAGCAGTGCATGGGATTCTTCCGTCCTAAGTGCGGGACTCTGCACTTGTCCTTGTTGAACCTCATCAGATTTCTTTTGGCCCAATCCTCTAATTTGTCGAGGTCCCTCTGTATCCTATCCCTACCTTCCAGCGTATCTACCACTTCTCCCAGTTTAGTGTCATCTGCAAACTTGCTGAGGGTGCAATCCACGCCATCCTCCAGATCATTAATGAAGATATTGAACAAAACCGGCCCCAGGACCGACCTTTGGGGCACTCCGCTTGATACCGGCTGCCAACTAGACATGGAGCCGTTGATCACTACCCATTGAACCTGATGATCTAGCCAGCTTTCTATCCAGCTTATAGTCCATTCATCCAGCCCATATTTCTTTAACTTGCTGGCAAGAATACTGTGGGAGACCGTGTCAAAAGCTTTGCTAAAGTCAAGGAATAACACATCCACTGCTTTCCCCTCATCCACAGAGCCAGTTATCTCATCATAAAAGGCAATTAGGTTAGTCAGGCATGACTTGCCCTTGGTGAATCCATGCTGACTGTTCCTGATAACTTTCCTCTCCTCTAAGCGCTTCAAAATTGATTCCTTGAGGACCCGCTCCATGATTTTTCCAGAGACTGAGGGGAGGCTGACTGGCCTGTAGTTCCCCGGATCCTCCTTCTTCCCTTTTTTAAAGATGGATACTACATTAGCCTTTTTCCAGTCATCCGGGACTTCACCCAATCGCCATGAGTTTTGAAAGATAATGGCCAATGGCTCTGCAATCACATCTGCCAACTCCTTTATTATGCTAGGATGCAATAGAAGGCCATTATCCCTGGAGGCGTGGAAGTAGGAAAGAGGCCACATGCTGGGTTCAGGGATGGTCAGTCTGGCTCTTTCCTCCCCTCCTCTCCCATGACATGTGAGGAGCTCATTCCCCATGTGGTACCCACAGAGGGGACATAAGCCACTGGGGCCATGGCCTAGGTCCAGCAAAGATTGTCAGAGACGGGGGGTACCCTCTCTGGAGGAGGATGCCTGCTCCCTGAGTCCACAGGGCAACATGCTGCTGCTGCATTGTTCCCAGTGCAGTGTGGGCATCTTAGATTACAATGTTCTTATGCAGTTATTATTTTGATATGCTGCCAAAATTTTGCTGACAATGCAAATGACAGAAGAGAATGGTGATTCTCTGGCCCCAAGACTTTCGTCCTGCTGAATTTTAAAGTCCTGTTGCAAACAATGAAAGTATTAGAGATTCTTTTTAAAAAAAGTTTCAAGACTCTTTTTCATGAAAAGTGTTAGGCAGCCTAAATATAAAGGTTTCTACCAGCTTTCTCCTGTAATGTGGGATTCCATCCAACACTTAATTTGTTTGTTATTTATGCTCACTGACACCATGTTACATAATATGAACTTTCCATGTGCAAAAGTATTTTATTTTTTTTTCTTTTTAAAAGTGAACATTTTATAGATGCAAAAATGCATCTGAAAAGTCTTCAGCCTTTTTGCATTCATCTACAATGCTAAATCCCCATCCCATAGTAAGCAAATTTTTTAAAAGTTAAGAGTTCTTCCCCACCCTGCAGTGACAATCTTTTTCAAATTTAGTCTTGATGAGATTTATTTTGCTTACTAAAAACCACACACCTGAAAACTGGGAGGTTAACAGGTTAGACCCTTTGCTACATTATTACTGATGTGATGATATAAAGTACAAATCAGCTTAGAAAAGTGGTGAGTGTAAAGCCATCATTTGTATTGTGTGGCTATCTGGGTTTTCTGCAAAGGAAGAAACAAATGGTCTTAAAAAAATTAAAAAGAATCTGCATCAAATTCATACTCACAGTGTAGCACTATTGGAAAAACCCATAATAAAAACAAAGGAACAAGAGGATATTGTGTGTCGAAGTTTGAATATGCGTAGATCATTTAGCTACAAATATTGTATAAAGGAAATGGCAGATGATGCTTTGAGGACTTTCAAATTTGATGTTTAAGTTTCAATGTAAAGATAACCCATAAGCAGGCAGCTTGTTTCTGTCTTGAAACATTTTTTAAAATGTTGTCTTAGCTACAGTTTAGGCTTTTTAAAATTGACAAAAGAATGTAAAAGGCAACAATCGTAAGACATAAAATAAGCCTAAAATACACATCATAACAAAATATTCCTACCTCCCAATACACCTGTGCACATGTTGCCGATCTACATGTCACTTGAGGGGGTTTGCACTGATCTGGTGGTCCAGGGGCTGTAGTAATTTCACATTTCTCTGAATAGGGTCCAAACTATTAAAAATAGGTTGACATAATTACTACCATGTTTTTAAATAGAAGTTTTGCCCACAATAGCTGTATATACTATTAGTGTTTGACAGTCAGCATCAAATATTGTGTGACTGTAATTTGCAAGATGACTTGTCATGACTTCAGGGTTCATTTCAATGGTTGAGCATTCTTCAGAACTACTATATTATTCTTCCTCTATTGGAGATGTAGTGAGAATAAACATGACAATTTACACTCTGTAACTCAGAAGAGCACATGACTCTGTAAGTCACAATTGCCAGGTTACATATGGCAGCTAACCTGTAACAGAGAATATTGTACAACTGTGTATTTATTTAAATCTAAATGAAACAGAAGACTCCAAATAATAGGCTAGAACTATAATTCTTCCTCTGGATGTTAGAAAGTAATTCAGCATTCAGCTTCTCTGCCAACATTGACAACTAGTGACAATCGTAATAAAGGTTTCTGTGACTCCTGTTCATTAACTGAACTGAAACAAAGAGTCCTGTGGCACCTTATAGACTAAGGCCTGGTCTACACTACGACTTTAATTCGGATTTAGCTGCGTTAATCCGAATTAACCCTTCACCCGTCCACACTACAGAGCCAGTTAATTCGAATTAAAGGGCACTTAAAATCGATTTCTGTACTCCACCTTGACGAGCGGAGTAGTGCCTAAATCGATTTTGTTAATTCGAATTAGGGTTAGTGTGGCCGCACACCACCGAATTACTGTGGTTAAAGTAATGGGGTAGTGTGGCCGCACACCACCGAATTAATGTGGTTAAAAACCGAATTAATGTGCTTAGTGTGGCCGCGCACAATCGAATTTATACAACCTGTTTCCCAAATTCGAATTATCTAAATTCGGATTAATCCTGTAGTGTAGACATACCCTCAGAGACATACTGGAGCATAAGGTTTCGTGGGTCAATACGTCTGTTAGTTTATAAGGTGCCACAGGACTCTTTGTTGCTTTTTACAGATCCAGACTAACACAGCTACCCCTCTGATACTTAACTGAACTGAGATGCACACTCATTTTACTTTTAAATTAGGGTATTGGCTATTTAATAAAATCAAATATTTTAAAGCAATGGTTGATTTTAAAGCAGTTAATGTAAGGTTAATGTTCAAAATATAAGGAACCAGAGAACATTTTCTTACACTTTGTGAAGTACACACTAATAGAAAAAAAACACAGAAAAAAAGTAAGAAAATGCTAGTTGCTATGCTCCAGAAAGCCTTCAGCTGTGGACTGCACACACAACAATCAATGTGCAAAACTACAGTACACCTCTACCCCGATATAACGCTGTCCTCAGGAGCCAAAAAATCTTACCATGTTATAGGTGAAACCGCGTTATATCGAACTTGCTTTGATCCGCCGGAGCGCGCAGCCCCGCCCCCCTGGAGCACTACTTTACCGCGTTATATCCGAATTCGTGTTATATCGGGTCGCGTTATATCGGGGTAGAGGTGTATATAAAATCATTTACCTACTTACTTCACAGGGGTGTTATGATAATTTATTAAAGTTTGTACAGTGCTTTGAATAAATGTTATATCATCAACATATCATTTAGATTTAAGTAGTAATTAGATGTTTTCTCTTTCCTTCATCCAAACAACCCAGGTTTATTCAAATTGATCTTTAACTGTTGGGTACTACAGTGCCGCTGTAAATCATCTGAACCAATTAAATCTACATTAAGAATTTGCATGACAAAACTTAATATCTAAAATTTTTGAAAACAACAACATGCATAAAAAGATTGCACTCTATGTAACTCATTTGATTTCAGACTGCCTCCTTACCCCAGCTTTGTTAGCTGCTCGCAGCCTAAAGCTGTACGTCTTTCCAGGAAGAAGGTTGCTTACGGTGCATTCAACATCAGAGCCTTGGTAAACCTCTCTGTGTTCATCTGTTTCCACAGAAGACATTTCCAGACCATAACAGGTAATAGGTGATCCACCATCTGCTTGAGGTGGTCCTAAAAAACAGGGAAAAGGATTATATGGTTTTAAAAATATATCAGCACATTTTGATTTCTCAGTCTATATCTACACTATAGACTTCTGCCAGCTTTGCTATGTCAGTCAGGGGTGTGAAAAGTTGTGATCTCTGACTGACACAGTTGTGCTGACAGAAGTCATTAGTGTAGATGCAGCTATACTGGCAAAGCTGTACTTTTACCTCTACAGCTTGTTTTACTCGTGGGGGGTGGTTTTACTATACTAGTACAAAACACAGCTTTGTTGATATAGCTGCATCCACACTTGGAGAACTCGGCTGGCATACTATACTGATATACCGACATTGGTAAAGCACTCCTAGCATAGACTTGGCCTTAGACGATAGTCACAATAACAATTACCCCATCTCAGCTGCATTTCTTTTGCTCTTGGTCTACCCTGTAGTCTGGGAGGTTGGCCTGGACCAGGAAGCACTGCTGGTGTCTGCACCAATAAAGAATCAGATGCCTGTAAAGGAAAAATTGACAAAAGCCGTAATATAATTGGATGCATTTTGACCTTACTTCATAAAGAAAATGAGAATACTTTGAACTCCAAATAAATATAATAAATGTCATAAAAATCAGTGAGGTAACATATTGATAAATATTTCCATCAGATCCCAGTTTAGGAGAAGATCTATAGAGAGAGATCAATAACCAGGGACAGTAGGAAATGCATACAATTTTTGCACTGCTGTAACTATGTCAATTAGGGATGTGATTTTTTATTGATATAGTTATACTGGTACAAACCTAGTGTAAATACAGGTATGCCAGTATAAAGGTGCCTTGCACAAGTATAGCTTATTCCCCATCCCATAGGGGAATAAGCTGTATCAGTATAAGCATTTTTATATGGATATAACTGTGTCCATACTAGAGGTTGTACCACTTTAACTATCCCGGTATAGGTTTTGCTGTAAACAAGGCCTGAGAGAGAAGATAAGTAAAAATTGTAACCAAAAAGTAGCAATGCTTTTTTTGATAGCAAAGTTGAATTGTCCACTTTTGCACTGCTTTTTATAATTAAATATGCAGTAAATATCCACCTCCAATTTGGGGATGTGCACAGGAATGCACAGCATACCCCTTGTGTAGCACGGCGTTCCATTCCATAAGGGTTCCCTGCATATGCTCAGGCAAGGGCAGGCTAGAGGATCAGAGGTTGTGCCAATCTGCCAATGCACACTGTTGCACAGGGATCAGAGGTGACTGCAGCGCACTATTCTGTGGCCTGAGGAAACATTCATTCCGTGCCCCACCTTCACATGTATTCAGCCCAGCTATTTAGACTGGGTGCTAGAATGATGATTTGGCTCTTGGAGAAATGAATATTCACATTGCTGTGCTGAGTTAAACAGATACTGCTTTAAGAAAGTTTTATTATTTCCAATAAATCATATCAGAAAAGTAGGGCAATTATATTGTCATGTTTTCTGTAAATTTGAATAGCAGCTGGATTAAGTAAAACATTTGTACAGAGAAATGTTCACATTTTATTTCTCTACGAAATGGGAGCAGAAACTCTAAACTTTGGGCAAAATTTTCTGAAAATTTCTTGAGTCCCCAATTATAAATACTGTATTACATATTGGTTGTATGATTATTCTACAACATTCAATGTTCCTAGCTTGACCATCAGACTTTCTTAAAGCTAAAGAGGTTTTCCACAAGTGTCACATTTATATATAAAATATCAGACAATATTACCGCACTCTGCCCTCCTTCCCCAGTACAGTATACACGTAAGCGATAAGAGCAGCCTGGATGTAGTCGATCACACAAATGTTCCCTAGCAGCTCCACTGTATATTACGTCCCAGTTGTTTCCTGAAAGGTTAAGAATTAGTGTGCAATGAACCAAGGTGCAATTTTCAGCATTTCGGTATCAGACATAGCACGTATCCTAATTTCACTAAGCAAACGTGTGTGTCATTTGTCAGACAAATTCAAAGTTTGCTTCGAATTTCCTGGAAATGATTTAATTATCTCATGACGATAGTTTCCTAGACAAATTTGTGTAGATTTGCTGAAGTGAAATATCTCCCTTATCTGGCATACCCATTAACTAAGATGTATAATTTGTATTTAATAAAGCAGTTTAAATGTGCTTGCTGGTCTAGTAATAATGTTATAACTAAATAGATGGAAGAAAAATAATAGACGAGCCCATGGAAAAGATACTTTAATTAAATCATATATATTCATTTTACACAGCAAGTCTATACTTCCTAAAATTAAAGTCTGATAAAGCCAGCCTGATGCCTGAGCAGTAGGAAGGGGCTTGCAGCACCTGAGATAAAAGGAAGTTACCTACCCTTTGTAACTGGAGTTCTTTGAGATTTTTTATGAATCTGTAAACTCAGGGCTTGTACTCTATGACTGGAGAATTGCTAACATAGTTCCTATTTTTAAGAAAGGGAAAAAAGGCCATCTGGGAAACTACAGGCCTGTTAGTTTAATCTCAATTGTATGCAAGGTCTTGGAACAAATTTTGAAAGAGAAAGTAGTTAAGGACATAGAGATAAACGGTAATTGCGATAAAATATAACATTGTTTTACAAAAAGTAAATTGTGCCAGACCAACCTAATCTCCTTCTTTGAGAATATAACTGCTTTTTTAGACAAAGAAAATGCAGTAGGTCTAATCTACCTGGATTTCAGTAAGGCATTTGATACAGTTCCACATGGGAAATTATTAATTAAATTGGAGAAGATGGGGATTAATATGAGAATTGAAAGGTGGAGAAGGAACTGGTTAAAGGTGAGACTACAACAGGTCATATTGAAAGTTGAACTGTCAGGCTGGAGGGAGGTTATTAAGTGGAGTTCCTCAGGGATTGGTTTTGGGATCTATCTTATTTTTCTTATGGACCTTGGCACAAAAGGTGGGAGGGTGCTAATAAAATTTGCAGATGACACCAAAGTTGGGAGGTATTGCCAATATGGAGGAGGACCAGAATATCATACAAGAAGATCTGGATTACCTTGAAAACTGGAGTAACAGAAATGGGATGAAATTTAATATTGCAAAATGCAAGGTCATGCACTTAGGGACTAACAACAAGAATTTTTGCTATAAGCTAGGGACGTATCAGTTGGAAGTGACAGAGGAGGAGACAGACCTGGGGTGTATTGGTTGATCACAGGATGACTATGAGCTGCTAATGTGATATAGCTGTGAAAAAAGGCTAATATAGTCCTAGGATGATGCATCAGGGTATGGTATTTCTACTAGGGTCAGGGGATTGTTTATACTATTATATGAGGCACTGGTGAGACCTTATCTGGAATACCATGTGCAATTCTGGTCTCCCATGTTTAAGAAAGATGAATTCAAACTGGAACAGGTGTAGAGAAGGGCTACTAGGATGATCCAAGGAATGGAAAACCTATCTTATGAGAGGAAACCCAAAGAGCTTGGCTTGTTTAGCCTAACCAATAGAAGGCTGAAGAGAGATATGATTGCTCTCTATAAATACACCAGAGGGATAAATACCAGGGAGGGAGATGGAGTTATTTAAGTTAAGCATCAATGTGGACACAAGAACAAATGGATATAAACTACCATCAACAAGTTTAGGCTTGAAATTAGACAAAGGTTTCTAACCATCAGAGGAGTGAAGTTCTAGAACAGCCTTCAAAGGGAAGCAGTGGGGGCAAAAAACCTAACTGGCTTCAAGACTGAGCTTGATACGTTTATGGAGGGGATGGTATGTGAGACTGCCTACAATGGCATGTGACTGATCTGCAACTGCTAGCAGCAAATACCTCCAGCGACAGGTGATGAGACACTAGATGAGGAGGGCTCTTAGTTACCACAGAGAATTCTTTCCTAGGTGCCTGGCTGGTGTGTCTTGTTCACATGCTCAGGCTCTAACTGTTTGCCATATTTGGGGTCAGGAAGGAATTTTCCCCCAGGGCAGATTGCCAGATTTCCCCCCTGGGTTTTTTTTTGCCCTCCTCTGCAGCATGGGGTATGGGTCACTTGCAGGTTTAAACTAGTGTAAATGGTGGATTCTCTGTAACTTGAAGTCTTTAAATCATGATTTGAGTACTTCAGTAACTTACCCAGAGGTTATCAGTCTATTACAGGAGTGGGTGGGTGAGGTTCTGTGGCCTGCAATGCACAGGAGGTCAGACTAGATTATCATGATGTTCTTTTCTGGCCTTAAAGTCTATGAGATGTGTGGTCCCAATCTGTATTCCACTGTGCGTACGCATGTGCTCCATATACCTAGTACCAGGAATTCTAGCAAGTATTGTCCGTTGGTCTGTGCCTGCAACCTCAGTCTCCTTGTGTCCTTGCTGATGGTATAAAGGGTGGTGCGGACTGATGCTTCTCCAGTTCCTCTTCTGACCGTGAATCAGAGATGATCCGAAGCAGAGGAGAAGGAGGGCAGGTAGTGGAATACAGACCAGGGACCCCACATCTCGAAGAACTCTAGTTACAAAGGGTAAACAACTGCCCTTTCTTTTTGAGTGCTGGTCCCTATGTGTATTCCACTGTGGGTGACTGACAAGCAATACTCATAGAGGAGGAGAAGGAAGAGGAGGGTGCAAGAATGGAGGTAGTATGGCTGCTTGTAGAACCACTGTCATGGAGGCTTGGACCAAGGCATAATATCTTGTGAATGTGTGGATGGACCTCCACATTGCTGTCTTACAAATATCAGGCAAAGGTACTTCTTATCTATTTGGCGTACACAATCCGGTTGAGTCAAGCCACAACATTTTATAAATGATGTTCAAGGCACGAAGACCTCCAGAAAGTTGAGTCATTTTGGAGTCCTCAACAATGTGTTTCATGGGCTGTGGATGCCCGCATTGACACAGTGGGATGTCTCTTAAACACCACCGAAATTCCGCTGCAGCACAAGTTCCAAGTGTGACACTACACCCCCTATTCATCATAGTGATATTATTATGATATGATTATGGCATAATTGTGATGCATTTTGTACAAGATGGGTCATGTAAGGTGTCATTGGAAAAGCTGATTTGCTAAATATGATTATCCTATGTGTGTACATATATAATTTTTGTATCTGAAGTTGTGAATATTGACTATGTATCTGTATTTCAAATGTGGTTACACCTGGGTGACACCCACTAGGCAAGTCCTTGCCCAGACCCTGTAGGGAACAGAAGCAATGACTTTTCCTGTTATTCTCGTGGCAAACAGGTCCACTTGGGGAGTTCCCCACCTCTGGAAGAGTGTCTGGGCTACCTCCGGATGGAGTGACCACTCGTGGTGAGAGAAAAAGGATCTGCTGAGGCAATCTGCCAGCGTGTTCCTGACACCAGGGAGACGACAGGCCTTCAAGTGGATCGTGTGCTCGATGCAGAAATCCCATAATCGGAGAGCCTCTTGACAGAGAGCCGATGAGCATGCTCTCCCTTGTCTGTTGATGTAGAACATCGAGGCTGTATTGTCTGTCAGCACTCTCACCACCTTCTCTGCCAGGTGCAGCAGAAAGACTCCGCAGGCCAAACGTACCGCTCTGAGCTCTTTGACATTTATGTGCAACATCATCTCCTCCGGGGACCACATGCCCTGGGTCTGGAGTTCGCCGAGATGCGCTCCCCAGCCTAGGTGTGAGGCGTCCAATATCAACTCAATGGAGTGACAAGGGCTGTCGAATGGAACTCCTTCCAAGACCGCCCTGGGGTCAGTCCACCATTGCAGCGAGGTAAGTATCGTTGGTGGGATGGTAACGACTTTTTCCAGGTGATCTCTGGACTGGAAATAGACGGTCGCCAGCCAGGCTGTAAGGGCCGCATCCGGAGCCTGGCATGGCAGACGACATATGTACATACTGCCATGTGTCCCAGCAGGCACAGACAAACCCTGGCCATGGTCAGGGGGAATGCGGAGATGTCTGCAATGAGGTCCACCAACACTTAGAACCTTTCCTGTGGTAGAAACGCTCCGGTGCAGGTGGAGTTGAGAACCGCTCCAATGAACTCTATCCTCTATACTGGAACTAACGTTGACTTTTTGTTGTTTACCAACAGGTCCAGGAATCAGCACGTGCCCTGCAACACCATGACATCTCTTTGGACTTGGGACCTGGATCGATCTTTGACCAGCCAGTCGTTGAGATAGGGGTAGATATGGATACACTGACATCTGAGGTAAGCCGCTACTACCGACGTGCACTTGGTAAACTCCCTCCGTGCTGTCGCTAGGCCAACAGGGAGTACCGCAAACTGGTAGTGGTCCAATCCCACCGTGAAGCGTAGGAAGTGCCTGTGTCCTTAGAATCATAGAATATCAGGGTTGGAAGGGACCTAAGGAGGTCATCTAGTCCAAACCCCTCCTCAAAGTAGGACCAATCCCCAACTAAATCATCCCAGCTAGGGCTTTGTCAAGCCTGACCTGAAAACCTCTAAGGAAGGAGATTCCACCACCGCCCTAGCTAACCCATTTGAGTGCTTTACCACTTTCCTAATGAAAAAGTTTTTCCTAATATCCAACCTAAACCTCCCCCACTGCAACTTGAGACCATTACTCTTTGTTCTGTCATCTGGTACCACTGAGAACAGTCTAGATCCATCCTCTTTGGAACCCCCTTTCAGGTAGTTGAAAGCAGCTATCAAATCCCCCCTCGTTCTTCTCTTCTGTAGACTAAATAATCCTAGTTCCCTCAGCCTCTCCTCGTAAGTCATGTGCTCCAGCCCCCTAATAATTTTTGTTGCCCTCCGCTGGACTCTTTCCAATTTTTCCACATCCTTCTTGTAGTGTGGGGCCCAAAACTGGACACAGTACTCCAGATGAGGCCTCACCAATGTCAAATAGAGGGGAATGATCACGTCCCTCGATCTGCTGGCCATGCCCCTACTTATACAGCTCAAAATGCCGTTAGCCTTCTTGGCAACAAGGGCACACTGTCGACTCATATCCAGCTTCTCGTCCATTGTAACCCCTAGGTCCTTTTCTGCAGAACTGCTGCCTAGCCATTCGGTCCCCAGTCTGTAGCAGTGCATGGGATTCTTCCGTCCTAAGTGCGGGGCTCTGCACTTGTCCTTGTTGAACCTCATCAGATTTCTTTTGGCCCAATCCTCTAATTTGTCTAGGTCCCTCTGTATCCTATCCCTACCCTCCAGCGTATCTACCACTCTTCCCAGTTTAGTGTCATCTGCAAACTTGCTGAGAGTGCAGTCCACACCATCCTCCAGATCATTAATGAAGATATTGAACAAAATCGGCCCCAGGACCGTCACCTGGGGCACTCCACTTGAAACCGGCTGCCAATTAGACATGGAGCCGTTGATCACTACCTGTTGAGCCCGACGATCTAGCCAGCTTTCTATCCACCTTATAGTCCATTCATCCAGCCCATACTTCTTTAACTTGCCGGCAAGAATACTGTGGGAGACCGTATCAAAAGCTTTGCTAAAGTCAAGGAATAACACGTTCACTGCTTTCCCCTCATCTGCAGAGCCAGTTATCTCATCATAGAAGGCAATTAGGTTAGTCTGGCATGACTTGCCCTTGGTGAATCCATGCTGACTGTTCCTGATCACTTTCCTCTCCTCTAAGATCGCTATATGAAAGTATCAGAGGGGTAGCCGTGTTAGTCTGAAACTGTAAAAAGCAACAGAGGGTACTGTGGCACCTGCATCTGAAGAAGTGAGGTTCTTACCCACGAAAGCTTATGCTCCCAATACTTTTGTTAGTCTTAAAGGTGCCACAGGACCCTCTGTTGCTTTTTATATGAAAGTATGCGTCCTTCAAGTTGAGGAGGGCATACCAGTCTCCTGGATCCAGGGAGGGGATGGTGGAGGCCAGGGAGACCATGCGGAACTTCAATTTCTTTAGGTATTTGTTGAGGTCTCACAGGTCCGGGATGGGCCGTAGACCACTCTTGGCCTTTGGGATTAAGAAGTACCGGGAATAGAACCCCTTGTTCCTGTACGTGTGAGGAACCTCTTCCACCGCACCCAGCTGCAGCAACCCTTCTACCTCCTGCACGAGAAGACTCTTGTGAGAGGCATCCCTGAAGGGGGATGGGGAAGGAGGGTGGGAGAGGGGGGTAGAAAGAAACTGGAGGGTATAATCCTGCGCCACTGTATTGAGGACCCAGTGGTCCAACGTTATGGTGGTCTATGCTGGGAGGAAAAAAGAAAGGCGGTTGGAGAAAGGCGGGAAAGATAGATCCAGGGTATAGTCTGGTAGGTAGCCCTTGGGTGCACCCTCAAAATGCCCGCTTGCTCCCATGCTTAGTACGTGTCGAGCCCACTTGGGTGGAGGCAGGTGGCTCGGGTGGCATTTGTAGCCACTGCTCTAGCCGCTGCTCTTTTTGTGGGATGGCTCCCGCCAGGGTTGGCTCCCTTGGCCCTGAGATGGCTGCGGTTTGAACTGCTTACGGACTGGACCAGGGACGTACAGTCCTAGAATTTTCAAGGTAGTGTGGGAGTCTTTTAACCCTTGCAGCTTGCTGTCCATCTGCTCCGCAAACAGGGCCTGGCCATCGAAGGGGAGGTCCCGCATAGACTGCTGAGCCTCAGTCAACAGGCCAGAGAGGAGCAGCCAGGATGCTGGCCACATGGAGATGGCAGAGGCCATGGTGCGAGCCGCGGAGTCTGCCGCATCTGAAGCTGCTTGGAGGGCCACTTTGGATGCAGCCGTGCCCTCCTCAAGGATTGCCCAGAATTCCTTTCTGGACTCTTCAGGAAGCGAAACCTCAAACTTGGCCATGGCCTGTCACATGTTGTAATTGTCACGGCCGAGGAGGGCTTGGTGGTTGGTCACTCTCAATTGAAGGCTGGAAGACGAATAAATTTTTCGCCCAAACAGATCCAATCTCTTTGCGTCTTTATTTTTGGGCTTGGGCCCGGGTTGCCCCTGCCTCTCCCTTTGATTAACAGCCTCAACTGTGAGAGAGTTTGGGGCCGGATGGGTGTAGAGATACTTGTGGCCTTTAGCTGGCACAAAGTATTTACGTTCAGCCCTTTTTGAAATGGGGGGGCAGGGAGGAGGGGGTTAGCCACAGGGCATTAATAATTTTTGATACCCGTTCGTGTAGGGGCAAAGCCACCCCAGCAGGTGCGGTGGAGCAGAGGACGTCAAATAGGGAGTCCGATGGCTCTTCTGCCTGGAGCCCCAGGTTGGAGGCAACTCTCTTCAATAGCTCCTGATGAGCCTTAGCATCATCTTGTGGAACTGGATGAGAGGGACCCGTGATGGGTTTGTCCAGCGACGATGAGGACAAAGCTGGTGCTGTGGGAGCCACATGTCCCCCCACCACGTTGCCTGGTGGTCCAGCAGGCTGTTCCCCTGTCTCTTCATGGGCCTGGGGGGTCCTGCCTGGTGGAGGGAGGGATGCTGAGGCTGATGGCCTATCTGAGGCCCCCCATCATCGTCCTGACTGTCTGCGAGGGCTGGGGAAACCCCCAACGGTTCCAGGGGTACCAGGCTGCTGCCGGCCACTGGCCTTGGGGCCATGGGGTCGGTTGCGGTGCTGACGATGTAGACAGTACTGCTGGTGCCGGGGCTTGTCCCGCTGTCAAGGACTCCTGCTCAGTTCCAGAGTCGGAGGTGGAGTGGTCGCTGCCAGGCGACCATGATCGAACGCACCAACATTCCTTCGCCGTGCATTGCCGGCCGCTACGCCTTGACATAAACCTGACCAACCGAGATGAGTCCCTCGCGCGGGAACTTGGGGACCATCGGTGTTTGGCGGATAGGCATCAGTAATCTGTCCATCTACACCTCACGCTGCTCGACTGGTACTGGGACATGGAACGGGATTGGGTGCTGGAGCTGGCCAGTCGTCAGGAGGATCTCCCTCATTGCGGGGATCCGAGTCTTGGCAACAGGTGTCGGTGACCATGTTCAAAGGATGGTTCGCGTGACCAGTGCCGCAGCCTTGGAGACACAAAAGGCCGGTCTCACCGCTCTTGCCTGGGGGCATGAGCCTTGGTAGGTCTGCGCCAGGTTACCGGCAAGCCATGCCTCGAATCCCGCTGTTGGTGCCCAGGGTCCGGAGACCGAAGAGGGCTTTGTTGAGCCTGCCTCCCTGCTTTCGAGGTGTGATGGCTCTGAGCGGGCGAGCACTGGCAGAACGTTCCTCGCAGTGGGGAACAGTACTGCTGAGGTGGGGACACATGGTAAGGTCTCAAAGTGGGTTTACCCTTAGACTGGGGTACCGCTGGAGCCAGTGTGGGCCTCAGGATCTCCTTTGTTGCCTGCAGGGCCTCGGGTGTCAACAGGACATCTAGATAACGGAGGCCCTTGTCACTGTCTGGGGTGACAGGCATGGTACGGGATGAGATGGACTGCTCAACCTGAGCTGGGGCCCGACTCCCTGATGGAGGTGTTGAGCCGGCCCAGCATGGGTCTTGGCTCTTCTCCGGCCCTGTCCTTTCCCTTACGCGAAATGGGAAATCTTTCCCTTGTGGTTCTCTTCGGCTTCTTGGCCAGAGCTGGGGAGGGGGATCGGTGCTGGCTCGAAGACGGCGCCGTGGGGCGCTCCACACCGATGCTGTGGTGCTCGGGGCCAAGTCGGACCTCTGCTCCAGTGCCGGGGTCAGCACTGACTCCATCAGGAGCGCCCTGAGACGGATGTCTCTCCCACTTTTTCTTCAGGGTTTGAAGGATTTATAGATGTGACACTTGTCGCTTATGTGTCCTTCGCCTAGACATCTCAAACAACTAGCATGTGGGTCGCTGATGAGCATAGGCATAGGCCACTTACAACGATCACAGGGCTTAAAGCCTAGGGACTGGGGCATGCCCCGTCCCTAGGCTGAGTCCCATCTGCGACTGACTAAACTAGAACTAATACTAAGGGAACTACTAACTATTATACAACTATTTTATAGGAAATGTTCAGAAGAAACACTGAAAGAAATGGTGTCAAGTATCAGAGGGATAGCCGTGTTAGTCTGGATCTGTAAAAAGCAACAAAGAGTCCTGTGGCACCTTATAGATTAACAGACGTATTGGAGCATAAGCTTTCATGGGTGAATACCCACTTCATCACGTCTGACGCATGTGGTGGAAATTTCCAGGGGCAGGTATAAATATGCAGGCAAGAATCAGTCTAGAGATAATGAGGTTAGTTCAATCAGGGAGGATGAGGCCCTCTTCTAGCAGTTGAGGTGTGAACACCAAGGGAGGAGAAACTGTTTTTGTAGTTGGCTAGCCATTCACAGTCTTTGTTTAATCCTGAGCTGATGGTGTCAAATTTGCAAATGAACTTTTAAAGGTAGCCATCCTGCAGCAAAAAAACTTCAGGACCAGACTCCAAAGAGAAACTGCTGAACTTCAGTTCATTTGCAATTGACTACAATGGAACTTAAAAGCCATGCTTCAGCACCCTTCCATAATAGGGATGCTTTTCTGAACTGGGACCATAGCGCTGTCTTAGCCTGAACCACACTACACATAACTAGCTATAAACTAAGGGCAAAAACAGTTGTTATTCCAAAAGTGCTCTGCATCATTTTCTCCATTTAATGATGGTAAATGCAACGGTAATGTTATTAACTAAAAGCTCAGTCACAAGAAAAGTGTCAACTCTGGTTGATCTCTGCCATGAACCAAAGTGGGGGGGGGGGATAGCTCAGTGGTTTGAGCATTGGCCTGCTAAACCCAGGGTTGTGAGTTCAATCCTTGAGGGGGCCATTTGGGGATTTGGTGCGGGATTGGTCCTGCTTTGAGCAGGGGGTTGCACTAGATGACCTCCTGAGGTCCCTTCCAACCCTGATATTCTATGATTCTATGAAAGATACTATGTGGTCTAATCTGTAATTTGGCCATCCACACAGAATGCCTGTAATACGAGGATTAAATTTGGGCCATCTCTTTAGACAGAATAGGATACAACATACAGCCTAGTAATTACAACTTGCAAGAGTATTCTTTATACATACATTCAGAAAAACAGAGTGCCTTTTAGTGCCTTTCATTTTTCTATTATAGTAGTTCCCAGAGGTGCCAATCATCTAAGCATACAAAAACAGTTCCTGCCCCATAGAATTTACAATCTACAGCATTTAAAAGGAATATCAGAGATATAACGAAATGCCAAAATCAGGGAACACCATGCTGCCTTTGAAAAGTTCCTACATTAATTCTTACCATTTGAGCCTTCAGAAATCTCCACGACATATTTAGTTATTGCTGCCCCTCCATTGTCTTTTGGTGGATCTACCAAATATGAACAAAAAGTCAGGCAAAACACACTGTTCTGGACACTATTGTATTTACATGACATACATAAAAAACTTTCTGTGGAATATTTAAGGAAGTTAAGCTAGTGCCTAAGACCCAGATTTTTCAAGGTATTTAGGCATTGCTCTGGTCAGCATTGCAAGGCCTAAATGACTTAGAAGCAGGACATAGGCTCTTAAGCACCTATGTCACTTTTAAAAATGAGAGTTGGGCTCCTAAATCACTTGGTTTTACAATGCTGAGAGAAGCAATACTTTTAAAAGTCTGGGCCTAAGTGCTTTTCTGATTAGGGAGGGACTTAAGCACATATTTAAGTATTTCGCTGAATTGGGGCCTTGTCGGGTTCCAGAAGAAGTTGCTTTTTTTTAAATGGAAAAATCAGATGTTAAGCAGATTTATTTTAATGACTAGGTCAGAGATTTAATTACTTAAATGTAAGGCTGTCAATTAATCGCAGTTAACTCACGCGATTAACTCAAAAAAATTAATAGTGATTTAAAAAATTAATCGCAATTAATCACAGTTTTAATTGTACTATTAAATAGTAGAATACCAATTGAAATTTATTAAATATTTTAGTTGTTTTTCTACATTTTTAAATATATTGATTTCAATTACAACACAGAATACAAAGTGTACAGTGCTCGCTTTATATTATTATATTTTATTACAAATATTTGCACTGTAAAAATGAGAAAAGAAATAGTATTTTTCAATTCACCTCATACAAGTACTGTAGTATGATCTCTTTATCGTGAAAATGCAACTTACAAATGTTAATTTTTTTTTGTTACATAACTGCACTCAAAAACAAAATAATGTAAAACTTTAGAGCCTACAAATCCACTCAGTCCTACTTCTTGTTCAACCATGCTAAGAGAAACAAGTTTGTTTACATTTATAGGAGATAATGCTGCCCGCTTCTTATTTACAATGTCACCTGAAAATGAGAACTGGCATTCACATGGAACTTTTGTAGCTGGCACTGCAAGGTATTTACATGCCAGATATGCTAAACATTCATATGCCCCTTCATGCTTTGGCCACCACCATTCCAGAGGACATGCTTCCATGCTGATGGTGCTTGTTAAAAAAATAATGCATTAAACAAACTAGTGACTGAACTCCTTGGGGGAGAATTGTATGTCTCCTGTTCTGTTTTACCTGCATTCTGCCATATATTTCATGTTATAGCAGTCTTGGATGATGAGCCAGCACATGTTGTTCGTTTTAAGAACACTTTCACTGCAAATTTGACAAAACGCAAAGAAGGTACCAATGTGAGATTTCTAAAGATAGCTACAGAACTCGACCCAAGGTTTAAGAATCTTAAGTACCTTATAGACTCATAGACTCATAGACTTTAAGGTCAGAAGGGACCAATATGGTCATCTAGTCTGACCCCCCGCATGATGCAGGCCACAAAAGCTGACCCCCCCACTTTCCCTTAACTCTGCTGTTGAAGTCTCCAAATCGTGATCTAAAGACTTCAAGTCGCAGAGAATCTTCCAGCTTGCGACCCCTGCCCTATGCTGCGGAGGAAGGCGAAAAACCTCCAGGGCCACTGCCAATCTACCCTGGAGGAAAATTCCTTCCCGACCCCAAATATGGCGATCAGCAGAACCCCGAGCATACAGGCAAGATTCTCTAGCCAGACCCTCATTTTACCAGCGATGGCCGTTATTGCCTAATTCATTAGAATCACGTAATCCCATCAAACCATTCCCTCCATAAACTTATCTAGCCTAATCTTGAAGCCAGAGAGGTCTTTCGCCCCCACCGTTTCCCTCGGAAGGCTGTTCCAAAATTTCACCCCTCTGACGGTTAGAAACCTTCGTCTAATTTCAAGCCTAAATTTCCCCACGGCCAGTTTATATCCATTCGTTCTCGTGTCCACATTAGCACTGAGCTGAAATAATTCCTCTCCCTCCCTGGTATTTATCCCTTTGATATATTTAAAGAGAGCAATCATATCCCCCCTCAGCCTTCTTTTGGTTAGGCTAAACAAACCAAGCTCCTCGAGTCTCCTTTCATAGGAAAGGTTTTCCATTCCTCGGATCATCCTAGTTGCCCTTCCAAAATCTGAGAGGGTCGAGGTGAGAAGCATGCTTTCAAAAGTCTTAAAAGAGCAACACTCTGATGCAGAAACTACAGAACCTGAACCACCAAAAAAGAAAATCAATCTTCTGCAGATGGCATCTGACTCAGATGATGAAAATGAACATGCGTCAGTCCACACGGATTTGGATCGTTATCAAACAGAACCCGTCATGCATGCATGATGTCCTCTGGAATGGTAGTTGAAGCATAAAGGGACATATGAATCTTTAGCACATCTGGCACATAAATATCCTGCGACGCCGGCTACAACAGTGCCATGCGAACGCCTGTTCTCACTTTCAGGTGACATTGTACACAAGAAGAGGGCAGCATTATCTTCTGCAAATGTAAACAAAATTGTCTGAGCGATTGGCTGAACAAGAAGTAGGACCAAGTGGACTTGTAGGCTCTAAAGTTTTACATTGTTTTGTTTTTGAATGCAGGTTTTTTTTGTACATAATTCTACCTTTGTAAGTTCCACTTCCCTGATAAAGAGAGATTGCACTACAGTACTTGTATTAGGTGAATAGAAAAATACTATTTCTTTTGTTGTTATTATTCGCGATTAATCACCTGATTAATCACGCTGTTAAACAATAATAGAATACCACTTATTTAAATATTTTGGATGTTTTCTACATTTTCAAATATATTGATTTCAATTACAACACAGAATACAAAGTGTACA
Organism: Terrapene triunguis; assembly: GCF_002925995.2. Taxonomy (NCBI): domain Eukaryota; kingdom Metazoa; phylum Chordata; order Testudines; family Emydidae; genus Terrapene; species Terrapene triunguis. Next base: position 479,592 of record NW_020664367.1, read on the forward strand.
GTGCTCACTTTATATTTATTTTTATTACAAATATTTGCAATGTAAAAAACAAAAGGAATAGTATTTTTCTATTCACCTAATACTCATAGGTTGACAGATTGTGTGGGAATTTGGACCTGGACTTCAGGAAGCATATATATTTCAAACTAGAGCTGTGTGAAGCTCTCATTAGGAAAACCTGAAAGTATTCTTCACTCTGCTGGTTTCATTATAAACCCAAAGCTTAGACCAGGTTCATCCAAAGGTTTGTGAACCTAGGTCCAGTTTTAAGCGAATCTAGGCCAATTTATAGTTCTGCAATGAAACACATTCACTCATACATTTTCAACAGAAACCAGGTAAAATTGTAGTTTTGGCAAAGTTTCCCTTTAAGTCAGCTCAAATATAGAACTCCAAGTTAAACTCAGGGACAGTAGTAGAGTGAGCCCAGGCAAACTGAAACCAAAAAAAAGTTTCCCATGAACCCCTGTGAACCAAAAAGGCTAAATTTCCCATAGCTCTGTTTCACACCTGATAGTTAGACTACTGTGGCATCCTCCTAACGACCCTGAAGTCACTGGGTCAATATTCTGCTCTTGGTTACACTAGTGTTAATCCAGAAAAACTGCTGACTGCAGTAGTACTGAGAGCAGAATTCTTCACATACAAATGTACATAAATACAGAAGAAAGTATCAAAATAGAACTGAACAAAAACTTTACCCCAAATTATTTTAAAACTTTGTGCATGAATTTTTCCTTTAACTGATGGTTTTGAAGGTACTCCAGGCTTGTCTGGGCAAGTAGTAAAGTCGACTACCTCACTTGGACTGCTTTTGCCTTCCAAGTTATAGGCAATGACCTGTAAAAAAAATATAAATATATATATAAAAGTATTCTATAAACAGCATATGTACATTTTTGGTACTCTACAAGCTGCTAATGCTAAGTGTTTCCAAATCATTTATATATATGCTTAATTCATAGGTTATAAATCAGCAAAGGAAAGAAAACTATCACACATTTTTGTATATTATACCATTTTAGTAGTCAATCACTTTACTGAAATGAAAAAAGGCAGAGAATTGCCAGCAGGGAAATTTTAATATTTAAAAAAATGAAAATTAAAAAATTAGCATTTTATAACAGTTATAAAGAAAACAAAAAACAAATGAACAAAAAACCCAACATTTTCATATCCACCTGACTAAAGTTAGGCTCCTAAATCTATATTCAAGGCATGTAAAAGTAGCCTGATGATAAGACACACTCAGGAAGCTGCAGCTCCCAATGACTTTAATGGAATTTGTGGGCACTTAGTACTTTTGAAACTCACGCTACTTTTATTTATGTGCCCAAGTATGAATTTAGGAATCTAATTATAGGTACAAGGGTTTGAAAATTTGGCCATAGTATTTTCGGTAGTCTTAGATACTTAGCGGTATTTTTTAAATAAATGATCCTTAAATACAAATATAAACTGCATATGCACAGAGGCAAATTTTTTAACTGCAGATACATCAGTCAGTTAGTATTCAACTACATTAAACGTAAAAAGATCTGTGGGGATTTGATCTGCTATCTCCAAGAAGTATTTTAAGTGTTGCCAGCTTAAATACATATGCAACCGCTGGGGCCCCATTTTATACTATATTGGGGATATCCTGCTCAAAACAATGCACGACTAATGCATTCCCACACCTGGTCCTTCATAATTTTTTTTTAACCGTTGTAGCATCACTAGTTAAAATGATTAGGCCAACATATTCTACACCGAGTACCCTGAAGTTTGCGTCCAAAAATCTTTTCAGGTTCCTAAATAAGGGGCCTAATTTTCAGCAGTCTCAAGCAACAAGTAGCTGTTACTGTAATCAAGGGAATGCCCTATGTAAATTATAAAATGGAGATTTCAAAATGTATTGAAAAAGTATTACTTCTGCTAAAAGATCAAATAGCTTTCCCTCTCACATTACAGAGAAGGTATGGGCAGCACTCGATTCTTACCAATAAACGTATGAAGTGATATTTTAAGTTTATCCAAACAGTACTTTAGAAAAGTATCGGTAACATCACATTGTTTCATCACAGAAACCAACTGTAAAAAACAACTGCTAACACTGAGCAACTTTGCAATGAATAAAACCAAAATAATCTGAAGAATATTACCCTAAATTTATACTTTGTACTACGTCTAAGATTCTTCACTGTGCAGGTGAGATCATCTCCATCGTATTTTGGTTTGAAACCATATCCCTATAGAAGGAATAAAATATTAATACTTGAAATATGTTTATAAACCAGACTATATATAGCAGAACTCGTAAAATCTGAAACATAGTAACTTGTTAGGCTGCTTTGAGTGAAGTTTTTATTCTGTAAACAAATATTTTTGAGTCACCCGTCACCATTTGGGATGGTGTACAATGGAAATAAGAGAACTATGATCAAAACAATATAATAAAATCAAAATAAACCCATCATCTTCTGACTATAAAACAGAAGTTCTAATGCAACAAAAGGGAAAAGGAGAAAATAATATGTAGCCGATATTGGTCATACTAACATATCTTTTGAGAGGAGGAGGGGAAATCACAGCAGGATTCATTGAAAAATGAAGGCAGATAAGCTGAAATAATTGTCAAGGGGAGCAAGTTCCAAACCACAGGGACTTTTGCCAAGATCTTTCAAGGATTTACACATGTACTTGACTTTCTATTCAAGAATACTACTCGTGTGTACAAAGCTAAACAATGTGTGCGTCTTTGCAGGATCAGGGCTTAACAGCAAAAGCATAACTGATGAGGAAATTGTTTGACATAACAAAAGAAAAGAAAACAATATGGTTTTGTCACAGTAAAAGCAAGTCATAATTTTCATTTAAGAGGAGGGAAAAGTCATGACAAATGATGTTTCAATATTAACAGTTTTTCCTTGGAAATTATGGGAAATCAAGCAAATAACCTTAATTTACAATAAAATTTGTTTAATTTTAAAATGATTGTTGAAAATTATTTAAAAGCCCATACTCTACTACATAGAGCCAAATTTGTAAAAATTAATGAAGGTGGCTTATTCAGAAGGGGACTGATGGGAGTGGCAAATGCTATAACTTCTTTATTTAACAGTCCTTTGAAAGACCGTAAGCCCAAGATTCTTTTATGTAAGGTTCCTTACTGCTCTTGCTGTGTAAAGGGGCCTTGAAGTGGGCATAAATGCAATTTCCTTTATGGCCATCTTACACTGCCAGAATGGCATAAAGGGGGCCTTACTGTAAATGAAAATCAGGTTCATGATTTGTATAAAAATAATCACAGAAGTCATATAGATGAGGCTAAAACTGAAGACTGCAAACATAGACAAAGAGAACTGTATGGTTCTCTTTCCAGGGCTTGGGCCTTAGTCAGGAGCTACAACCATTAAGGGACTTAAAACCAGAAGGGTCAACTTAATCTGCTACTTTATCTATAGTCAATGCAAGGGATGCTGAAGTGTAAGACAGTGATCAAATGTGCTGAATTTGTTCATGAAAAGCACTGCTGGGAGGCATGCAAAAAGAAAATAACCAATTGCCTCATGGTCAAGACTGTATGATTAGCTGCTGCGGTTGTCATGGTATAAGTAGGATACAGCCTGTATAAATTGCACAAACTCAGACACTTTCATACCATCTCTGACATGGTTTTCCACAGAAAGGATGTGCTCAAAATTGACACCAATTACTTGCTCATTGTTTACAAATACATCCCTTTAACAAACAGGGACACAAAGAAAGTGAGAACATCCTTCCAGCAATGCCTTCTTACTTGCTAGCAACACTCATCCCTTTGCAGGATTGAGGAGGAGGTATATTCTTGCCAAGGCCAAAGCCTAATTTGCAGTGTCCGTAAGGCAAGAGATACATGAACGTTTAATATTAGAATATAATTTCATTAAAATGGAAGGACATTATTAAACATTTCAATTTTATTTACTGATATCACCTAACCATTACTAAAAAACCTTGCTGATTACAAAAATCACAACTGCACACTAATTTCTGTAGTGAATGTTTTTTGGCAGATATTTCCCCAATTTTGATTTTATGATATGAAATTTACCTTCTCCCTCTACGTGTAATGTATATATAATAAAAGTACCCATAAGTCTCATTAGAACAACATCACATCCCCAACAGAAGATCCTGTCAATGGCAAGTGTTGTTATTACACTGAGATACTATTAAGTGTGCTAAAACATTCATTTATGGTCTCTTCTCTTATTTAGAATATTTATTTCACACTTACTGAGGTCTCATCCTCCATCTCTAAAATATAAGAGATTCCTTCATCTGTTGGTGTTCCTGAGGGTTTAGTCCACTGTAAGGATAACCAGGTAACTCCAGCTTTAATCAGCATAGGACTGGCTGGCATTGATGGGGCAGTGCCTGAGGTATGATACAGGACTTCTTCACTAAAACCACTGTTTTGAAACAAACAGTATATAAACTAAATAGGATGAAGTAGGAACAAGAATAATACGGAATTGCTATACAACAGTTTCAGGCCAATTTGTCAGATATGCACATCACTGGTAATTGCATGTTGGTACATGCAGTTGACCATCCTGTACAAACAAATTGTGCCTGTGTGTGTAACTCATGCTAATACAGGTTATACATGCCCATATTTGAAAGTTTGGCCTGGAATTAATATACATATTCATTAACAAAATAGACCAACACCACAATTTGTTTTTTAAAATCCACTTTGAACAGTCATTATTTGCACAGCAGTAAGTCTCTAAAACGCTTGTACGTTTATGTACTTTATCCAACTAATGCCAAAGCTTATTCTTTCCATCTCTGCCCTGCACTGTTTTCCTTCGTCCAAGATTTAATAAAAAAATAACCAAATTCATTTTGCTCCCTAACCAGCTACTTGTGCAAACATTTGTACACTTCTAAGTGAGCCTATTACTTATCAAGTGTTAATTTTCCAGGGGTCCAAAAAAATGGGACCAGTAAAGCCTCTTTGAAAGCTAAGTTTCCTGTGGAATTGCCAATATAAAATTTGTATTTTGTAGTAAATGAAAATACAGTGTAGACCACCGACTAATCTGGCAAAGCCTGATTTGTCAGCCTTACCTGATATATCGTTTGTAGCGGCACAAACAGCTCCTGCTCCCGTTTTGCTACCAGTGTGCTGAAGCTGCAGGGGAGGGAGGGGGAAGCGGGGGAGGAGCTTTTGCTGCCGGAGCGGCCCCAAGTGAGCGGCTCAATCCGGCGCGGCTGCCCTGTCAGCCGCTTTTGGGTCTTTAGATAGCCGTCCGGGGGGAAATCCCGGACATTTTTAGCTTTTTACAAATTCCCCCCGGACGGCTATTTAAAGACCCAAAAGCCGGACATGTCCGGGGAAACCCGGACAGATGGTAACCCTAATCTAGGTATGCTAAATGCATGGAGTGAACGGAAAGGCATCATGACCCCGCAGGCCTTGAGGCTGGGTCCACAGGATTGCCAGTTGACAGTCGTCTCCCTGCTCCCACCCAGCATATTGCTACTAACCAACCAAGCAGAGAAACCATGAAAACAAAAGCTACATCAGGGAGGCCTCCCCAGGCCCTGATTGGAGGAACACCAGGATCTCTGATTGGTCAGGGCTTCCTATTTAAACCCAAAGAGAGGCACAGGAAGTTGTCCATACAACTGGGCTCTATCTGGCTGTTACATCAGACCCTGCTTCCTGCCTCTCTGCCTGGACTCCAGGTTCCTGCCTTGTTACTGATTCTTGCCTCTTGTCTCCAACTCTGGCTCCGACCCTGGGCTTGACTCTCTCTGACTCTGGCTTTGACCCTTTGCTTGACCCCCCAACCCCAACTCCTGCTCCAACCAGATTACCCAGCCACCTACATCCTGGCCCCAATAAAAGGGCAGACCCGTCTACCCCCCACTAATGCCTAAGCATTCACCCAGTGAGTAGATCTAACTAATGGGTACCTTAAAACAAAATAAAGTGTCAATTTAAAAAAAATGTTCTTAATTTATTATTTTTACTCTCCGTGGGCCCAATCCAAAGCGCACTAAAATCAATGGAAAGAGTCCCACTGACTCCAGTGGGCAATGGATCAGGCCCCAGATAATTCACTCAGAAACTTTCTTTTAGCTATTTCTCTCTGCTTCATTTTTGTACTTTTCCTATTTAGCAAATGTTTTTGTGCTGTATTTCATATGTGGCTGAAATTAAGAATGGTTAATAACTTAAACACATATAGAACTTATAAAAACAGAACATTTATCTTTGGTCAGTAACATCATCTAGATGAAATTCTGCTCTCAGATGCCTAACGTTCCCAACAATGTTAATAAAAGACATCCTCAATCATACCTAGGGCAAATTTGGCCCCTCCTCTTGTAAGAGCTCTCCTTAAACATTGTTTATTACTTAAAGAGAACTATAAAGCCAGTAGTGTATTTTTATATCTATAAAATATGTGATTTAAAAAATGTTTAGAGAGTTATTAGTTTTAAAAGGATTTTCGACCATACAGGGTAATGCCCTCCACTAGCTTACAATACAGGAAATGTGAGCTATATGTCCAGATATTCACAGATGGACTAGGAGGTGTTTTGTCTGTTTTTATTTTAATCTTCAAGTTTTTATCATAACTGTTTATGTGTAATGTTACCTATTCAAATTACTTCAAAATAAAGATTTCTGTTTTAAATCTTTTAAAATCAAAATGGTTTAATAACAGGAGCAATATATCGTATGTAGTGATACGAAGCTCTAAGAGGTTTAAGAGCATTCAATGATATGTCTTGTGCCTTATTGTGTATATCAAGTGGGCATATAATGTTATTTAATTACAGCAGCATTCTGTTATACGTTGTTCCTATATACACATGCACGTGGACGTAGACACATTGCATTGTTTATGTATATAACATGGTAATACTCACCTCATGCCCATGTCATTTTTGGCTGCCAGTCTAAAGGTGTACCCCATTGCTGGTGATAGTTTAGTAATTCTATACTGCTTCTGTTGGCCATAGTAACACTGACAAAACTCTCCATTTCCTTTTCCCTAAAAGGAATAATTAAAACTCATATTATTTACACTGTTCATTAAACAAGCACATCTACTGATTAAAACACTTTGCTAAATCTTGAAGAATGTTCATCCAGTTAAACTCAAAACAAGCCAAGGATGCCAAAAGAAGGTAAGTGTTATATCACACTGTTATGAATATTGAACTCAAAATGCTGTTCTTTCAGTCCTTCGCTCCACAGGGCTGATGAAGGAGGCTGTGCATGTTCCGCCCCACAGCACACCTAACTCCTTTCCTGATAAGCTCTTAGGTGTCTAGGGGATGGGTTGGGAGACAGCTGAGCCATCCTTACACAAGGAAGGAGATCTTCACACAGAAATGACTCTCAGCTCGCAGATCCTGGGAGGAAGAATTGGGCCACCAGAAAGGAAAAAGCCACCCTAAACAGTGACCCAATAACATAAGTTTTAAGAGTCACCTGATAATACTGCCATTTTCTATTCAGCAAGCAAAATTTGAGGAAATATAGCTGTATTTTTGATACCTTCTTAGGAATGAATTGTATATTACCAACACTTGCCTCAAAGATATAGGTCACAATTAAGGATACAATTTGGTCATGGATACTGTGACTTTAACAAACCTCGACCATGACTTCTGCTTCCACTCCGCAGTGGCCAGCGGGGCTCCAGCTGTCAGCCCCCACTGCGGCTGGCAGGGCTCCCTACCCTGTCAGTGCCTCCCTACCCCCTGTGCGGGGCTTCAGGTTCAGCCCCGTGGTGCTGGGCTCTAGATTCTATGATTTATGGTTTATTGCCTGCATCCTGCCCGTGAATTTTAATAAAAATCCCCTTGCCAAAATCTTAACCTTAGTCATAATTTTCCTCTGAAAATATGTTCACATTCACACAAAGCTATTTTTAAAAAAATACAAAGAGAAAAATAGTATAAATACAGCAAACCTGCTTACCTCGTCCCATTCTAAAAGATAATTGTGGATTTTAGAACCATTGTCACAAGATGTCTGCATCAAGAAAAGAATAAAATTAGGACACAATAGCAGGAGGACAAGATCACTTTAGAAAAATGGCAATGGGCTAGAGACATTCTTTTATAGGTCACCTGTTCCAATCAAGTCAAGATCAAAGGTGACCAACTGTTCCCTGATGCTGGCTGTTTGAGGTTTCCCTCAACTCTCCTTTTATTGGCAACACACACCTCTGAAAAATATTCTGGCAACAGTGTCAAATATCATCCTATAGCAATTTTCTGAGGAGCTGTAGTGTTAGATAGGTATATAAAGGGTTACGTTAGGTTATCTTAATGAAGGAAAAGATATGTGTTTTGTAGTTGAAGCCATGGGTTTTTAGCAGTATGGGAAGGTCTTGAGGGAAAAAATGTAACTGGCAAGTTACAAGGTAAGTTGTAAAAATGCTGAGCTCAAAATGTGGCTAATAAGAGAAGAGAAGCATCTAATTATCAGAATTGGTTCTAACAGACAAAGAAAAGTTGTTTTGTGATATGATTAACTTATAATGATGCCTAATACAGCAATGTTATCTTGAAGAAAGAGGCCCACTCATAAACTCTTGTCTACAAGCTTAAGAAAAGGGTCAATCCCTAACTAGCCAAAAACTGTTTTTTAAGATAAGATAACAGTCAACATGACATCACTTGTTTCTTACACTGTATAAAGGAATCAGGCTTCCTAGGGGTATTTAGCAGATCCTACCTAATGATGCTGAAGTAAATCAGGATGAGAGGGTTATCCCTGGGACTGATCCTTTTGTGAATATTCTCATCAAATGCTTATGAATGTTTGTTACTGTGTGGATGTGGTAACTGCTTATTATGTAGGCATTTTAGACATGTTTAGAGCAGCTGTACAAATACCATTTGGCCTTTAGATTTAATAAAGGAATTTATGGTTGAATTGGTGATGTGGCAATACTATGTATTAATAATAATAGTTCCAACAAGAGCCAAACTACAGCCACAGAGATTTTCTTAGTGTGATGGCTGATGATCTTTCCTATTACATTTTCTTTACTACATTAAAAAAAAAAACCTATAGATTATGATAGCCTTAACTTGTTTTTTTTCTGATTTTTGTGCATTTATCTTTGAATCCTGAAAAATGGCCAAAATATACTCCTCCAGGCCTACGAAAGTCCATAGGACAGGAACTCTTTTCCATAAGTGACTTACTCCTACAAAAATAGGTTGTACACCCCATTTTCTGCTGAAAACAGAGAATCAACATAAATTCAGTTAAATGCACAATAGTCTTTGTAAAATACATTTTGTAACAAATTAATTTGACAAAAATATACTGTACAGACACTGAAGTGCAAACAGAAATGGTTTTGACTAAGTTTTAATAAACAAAAATACTGCACATCAATAAGTCATTTTAAAAATAGTCCATGTTTTAGATTTTGAAATAATCTGCCAATGACGAGACAAGTTCTTATTTAAATTTTAAAAGCTGAAACTTTAAGTGACATATCTATTTGTCCTCAACTCCACTTTTTACTTTAGCTGGATGTTACTGCTAAAATGATAAGCGGTGATTTAGTTAGCTATGTTGACACTTAAGTTGGCCATCTTTAAGTTTCAGAGTGTGAACAATTCAACTGAGATGAACAGAGCAATTTATGTTTCTTTAGGCTATTGGTTCGGAATGTCTGCAGTCTCACAAAGATAACACTTAGTTTATACTTGCGTTCATGTTTTTAGGAGTCTCAACACTAAAATTTATAAATTTATTTTTCAAACGCAAAAGCTTAGATACTGAAGCATTCATTTGATAACAAACATTTTACAATATAAATAGTTGCTGATGGTCACTGAAAAAAATAACATAAAAAATGAATGCAATAATAAACTTTGAAAACATCCTTTGGGGTTGATTCAATACTGCATTACTCCGAACTACTGTAATTCCATACTTAAGGTTATACTGAGGTTTGCACTTAAAGCAGGTACTAAATCTCATTCTGGGGTCATTTAAAACAAGTCTTACCTTCCATTGCAGAGTGAGAGAATTTTTGGTCCGGTTAGTTATCCTTGGAGGATTTGGAGTATCAGGTTCACAGCTCATTGTTGTAAAACTCTCAGCTTCTGAAGGGCTTCCCTTTATGCAGTTGCATTCTGCTTGGACTCTAGAATAGTAAAAGAGGTCAATAACATTTTGTTTCAGAATGTAAAGATACAATTTCTGTAGAACCTGAACAATATTTTGAGTTTACAATGTTCAAAAAACAGCATATTCCCATCCCCTCCAAATGTTATACTTAAAAGTAAATAATAAAAAAAGGTGGAAAATTTCTGCTCAATACAATTTATGCACAGGGGAAATGCAATACACTGCTTTGGATATACATACATAGTGGCTCCCATCAGTCAACAATTACCCTCCCTATAGTTATATATGAGAAACCACAATTATCCTCTTGCAGTATACTGGATACCACTATGTGATAACCGCAGGTAAAGGTAATGGTGGTTATTTTGGACTAATGGTGGACTTTTAATGGTGACCAATGTATTAAAAAAAAATATCCAAAGGTAAAAGTGTACAAAAACACTGAAATTTATCAGTCAACCTCCATATTTTGTTTTCAGATATTAGCAGATTAATATTGTACACATTCCATAAATATGCAGTCAACAACAAGAACACTAAAAGCCAATTATTTAAAAAAGAGACATTATGAGATGTATTGATATTCAGAATATCAGATACATGAAAGAATTTAAGCAACTTCCACCAATTTTCACAATTTGTGCAACACCAGAAAGAAAAACATAACATATCATAACTTCAAGTTTGGTCTTTATTATTGACCACCTACCTGCATTAATTAGAGAAAAACCTAAAAACCATTGTGGTTTAAGGACTTCATGTTTCATATTTAGGCCAAAATGTTCATGCCTGGATACCTAATGTTAGGCACTTAAATACATATTTATCCAGTTAAATGTGTATTCTCCACCTCCTTTTGTTAGTCTGAAGTCTCATTAACTAGCATCTAAATTAGAAACAAGAGAGAGAGATAGAGAGAGAGGAAAAGGAACCAAGCATGGCATCTTCTCCCCACCCTCTGCCATTTCTTCCATGGGCCATGAATTGTGCAGCAGTTCTTGCTGGAGCTGCAGAATTATAGTGAACTAGGGACCCTTGTAACAGTGCATAATCAGTCAGATTCTCTTGCCTGCTACCACACTGTGTAAATTGTACAAAGTGGCCTTAAAATGTCCAGAAATAGCCAGTGGAGAATTCCCCTTGTGTAGGTGAGCTCTCCATTGGTGGAAACCTGGCAGAAATGGCTCCTTCACCTCCTGTGCCAACCCTGCCTTAAGAGGAAGGAAGGGAGAGTGTCGGGGCGTTCTGGTAGCATGAAGTGAGGAGGGAGCATGGTGTAGTGGGCGCCACAACTGGCTTCCAGAGTCTGCCAGTCTTGGACCTCAGGGAGAAAGAGTTCATTACTCTTCATTTGAGAGTATCAACATTTCAACTGTGGCTAGTTCATAAATTACAGTGATCATCAGGGGAAGAGCAGCATGTCTGGTGGTAAAGACTGAAGATATCAAAGTCAGTTACTGTGTTCATACTGTTATACATACTAATTATAATGAATAGTTTCAAATTTGGAAAGTTACTTTAAAAATTTCCATTGCATTTAATAGATAAAAAGAAGGGTACTTACCTTGCATGGTAATCAGTTGCTGGCCTGAGATCATTTATGGTAACACTAGTTTTTTCTCCACTGGAAAGAAGTACAATTTTGTTTAAAATATTGTTTCAGAATAATAGAAATTAAAGATGGAAATAATCTAATCAATCCACCTTGCAGTGCAGGATTGTTTCCCACTATTTCCTAGTGCTTTGTTGTTCTAGTATATTTAGTGGTGCTTTATTAAAGATGTATCTATCTTTTGGTTTCCAGTTCTTTTATATAAAAAAGACTGTCTTCCACTTTACTAGGTCACCCAATGTGTGAGATATCATTTGAGTCCCATCCTTAGGTGGACACTATATGACAATAATATCTTAAAATACTAAACATGTACATAAACGCTTTATAAACACTGATTTTCACACCTCCCTGAGGTAAATAAAATCATTACTTAAAATAGTAACTGATTCTTCAAGAGAGCTGCCACTGTATATTCACATTTGTGGGAACACCAGAGATGGGAACACCAGCACACCTGGAGTAGTTCTTACTGGGGCTGAATGAGCCCCAATTACTTCAATTTATATAACTAGTTCTCAGACCATTGTACATTCAGAATGAGGCTTTAAAAGGGCTGTGTAGCCACATTCCTTCCATTAAACCCAGAAGTCCTATGAGTATAGAAATTTGAGGAAGAGGGGATGGTGGCAGGTAGTGTGCATACGCAGAGACAACACACTTGAATAACCACAATTACTATGGTAAATAATTTTTTTATTCTTTGAGGTGGTCTCTGCATATTCCTACTTGCGAGAGGCAAGCAAGAAGTGCAGCCCCCAGGAAGGTGTCCATTAGCCTGGTTTGGGTAGCTTTTAGATTATGTTGTGAAGGCTCATCTCTTCTCCCTTTGTTTTAGGGAAAGAGTTGAAAGGGTCTAGGATTCTGTTGGTGAGGCTTAAGTTTTGCTTACATTTCGCTGTTGCCAGGGTATTGTGTTCTGGAAGTAATAAAAAGTTAAAAAAGACTGTCATGGGGTCCCAGAACCTTGGAAAGGTACCTGTGTTTTGGTGGTGGTAGTAGTAGTACAAATTGAAGTAAGTAAATAAAAAAGATTTTGCTCTGATCCTGTATCATTTCAGAAACCTTAACTTCCATTGTAGTCAACAGAAGCACAGTCAGTAGAAGATGAAGGCATTCTGTTCCTTAAAGGGTCAAGCCTTTACATAGTAAATTATTGGTAAAGGTTTGGGAAATAAAGCAGTTTCATCTTACTGATTAAAACAATTTGCCTCAAAAGTGAAGTTGTGTGAGACGTCTCATTATCTCACTCTGTAGATAAAAGGCAGTTTTTAAAATAGGCTTTTATGTACAAAGTTCAGGGCATCAGTAATCTAATAAAGATAACAAATACCTACGTATATACAGTTTTGAATTTTCCATCTTTTCCGGTGTTTGAAATCAGAACTTCATAAACATACATCTCCGGCACATTATTCTTGTCAGCGTCCCCATTGCTGGCATTGGATGGAGGGGACCATGCAAGTACTACTGTCCGTGCCTGAATGTCTGATATCTACAGAAACATAACATTTAAGAACTCTGTCATATAACTTCAATTGTGTGCAAATACTGATAACTAAACAGTATGAATAAAACAGAACAGAAAATGTGACTTTTTCAGAATATTTGTTCAATTACAATAACTCACTGGTTAGGCTACAAGTGGGACCAAACTATGTATTTGGAAATACAGGAAATGGCATGATCACTTCCATCCTCGGACACAAAGCAGTTTGCAACCAAAGAACATAGATAAGTAACCAGAGCCATCTAGTGGCAAAATACAAGTGAACAGTCTGCTTACATTTGTTTGTCATTCTTGTGTATAATAAATTCTGGGAATAATTGTTTTTTATTTAACAAGGCTCTCAAGTTTTTTATTAAACTTGTTAAGACATGAAGTTAAAGGGACACCATCAACAACAACAAAATCACGCCTCTGTCTGAACATTTATTATCTATTGTTATATGTAACATTTAAGATTACTAAAACTGAAAAAGCTTCTTTTGTATTCAAGATTGTGTATTGTGCCCATCACCATAGTATCTGAGTGCCTTCCAGAAGCACATTAAGTGACATGACTAACATTTATTGAGTGTGATGCTCTTTCTTCCTTCCTCTCCCCAAGGGGAAACTTGTGCATGGATTTCTTTTCATTTTATTTTTTTAAGCATATGTATTCTGTGTTATTATTAATGAAGGTAAGTTTAAAGTGCATTTGAACTTTGAATGGAAAGTGGTGAGGTTTGCAGTGGTTCTTTGATCCTGCAGGAATTTCTTCTGCAATCTTGAATCAGTCTTCTGAGAAAGCTCTGTCTTCTGCATAAACAAGTCTCACCCTTGCAGTACACAGCTATGTTGTGCCACAGGAGCAGAGTTGTTGACTGAAGTCCAGTTATTGTCGCAGAGCTCTAGGTGGTCTTTTAGGTATCCCGGTCCCAGACCATTAAAAGCTTCCCAAATAGAGACCAAGAGTTTGAATTTGATGTGACATTCTAGGGGGAACCAAAGTAGCAAGTAAAAGACATCTCTGATGAGCTCATGGTAATCCTTGTTGTGCAAGAGGCATGCTACTGTATTTTGTACTATGTACTCCTGGAGGAATTCTGCACCACTGCGCAATACAAAATTTGTGCAGAACGTTCCCCGCAGAAAAGACGGTTACTTACCTCTCGTAACTGTTGTTCTTCGAGATGTGTTGTTCAGGTCCATGACAATTAGGGGTGTGAGCGCCGCGTGCATGGACATCGGAAACTTTTCCCCTTAGCAGCTCCCGTCGGGATGGCAGGGGAGCCCCCCTAGAGTGGCACCCTTATGGCAGTGTATATATTACCCCGACCCCCCTTCAGTTCCTTCTTGCTGTTGACTCCGACAGAGGGGAAGGGGGGTGGGTATTGTAATGGATGTGAACAACACATCTCGAAGAACAACAGTTATGAGAGGTAAGTAACCGTCTTTTCTTCTTCGAGTGATTGTTCATGTCCATTCCAATTAGGTGACTTCCAAGCTTACTATTGGAGGAGGGTAGGAGTCATGGAACAATTGATTGAAGAACACCTCTGCCGACCACTGCATCATCTCTGACCTGTTGGTTGACAGCATAGTGGGCTGTAAATGTGTGCACTGAAGATCAGGTAGCTGCTTTACAGATCTTTTGGACAGGGACCTGAGCCAGAAAGGCTGTCGAAGATGCCTGCACTCTGGTTGAATGGGCCGTAATCGCTGGGGCTGGGACCTTGGCCAGCTCATAGCACGTGTGAATGCAGTCTGTGATCCAGGACGATATGTGTTGCGCAGACACAGGAAGGCCCTTCATTCTGTCGGCTATGGCGACGAACCATTGGGTCGACTTGTGGAAAGGTTTGTGCGCTCTATGTAGAACTCTAAGGCTCTCCGGACATCTAGCGTGTGTAGGCTGTGGTGTCTCGGGCTCGTGTGAGGTTTTGGAAAGAACACCGCTATGCAAATGTTCTGATCCATGTGGAATTGGGAGACCACCTTGGGGAGAAATTTGGGGTATGGTCTAAGCTGAACCTTGTCCTTATGAAAGACCGTGTAAGATGTTTCGGAGGTGAGGGCTCTCAGCTCGGACACCCTCCTTGCCGATGTAATGGCCACCAGGAACGCCACCTTACGATAAAGGTAGAGGAGGGAACAAGTGGCCAGGGGTTCAAATGGTGGGTTCATGAGTTTGGAGAGGACAAAGTTCAGGTTCCAGGTTGGGACTGGTGGGTCAGAATACGGGAACACCCTCTCCAGCCCTTTGAGGAATGCCCCACGATGGGATTTGAAAACACCGAGCGCCCAGACTCCTGGATGGAAAGTTGAAATGGCCGCCAGGTGTACTTTGATGGAGGAAAGATAGACCCTATTGCTTAAGGTGTAGGAGGTAGTCTAAAATAACTGGGATAGGAGCCTGGAGCGGTTGAAGGCGCTTGGGTTCACACCAACAGGAAAATCTTTTCCATTTCGCCAGGTAGGTAGCCCTAGGGGAAGGTTTCCTACTACCCAGAAGAATTTGTCTCACCGACTGAGAGCACTGGTGCTCCATGGGATTTAGCCATGGAGTTTCCAAGCCATGAGATGTAGAGATTGCAGGTTCGGGTGGAGGTGGTGCCCGTGGTCCTGCGTGATCAGATCCGGGGTGGAGGGGCAGGGCTATCGGGGCATCTACGGACAGCTCTAGGAGGGTTGTGTACCAGTGCTGCCAGGGCCAAGACGGGGTGATCATGATTACCGTCGCCCTGTCCCTGCAAATTTTGAGGAGGACCCGGTGGACGAGCAGGATAGGAGGGAAGGCATACTTCAGACTCTTGCCCCATGGTATTAGGAATGCATTGGCGATTGAGCCTGCACTGTGGTTTTGGAATGAGCAGAACTGAGGGCACAGTCTGTTGCTCTTGGTGCGAAGAGGATACTTGGGGATAACCCCACCTTTGGAAGACTGACTGTATGATGTCCGATCTGATTGACCACTCGTGCATGTGGTATGACCTGCTGAGGCGATCCTCCAGCTCATTCCGTACCCCTGGAAGGTAGGATGCTTCAAGCTGAATGGATCGGGCTATACAGAAGTCCCAGAGAAAAAGAGCCTCGCGGCAGAGAGGTGAGGAGTGGGCTCTGCCTTGTTTGTTTATATAGAACATGGCAGTGGTGTTGTCTGTCAGGACTGTCATGTTGTGACCTTGCAAAGTGGCGTGAAAGGTTTGGCAGGCCAGATGAAACGCCCTGAGATCCTTCAGGTTGATATGGAAAGGTATCTTGTCCCTCGACCCCAAGCCTTGTGTCCTCAGATCCCCTAAGTGTGCGCCCCAGCCCAGATCTGACGCGTCTGTTACTAACGTCAGAGAAGGTTTGGGCTTGGTGAAGGGGACCCCTGCACAGACCACTGGTCGGTCCAGCCACCACCGCAGGGATTCTAGAACCTGTCCCAGGAACGTCACCACAAGGTCCTGGGGATCTTGGTATGGATGGTAAGACAGTGCGAGCCACGCTTGTATGGGCCTGAGTCTCAATCGGGCATGCTTGACCATGTACGTGCATGCTGCCATATGCCCTATTAGATGCAGGCAACACCTGACTGTCGTGGTGGGATACTGAAGCATTGATTTGACAATCTGCTCTATGGCTTGGAACCTGGGCTCTGGAAGGCTCGCTTTCACCCGTACCAAGTCCAGGACTACCCCTATAAACTCTACCCTTTGGGTAGGTATGAGTGACAATTTGGGTACATTGAGGAGGAGCACCAGTCTGTGAAACGTGTCCATGACCATCATCACGTGGGACTGGACCTCTTCCTTGGAATGACCTGTCAGTAGCCAGTAGTCGAGGTACGGATACACTCGAACTTGCCTTTTCTGCAGGAAGGCCGCCACCATCGCCATGCATTTTGTGAACACCTGGGGGGCTGTGGACAGGCCGAACGGGAGAACCGTGAACTGGTAGTGATATTGGTTTACGACAAACCAGAGGAAGCGTCGGTGCACCGGATGAATGGCAATATGGAAGTATGCGTCTTTCATGTCGAGGGCAGCGTACCAATCCCCTGGACCAACGATGGAATGATAGTGCTTAGGGAGACCATATGGAACTGAAGTTTGACCATAAATTTGTTGAGTCTGCAAAGGTCTAAAATGGGTCGAAGATCCCCCCTTTGCCTTAGGGATTAGAAAGTAATGGGAGTAAAACCCCTTTCCCCTTAGCTTCTGTGGAACCTCTTCCACCGCACCTATCTCGAGGAGAGAATGAACCTCCTGCATAAGGAGTTGCTCGTGAGAGGGGTCCCTGAAGAGGGACGGGGAAGGTGGGTGGGAGGGAGGGAAGGAGGAGGAGAACTGCAGGGAGTATCCCATCTGTACTGTACGTAGGACCCAGCGGTCCCATGTTATATGGGACCACGCATGGTAGAAGTGGGATAGCCGGTTTAAAAACTGTGGGGATGGATCCGGGAACTGGGTTGGTACACTGTCCTCGGGCGCACCTTCAAAACCCTTGCTTGTTTCCAGGCTGGGGTTTATTCTGGCCTTGGTTAGGTGCGTTATTCTGCTGTCTACGCTTGTTATTTCTGACCCGCCTGCGATACGGCTCCTGTTTGGGGCAGGGTTGATACTGCCAATGCTGCGGAGGCTGAGGCCTGAAGGGCTTTCTCTGGGTTGCCGGTGTATGCATCCCAGGCGACTTCAGGATGGCCCTAGAATCCTTAAGGCCGTGCAGTCTGGAGTCTGTTTGCTCCGAGAAAAGGCCCGAGCCCTCAAAGGGAAGGTCTTGGAGGGTATTCTGGACCTCTGGAGGGAGGCCTGATGCCTGGCGCCACACTGAACGTTGCATGACTACCCCCGAGGCAATGGTTCTGGCCACAGAGTCAGCTGAATCGAGGGAGGCTTGTAGCGAAGTCTTAGCCACCGCCTTTTTTTCCCCTCGATTAACATCGCAAACTCAGAGTGAGAGTCCTGGGGCAGGCGATCCTTAAACTTGGACACGGCTGTCCAAGAGTTGAAGTTATGTCTATAAGGATTGCCTGCTGGTTGGCTATGCGTAGCTGGAGGCTACCAAAGAGGTCCAAACGCTTGGACTCCTTGGCCTTTGGGGCCGAGACTTGTTGGCCCTGTTGTTCCTTCTCATTGACTGCTGAAACGACTAGGGAACAGGGAGTCGGATGGCAGAACAAGAACTCGTAGCCCTTGGAAGGGACAAAGTATTTCCTTTCTACCTCCCTGGCCGTTGGCGTGATGGAGGCCGGGGTCTGCCATATAGCATTGTAATTCATCTGTATGCTCTTTATGAGGGAGCGTGACTCAGGAGAGACCCTCGGGCATCAGGATGTCCACCATCGGATCCCCCTGCTCGACTGTTTCTTCTGCCTGGAGTCCCATATTGAGGGCGATCCTGTGGAGTAGCTCCTGGTGAGTCCTGTGGTCGATCAGTGGCGGTCCTGAGACTGATGTGCCCGCCACCACCTCATCTGGGGAAGAGGAGGAAGTGAGGTCCTGCTGGTTGCCCTCATCTAGACCCTCCTGTGTGTCCCCATATGCCTGGATCACTTCAGGGCCCAGCGGGGCTGACACCCTCTTGAGGTGTTGCAGTGCTTGGCACCGCCTCAGGCATTGGGCCTGGAAGCGCCGGTTGCTCTTGAGGGTCCGGGGGAGCCTGGAGAGAGTGGCCTCCCTTGTCCTTGATGCATGCCTGTGTGGCGACCTGGAATGGCGTCGCATGGATTGCCCGGACCTAGAGGCTCTGGAGGTGATGCCCTGCTGCTGGTGGTAGGCCCATGGGGTCCAGAAGGGCCACTGACCTGAAGGAGACCATTGTGGCTGCCATGCTGAGTGGGATTCTCTGCTGGCCATGGTTCGATGTCTGCTATAGCTGGAGCGACTGGAGTCGGCCTCGGAGTCGGAGGTTGTCGACGGAGAGGACCAGGGCGGTGCCGAACGTTGAGTGGCCACAGGGTGCCGCAGAGCTGGGGAGCGGTGTATGGCTGACCGGGACTCAAACGGTACTGGGAGTCTTGGGACCGGGACCGGTGCCTCTCACTCGATGCCAGTGAGGTTGTCGGTGCCACACTCCGGTGCTGGGCGACCAATGGCGTAGTGGACTAACATGCAGTCGCTGCGGGCGCCGCTGGTGGGTTCGCTTCCAGTGCCGTAACCTAGCGGTGGGTCGCGGGGGCCGGGGAATAACAGGACGTTGAGCTTGAATGGGAGCGGTGCCGAGACGGTGACCATGAGCGGCGCACCATTGCCGACTTCCCTCTAGACGGCACCCTCTTGGGCTTCTTCCTCCCGACTTTCCTCTAGACGGCACCCTCTTGGGCTTCTTCTTGCACAGGAGGGGATTTGGCGCCTATAACTCAATGGGGTCTTTCGCTGCCTCGAAAGTGTTGGGCGTGGAGGGATGTTCGAGGACCTCCTCTAGACATTTGTTGGAACTGAATCTGCTGGGTACTGGAGTCAACGGGGCCTGTGGCGCTGGAGTCAACGGTGCCAGTTCTTGGCTCAGGCCTGCAATCTGTCTTTGCGTGCCAGGAGCTTCTTTGGAGCGGCTAGTAGCTCTTTGGGGAGAGCGCCCTCTTTCCCCTTTCTTGTGATGCTTAGTCGGTGCAGGAGAGGTCGACCGGTGCTGAGGTTGGTCGTCCCGTCTCGGTGCCTGGGCGGTGCCGGGTCTCACACAGATTCCGGGGCACTTCGCACTGAGGAGGCTGAGGCCAGTGCCGGTTGGTCAGGGGCCGGTGGTTGTAACGCGGCCTCCATGAGCAACTGCTTAAGGTGAAAGTCTCTTTCTTTCTTAGTGCATATCTTGAAGGCCTTGCAGATTTTGCAGCGCTCTGCCTGATGAGACTCTCCCAGACACCGGAGACTGGAGTCGTGGGGGTCGCTGTTAGGCATAGAATTGCAGCATGTGGCGCAAGCTTTGAAACCCGGGCTTGCGGCATGCCCCGCAGCCCAAGGCTGGAACTAGCTTCCAGACACCTGAATACACTGGTATTTAACTAACTGATAACTATCTAAGAACAACTCTAACTAGCAGACTGAAAGGCTAAGGGATCACTCGCAAGCGAGGGAGAGAGAACGTTCCAATGCCGCCATGGATGGTAAGAAGGAACTGAAAGGGGGTCGGGCTGGCAGGGTAATATATACAGCGCCATAAGGGTGCCACTCTGGGGGGCTCCCCTGCCGTCCTGACGGAAGCTGCTAAGGGAAGAAGTTTCCGACGTCCGTGCACGCGGCGCGCACACACCTGATTGGAATGGATGTGAACAATCACTTGAAGAAGAATTATATTTTTCCCCACAGAATTTGTGATTCTGATAGTGAGGTGAAGGTAAGCTGCAAGAGGGGACCTCCGCCCCTCCTTGCTCGCCGTCCTGGGCAGCAGTCCCAAGTGGGTGCGTCAGTTTGGGGGAGACTTAAATCACCGGCTTGGGGGAACAGGGCTGTACGTGCGTGCGAGACGCTATCCCTCTCACGGTGTGCCCGATGCGGAGGAACAGGGTGCTGGGGTGTTTCTGGGGCCGGCCCAGCCTTTGTGCTATGTCAGGGTTGGGTGTAGCCTCGCCACCGAATGTGTGCCCCGTGCCTGGGGTCCCGGCTCTGGCCCCACACCTGAGGCTCTGCTGCTGCCCATCATCCCTGGGAGCAGAGGTTCCATTCCCTGGACATGCGGTGTGCACTGGCCTTTTATATTGAACGAACTAAGCTGTTCCGCAAATCGAACCAGCTGTTTGTTGCGGTGGTGGACAGGATGAAGGGCCTCCTGGTGTCCACACAAAGGATATCATCGTGGATCACATCCTGTATCCGGGCATGTTATGACCTGGCAAAGGTCCCTGCCCCCGCTCTGACGGCGCACTCCACCAGAGTTCAAGCGTCCTCGGCAGCCTTTCTGGCCCAGGTCCTGATCCAGGAGATATGCAGTGCAGCAACGTGGTCCTTGGTTCACACCTTCACTTCCCATTACTCTATCACCCAACACGCCAGGGACGATCCAGCGTTTGGCAGAGCAGTGCTTCAGTCTGCGATTCCATGAACTCCGACCCCACCTCCTAAGTAAAGCACTGGCAGACGGGACCCTGGGTGCGCTGGGCGGCAGCAGCCAGGACCCCAGGCATGGGGAAGCAGCCAGGATGCCGGGCATGGGCAGCAGCAGAGCCATGGACGCAGCGGCAGCACGGATCCCCCGGGTGCGGGGCCGGCAGCTGGGACCCTGGGTATGGGGCCAGGACTCTGGATGCTGGGCACACGGGATGCTGGGCATGGGCAGCAGCAGAGCCCCGGGCATGGGGGCAGCAGAGGGGATCCCTGGACGCGGGGCAGCAGCAGAGCCCCTCGTAAAACATGGGGGTGCTGCAGCACCCCCCCCGCAACCCTCGTTCCCTGGGTAAATGTTTAACCATGTAACCGATAGAATTTTAATCGGTTACACGGTTACTGTTTTTACACATTATTTACACCCCTAGTTTGGACTATCCCAGCAGGGGAAAGCCTTGGACTGAGCTGGCCTCAGGAGGGGGAGATAGGAAGTGGCCCAGGGAGGGCAGCCTTAAGCAGCCTCAGTTGCCAGACCACTGGTAGCCCCAAAGGACTCTAGGTCGGAGCCTGGTGGAGTGGGAGGGCCTTGGCTCCCCTAACAACAACTCCCCTACTGTTCATGGATTGTGTCCCTGACCACTAGGCCATGCTTTATGACCAATCCTTGAGTGAGGACCATTACACTCTGCCAACCAGAAGCATCTCTGTGTCGAGCAGGTTTAACTTAACCCAGCTTTTCTTCATGTATGAGCTGATCCTTGTCGAGCATTGGGCTAGGATGATGGAAATGGTTTTGCCATATGTTTTGAAGGATACAAAGAGCTCTCATCTGCATAGTGTTGGCATATGAGCTCGTTAGGTCTCAGTAGTTCTGCTAATGGCTTCACTTTGATGTTGAATAGGAACTGAGAGAGAACTGATCCTTATGGAACTCAGCAAATACAGGTCTGGAGGTGAACATGCAGTTACAGACTAAAAAAAAATATTTTCCCCATTTGTTTACTTTGTGCATTTGACAGTACTTTATTCAGGGTGAGTCTCACTTTTTTCACTGCATAGTAAATTAGTCGATTTTCCACGTCTAAGGCCCTATTTTCACCCAGGAATTGGGAAAATGGACATCATGCCATTCAACTTCAATTAAAAGAAGATGTAGTAAAGCTGCAGCTCAACCAGCATACTGATAGCACTTCAAGCTACAAAGACTATTCCCCTCAGCGATCCACATACATCTGCCTAAGTACTGAATTAGCAAATTTCTGCTTGTAATATACGGAATTATTTGAAAATTTACTGAAAATTTTTACTTCTGAAACTGATTTTGAACGTTAACAAACATTTCCCTGCTTCCTTTAACCATAAACTGCCTATTATAAGAGAGAGTTTTACCTGTATAGTTATTGTGCCAGCTGCATTAATGCCACATACACAGAACAGAAACAACAAAATAACGGGATTCTGTGTGTGTCTGAATGATTTTAACCTTGACAAGTTTACAGTGGGCGAAATTCTCTTCTTAATTACACTGGGACTGTATCAGGGCGAGCAAGAAAATAATTCAGCTTAGTAAGTCTTAAGTCAGTTTCTCTAAAATTTATGAAATGACCACTTTAAGTAATTTGAACTTCAGTGACTGAAGATCCCTCAGTCTGGTGATTTTTCGTTATTGTTGCTATCTAAAGGTCGTCCAGACCTGGACAACAAAAAACCAAGTGTCACTACAGGGTAAAACATGAATAGCTCAATTCTGATTTTGTGGAAAGTAGCATTTACTTACCACTGGCTTGGTAATATTCGAAAGAAGTGCTTCAAGTGCTTTTGTTTCTTCATCCTTTTCTTAAAAAAACAAAACAAACAAAAGTCCATGAATAATTGTTTAACATTTTTACAATAAAGCATCTTTTTAAATCTAGACAATACACACACATTTAGATGTGTGCAAGTGGAACTTCCTTATCAACTTAAGCTACATTGATATAAGGCACTCTAAAACTGAAATAAGAGTACCTAAACAAGGGGGCTGTATACATTTCATAGATTATAGAGGCATGACCATCTCCTAAAAATATATTTATTTGAGTTTAAATAACCCACTGCTTTGGAGGGCTTAGGAGACATCTTAGATATCTCAGTTACCTACCCTATTTTTTCGTAATATATTAAAAAAAGTATTTACGCTAACTAAACACTTATTTAAGATGCTTCATACGATTTCTCACATGTACTACTGAGTGAACTGATCTAACCTTGCTTAGGTAGATTAGAGGTTAGATGGGAGTTGTAGGGTATTTTTCCTTCATTTGTTTTTTTAAAAATGAGCAAATTTCAAGTGAACCCTCCCGACTTGCTAAATCTCCCACCAGAAAGTGAGATCAAGTCAATTCACTATTTTATATTCATAAGATTTTTCTTGTTAAAGTTGATTAAAAATTATCTGTGACCTGTTATGCCCTTGTTACTGCAATTCTAGGTGACATTATAAAGTGTTTCATCTTTTTAAATCAACTTTAAATTTGACATAAAATCCACTGAAATAAAGTAGATTTGCAAAGAAGGCCTGCTGTGTATGTGTATTTATTTATGATTTTTAGTCATATCAGAGTAAAACCAAACTTCATAATAATTGCATTTGAATCAATGATAAACAAGTGCAACTGTGAACATTAAAACCGAAAAGAGAAGGAAAGAAGCAAAGATGAAAGCAGAAAGAAAAAATTTTGGTACACAGAGCTGCAATGCTGTTAGGAGAAAAACAGCAATTACAGTTTATAAGTGATTACACAGAAATACCTTTACTGTTAAGATTCTCAATTGTTAGACAATAAAATTTTGGATGCTGCCTCAAAGAGAAACATCTATTATATATACATGTACAACAGAGGTATGATGTCTATTAAAAGTGTGTATGATGAAATGAGATAATGTGCAAATTAAAACAACAAAGGTAAAATCAAGCCAAAATTTGAACAGTCTCTGTTTTCTTACTCTAAAAAGTTTGGCTACTTTAAATATACAGCACATATTTAAGGTTTATAACTGCACTGTAAAATGCTTCACTGATTTATTTTGTAACCTTCCAAATAAAACTGCTCGACATCTCTCAGTAAAAGGGTGAGAACTGCATTTTTCTTAGTATTCCACGTAGACTATTGACAGCTAAGAAGTCTATCCTTACTAATACGCTATTTTGTTTTTAAGTTTACTAAAAAGCTGCAACATAGTGTACATAAAGGGCAATACTATTCACACACAGTGAAAATAGGCAATCAAGCAACAGTCATATAGCCACAGATCAGCCCCAGCAACAACCCTGTCCCTTCCAGTAGGGAGAACACAGAAGTGATGTAGCCAGCCAAGCTGTGGATGGTCAGCCCTAGAGGTTGAGACAACAGTTCAGCCTACTGGTTAGAGCTGGGTTGCGGGCAGGGACAGAGTTCAGGAACTAGCCGAGGGTAAGTACTAGAGGGACAGAAGCAGAATGCCAGAGCCAGAGGGCAAACCAGAATCGTAAGCCAGAGGCTGAGCTGAGGATTGAAGCCCAAGGCTGGAGCAGAACAAGGGCTGGCTTGAGAGCGGACAATAGGTAGATCAGGAGCAGGTTTGAAAACAAGGCTGGAGCAGGATGGGAACCAGGCAGGAGCAGGGACTGGAAACAGGAGCAGGGCAAGCGCAGCTGTCAGCGTGGTATGTGTTGAGCAGCTGCTGATCTGCTGTGGGTGCTAAGCTTAAAAGATGGCTGCTAAACCACCAGCCAATCAGGTGCTGTGCCTACTCTGTCAGTTCCAAGGCAGTGCAGCTGGGCTAATTGGCTGCCTAGCAGCAAAGTTAGTCAGGGAGCAGGTTAGCAACTGGTCTGGCCCCTGACAAGTGATGATGAGGAGATGCCCTCTCCTGTGCAGCAGCATGACCGCTTTCTTTCTTCACTGGCTCAGTGCTGCACTAGCAAATATTGAGGACATCCTAACTAGATATGAGTGCAACGTTGTAATGAGCCATAAAACCAGCGTCTCTGTTAAATCCATGGTTTTTAGCATCCAGCAGAGGTATGAATTTAAGTTCCCAGGCTTGTCTTTTGAAGTTGTTGTGCCAGTTTTCTTTGAGGAAGAGGACTGAGTGATCAGATGTGCAGTGAAAACTTTGTCAAAAGTGTTTGCTTATAGGTGACAGGGTGTTTTTGCCTTTTATCATTTTTCTGTGTGAGTTCATTTGAAAGAGCAGTGATTGTCTGGTTTCACCCACAAAGTTGTTGTTAGGCATTTGATACATTGGATGAGGTATATCACATGTTGTGAAATGCAGTGTTGTTGTAGCTGTGTCCGTCCCAGGACATTAGAGAGACAAGGTGGATGAAGTAATATGTTTTATTGGACCAACTTCTGAAAAGCTTGTCTCTCTCACCCACAGAAGTTAGTCTAATAAAAGATATTACCTCACCCACCTTGTCTCTCTAACATGTTGTGACAGGCATGCATAGAACCCGCGGATCTTGAAAGGTGTGCTGTGTTGGTATTGATCATTGTAGCAGTGGTGATATGTCTGCAGGTTTTGTATCTGTTCGGGCAGGGTATGGTGCTGCTTTGAGCTGGTGTGTCCTGGTCTATGGGGAGCTTGCGTCTGATGATGAGGTTGGAGGCGGGGGGGTTGTTTGAAGGCCAGAAGAGGGGGCTTGGGAAAGATTTCATTCAGGATGTGGTCCCCATCAAGTATGGGTTGTATCTGTTTGATACCCCTTAGAGGTCTAGTGTGGGGTGGTAGGTGACAAGTAGGGCTGTGTGATCAATGGTTGTTTTCCCCCTATATTGAAGAAGGTTCTTTTAGCGTATCTGATTGGCCCATTCCTTGATGTGATCTATTTCTCCAGTGGATTGTCCATGTTTAGTGATGGCAGTTTTAAGTGTTTAGATGTGTATCCTGGGCTTTCTCTTCAGAGCAAATACTGTGCCTGGCTGCAGGTAATAGATTTTTTGGTATGTCTGGGGTGGTTGCTGGATCTGTAGAGGTAAGTGTGGTGATCTGCAGGGATTTTTTATATACATGTTTGTAGGGTTCCATTGTTGAAGCTGATTGTGATGTCAAGGCATTTGATGCTGGTGTGGGAGTGTTCTAGGAGGAGTTTGATGAATGGTTAGTGGTTGTGGAGGAAATGTAAAGCAGCAGGGATGCAACCTTTGGGCTGAGCGCAGCTGAGGGGGATATGCCTGGGAAAGGCACCAGCAACTAGTGCTCCCACTGAACCCCGCTAGGACATGCCCAGAGCAGAGAAGAGAGATGGGGCTGGCAGTGCAGCTCCACCAGAGGTGGTGCGGGGAAGCCCTCTGAGTCCCATCCCTTACTTGCCCACAGCCACAGTTACCTGCTTGGCAGTAGGTTTCTAGTGCCCACTCTGGCCTGAGCCATGCCTCCAGTGAGGAGGTGATGGGAGAAGTAAGTGGGGAAGGAGCTGTGGGGAGGGTGGGAGCAAGATGGTGCCGGATTGGAGCGGGTGTAGGAGGTGCAGGGGGAGTGGAAAAGGGGCAAGAGGTAAATGAGTGGGGCAGTCACATGCCCCCCCACAGCCTTTAATTGTGCCCCCCAACCATCAAGAGTTACGGGTCATCTCTGGCAGGGACTGTTTCCCTCCACGTCCTTTACAGTGCCAAGCAGACTGTTTGCACTCTTTAGGCACATCAACATGTAGTATCAAGAACATCAAAGAGAGAAACCACAATGGTGGACGAAGTACAGACCTTTATCTAAATGGAATTATATGATGTGACCTACAAAAACTTGCTCAGATCAATCAAGATGCAGCTAGCAGCTGCAATCTCTTAGGGCTGTCCCTCACTTTAATAACAACGGTGGTTGTAATCTCCATTTTATTAGATTATGTGAAATCAACGGGCTGCTGTCCAGCTCCAACCTGGTCACAGTGTGGGAGCTCCACCTCTACAGGTAATACACAGAACAAGAGGTAGCATTTATGTTAATTTTTTGCTAACACTTACCTTCTACTTCTGTGTCCACTTGAGAATTACTTTTTCCTTTCCCCGAAGACTTGCTCTTTGTAGATCCTGTGCTGACACTACTTGCGTCCTGTCCTTTCACAAGTCCATTATGTTCATTTGTGGGAGAAGGACATTTCTGAGGTGATGGTGGCGGACTGTTCAATTTATCTTTCTGTGTTCCATGCCGATCTTTTAATTTTTTCTGTAAACGTTCGTATGTTTTACTAGACCTTTCGTCTCTAAAATTGGACCTTCCATGGGTAGAGAGAGCATCTAAATTAAAGCAAAAACATGAAATGCTCAGAAAATATCATAATGTATAAAATATATTTACAATTTCATTTGAAGAGACTCCATATATATCTTGAAATTACATCTGCTCTTTTCTCATTGTGAACCTAATTAGCATAAAAGTTTACCTACTTAGCATTTCAATCAAACGTTAACTGTTGCATATAATTTTTTTTTTTAAGGATAAAAATGTAACCCTTCTTCCTGTTTTAGTTAATACAAGAGATCTTAAATATTCTAAATTCTGCTTTGCCCTGTTTGATACTATTAAATCCTGCACCTATGTGGAAAAATTAGTGCTTGCCAATATGACATCTGTCTCCCTCCACCAATGAATTAGAGGCCAAGTAGTCTCAATAAGGTCCTGTTGGTGCAACAGACATAGTAATACCTATTCTGATTTATTAATAGAGTGCTGTAAAGAAGTATTAAAACAGAAAATGGAAAAACCACAGTGAAACCATATAACTCTTATAAATTCACTTACCTCAGTGTTTGAAGATCTCATTTCAGGGCAGCTGAAACACCACATATTGAGCAAACAAAATGAATCAGCACTTAAGCCCCTATTAAGCAGAGCACACTCATTCAGCAAAGCAAACTGAAGAACTGGCTTTGCTGAATTGGGACTAGAGAGCATTTTACTATAGCAATAAGCCACAGCAGGGCATGGACATTGTACCCTAATGGAGGTTCCAGTCAAAAATGTTCATCTATCTCCTACTGGCTGCAACTGGCAACTAAGTTTTGGAACAGAATAATGAATTACTATTCTAATGGTCTTTCAGCAGAAACCAACAGAGACCAGTAGAAAAAACTCCCAGCAGCTGAAGGATACTAATGGAATGAAGCTAGTATAGCCAGGCATGCTCAGCACACTATTAATCTCTGTTTAAAAATTAACAGTAGATTTCTATATATTTATAATATCACGGGCAAAGCTATTCTCCTAATCTGTTTGATGAGGCGGTCAAAACAGTGAACAGCGGTGAACTGGTATACAGCTGTGACTTCACCAAAAAAGCCCAACCACCCAAACAGAACATGGTTTTGGACAAATAATGACTAATAACAAGAAAGAACTGTTCATTCTTGTCAAATTTTGTACTAAAGATTCTACTTCCTTTCCCAGCGCTAACATTTTCATTCTTTTTTAACATCACATACAGAAGTGCTTTAATTACACAGTGCAGCCTTTTAAAAGGTACACACCACAGCACCAGCTCTGTTTTCTCAGTGTAATCCTATCTGTCATTAGTAAAGGAAACAGCTGGTGTTTGTTATACTTATGGGAAAAGGAGATTCCTCTCCGGGTGAACAATCTGTCACTTTACTTTCTCAATTTATGCACTGGTTGCATTTAGATGAAAAGTTTAGAAATGGGAAGACAGGTATCAGATGGACGAGATGGTTGACTTATCAACTTTTGGTAGCAAAGACATTTTATTAAGACAGATTACTTAAAATGAAAAAGCTTTTTAAAATGTATTCTTTGCATGATATACATGACATATATATGTATACACACACAATACTTATAATAATGCTCATTACAATATACATAAACAATCTAACTATGAGGGAATAAACCTTCTGGATATTTTGATTTATCACTAACGTTTTAAATGGGCAGAAGTAACACACCAGCATCTTAGCTTGTGTAGATGTACCATATCGTTGCACATAATCTGAAAAAATAACTGTGAAGTGCACTTACAAATATAAATATTAATTAAATTCTCCAATATGAAGAAAAAAGAAGAGCTAGTTCCTGTTCTAGTCTGAAAATTTTAAAATTGAGAGATATTTTCTTTCAATATTTACCACTTTATTCAGAACAATCTGTGGGTGGAATGCTAGCTTAGTTAAAAATATATAAATGACTGCCATGAACTATATCTTCCTACTGTGTGAAATAA
Source organism: Terrapene triunguis (assembly GCF_002925995.2). Lineage (NCBI taxonomy): Eukaryota > Metazoa > Chordata > Testudines > Emydidae > Terrapene > Terrapene triunguis. The sequence goes on from NW_020664367.1 coordinate 509,058, forward strand.
TCTACATATAATAAGTAAACCAATTATGATCAGAGCTACATATGTTCTACAATTCTGCAGTCATGGAATTGGCTGCAGAATCAATTCCTTACTATAGAACTGTGCAGCAGAATTAAAGGCCTTAAATATATGAGAAAGTTTTAGTTGTTTAAATTGGTTTCTAAATAGACTTAGTTAAATGGGTACAAACCGCTTGTGTAGACACTCTTGTTTTATTTGAAAAAGAGTCTTATATTGGAGTGTAGAAGCTGGTAGGGAATCAACTGAAGCTAAATCCAACATAAGACACTTTTAAACCAAAATAAGATTGTGTCCTCGAGGGGTGGGGATGGGAGGGAGAGTTGTACTAATTTAACTAAAGTGCTTTAGAAACTGATTTAGTTTAATCAGTATAAGTTTTTAGTGTAGTCAAGGCCTAATATTTTATTTACAAAAATAAATTTTGAGCCATTATTGGGCAATGAAATACTATCCTCCAGAGCATGAAAATAGCCTGAAAGAGCAGACCCAAAGAGTGCAAACTCATTCATTGCAACTGAGAGTTGGCTTTGAAGTGTACTGATTACATTTTGAATCTCAACTTTATTAACCAGTTTATTACCAATCATTTTAGTAGAAAAATCCTGCTAATGTGCTTATTTATGGTTGTCGATGCATTGGTGGATATTTGAGAAGCGGCCAATTGGGTGATCAGATTACTGGGGTGGTAACCTAGGAGTTCAAGCTCTCCCCCAAATTCCAAGTCACTTTTGTTTCTGCACAGAAGGGGAAGGAAAGAGAAGATGAAAACTCTTCCTTTCCCATTTCCCACCCCCATCTTCTCAGTGCCTAAGCCTCTGCTAGCTCCTGGCTGCCAAAAACCCAAGCCACATTCCACACTGGATCCCAGGAAGCAAAACTCCAACAACCCCACACTCAGCAGTCAAAACCTGCAGATACCACTCCTGACATCTTCTGGAATGCAGTTTGCTGCTGTTAATACAAAAATGTGCAACTTTGCTAAGAACCATAAATATTGGAACAGTGCAAAATTTAAAAACGTTCAAAAACTCAGGTATATATTGAATTTAGTATAAAAATAAACAGGGAATAATGTACTGTTTTATTTTTCACATATTTAATTCAATACAGATACTCTGGTTTTGAATTTACTTGAAGTAACCATGGAAATTTCAACATGTCACAGATTTCGACACTGCTTATGTGGTAGAAATTCACAGAATTTGGATCCAGTGTCCCATAGAGAACAAAGGGCCTACCTATAATGCTGAGGCAATGGATTTAAATACTGAGTCAGAGGAAAGAGTGACACTTACTGAATCACTAAAATCACATCATACAACGCCTTGCCTTTTCCAGTGTGTGAGGCTCCCTTCTATAATTCACCAGGCCTAATTCTGCTTAGATTGGGATATCAGACAATTTTCTGAAATAAAATACTTAATGTACTTTAATAAAAACTTATATGGTTCCCTGATACTGTCTTTATTTGTACTGCAGGATGTCTAGCTAATAGCTCTACTTTAGGCTATAGTACTGCTTTAAAGCTAACAGTTACACAACAGAAGAATACTGAATGGACTGGAGACGCCAGAAGAACACGAACACATTGCTTTGATAGGATATGTAACTCTTCGATAATTTACTTACCCAGATCTCCATATACCTGTGAAGTGTGATACTGTGGTATATACTGCGAAGCCATATCACCTGCTCCAGTCACTGTTGAGTATATATGTCGTGGTGGAGGGGGCATCATGGCTTGAAGAGGAATGAAACCAGGCAACGGATGATGCGGAGGCCGATGTATTACTGCATGACTGCCAGGGTGAAATTCTGGAGCCTGGGGAACCACCACAACCCTTCGAACACCATTGTCTTCAATAACCTGTAAGCCAAGAGAACAAAACATTGATCAGGTAAAGGACTGCTTCTTAGATAGCAAACAGCTATTACAAATATATGCCACGAAGAGGAAATGGAGTCTGGAACTATGCAGTCTGAAAGATAACAAATCAATAAATCTTTTTAAAAGAGAATTTTTCGTTTTGACTATAAGAGCAAAAGAATCTTCAGTGGTATAAGTAGAACAAAACGGAGATGATAAGACCAAAAAAAAGAATGTGGGAGAGGAAAATGAGGGATACTTAGTAGTATGTTTCAGAGGGTTTCTTGTAGGAAAGTGTAAAACTGCAACTGATTTCTGGATGGGAAAATAATGGGAGAAAATACTCCCCACCCCCCTTAAAATGAAAGCTGCGCGTAACAAAATTTTATAAACAGTTCTTATACAGGCCATTTTGAGGTTCACCAGTGTAGTTAATCCATTTTAAGAAAAAGTGGAAAACTAAATATGATTCCGTTGGTAGTACAACCTACTACCTAAAAGGGGATGTGGCTTGGAGTAACCATAGCTGGAAGTATTGTGGGGGCAGTAACCTCAGCCTCCAGAGTGCCAAAAAGAAAAAAAAATTACACTGACTTCAAGATCCCAATAACAAGTGTTATAGAATATCTCAGAGGAAGTTGCCAAGCCTCTCACCTGGCAGGTTTGCATGCTGATGAATTTGTAGTTGATATGTAACAGGGTGCGAGAGATGTAAAATGGGGGGGGGGGAGGAAATAGCCATTCAGAAAAAAAGGAAAACCTATGTGCCCACTGTAATATCCTAAATAGCTTCCTAAAATAAGGGTCAGACCACTTGGAATATATTGTTAGTTGCAATGATGTTTGGTGAGAGGACCACCTACTGCGATGTAGGTGTGGGAACAGGAATACACAACAATTAAGATAAAGAAGAAGTTAAAATCTATTTAAGGTTGGATTGATCAATTACAGAAATACTTATCTTGAATTTAAGATTAATTTTTTAGCCATAACTTAGCTTTAAAATAAATACCATGTGACTTTCCAAAGGATTTGGTACTTTGAAACTGTCCCTTGCTGTAAAAGAAAACAACATTCCTCAAAGCTACCAAAACTGAAGAAGTCCTATCCTTGCAATTCGAATATAACAACAACAGTATAGGCAACTATAATTAGAGTTGGCCAGTTTAATTCCCCAAACATAAAGATGTAATTTTAATTATTTTTTTAAGTCCCTTATGTTTGTAGCAAGGATAGTCATACAAGTTATGCTTTCTAAGGGCTTGTCTACATTACCCGCAGGATCAACGGGCAATGATCGATCCAGCAGGGGTTGATTTATCGTGTCTAGTCTAGACGTGATAAATTGACCGCCAAGCGCTCTCCCGTCGACTTCGGTACTCCACCGGAGCGAGAGGCGCAGGCGGAGTCAACGGGGGACTGTCAGCTGTCGACTCACCGCAGTGAAGACACCGCGGTGAGTAGATCTAAGTACGTCGACTTTAGCTACGTTATTCACGTAGCTGAAGTTGATTAACTTAGATCGATCCCCCGCACCCCCAGTGTAGACCAGGCCTTACATATAAAAATTATACTACATATTACAGCAACATTTGGAGTCTGACAAACTGAAAAAAAGAATTAAAGATATCACTTCATCCTTACTCTTCCCTGCTGCGCTTAGTTATTGAGGCACACATGGTGTGTACGATTATGCCTAGTTCACAGACTCCTGTG
>NW_020664367.1:512671-547040 GCF_002925995.2 Terrapene triunguis
GGCGATTCTGGGCCCGGGAAACAAGCACGGACTGGTGGGACCGCATAGTGCTGCAGGTCTGGGATGAATCACAGTGGCTGCGAAACTTTCGCATGCGGAAGGGGACTTTCATGGAACTTTGTGAGTTGCTGTCCCCTGCCCTGAAGCGCAATGACACCCGGATGCGAGCAGCCCTGACTGTCCAGAAGCGAGTAGCCATAGCCCTCTGGAAGCTTGCAACGCCAGACAGCTACCGGTCAGTCGCGAACCACTTTGGCGTGGGCAAATCTACCGTGGGGGTTGTTGTAATGCAAGTAGCCAACGCAATCGTTGAGGTACTGCTCTCAAAGGTAGTGACCCTGGGAAACGTGCAGGTCATCATAGATGGCTTCGCCGCGATGGGATTCCCAAACTGCAGTGGGGCTATAGATGGAACTCACTACCCTATCCTGGGACCGGACCACCAGGCCAGCCAATACATTAACCAAAAGGGCTACTTTTCAATGGTGCTGCAAGCACTGGTGGACCATAGGGGACGTTTTACAAACATCAAAGTCGGATGGCCGGGCAAGGTTCATGACGCTCGTGTTTTCAGGAACTCAGGTCTGTTTAGACGGCTGCAGGAAGGTATTTACTTCCCGGACCACAAAATAAGTCTTGGGGATGTGGAGATGCCTACAGTCATACTCGGGGACCCAGCCTACCCGCTAATGCCCTGGCTCATGAAGCCCTATACTGGCGCCCTGGACACTGAAAAAGAACTGTTCAACTACCGGCTGAGCAAGTGCAGAATGGTGGTGGAGTGTGCTTTTGGCCGTCTCAAGGGGAGATGGAGAAGCTTACTGACTCGCTGTGATCTCCGCGAAACCAATATCCCCATTGTTATTGCAGCTTGCTGTGTGCTCCACAATCTCTGTGAGAGCAAGGGGGAGACCTTTATGGCGGGGTGGGAGGTTGAGGCAAATAGCCTGGCTGCTGATTACGCCCAGCCTGACAGCCGGGCGATTAGAAGAGCCCAGCGGGACGCGCTGTGCATCCGGGAGGCTTTGAAAGCTAGGTTCCTGAGCGAGCAGGGTAACCTGTGACTTTTAAGTTTGTGTACAGAGAAGCTGAGCCTGCCCCTGTTTCTTTACTCACTAAATCTTCAGTATACTCTCCATTTACATACCCCGTTCCCCCCCTTCCAAAACACGTTTAAAAATAAAATGACTTGAATTTTGTTAATGAACACCGTTTTCTTTATTACTGTTTTCGCGGGAAAGTTTTGAACCCGGGACGCAGACTGTGGTGGGGAGCGGGTGTAGTGTAGTGATGCAAATGACGCTTCAAAACTCCAGGAATGACAGGCTCCGCAGTGGTGGACTGGTGGTTTGAACGGAGCCTGCCACCCCTCCTGTTCGGGACTGTGTGTGTGGGGGGGCTATGTGACTTTGTGGCAGGGGGAGGACGGTTACAGATCCCCTGCTGTGTGGCTCTGTGATCCAGGACAAGGACCGCTGCATAAGATCTCTAACTGCACTCCCACGCCACAAAGTCACAGAGCACCCCCCACAGAACACTAAAACCACCTCCCAGACTGACCAGGGTAACTAGTGACTGCAATGTGTGTGTGCCCTGCTGCTGTCCTGTCCAATTACCAACCCCCTTCCCCCCCTTCAGACAGACTCTCCTCTAAAGAACATGATGGAAACAGTAATGAACAGAAACGTATTTTTTATTAACAACTACACATGAAACTGGGGGGTGAAACTTGGACGGGGGTTTGGGTGAGGCAGGAAGGAAAGGACTTTTCAAATTTTGGGGAATGAGAGCCTTCTGGTGCTTGAGCAGTCTGCAGGGGTGGAGTGAGAGTTTTCACGGACTCTGCCACCCCTCCTTCTTTGGACTTTGGGTGAGGGGGGTATGGGACTTGGTGGCGGGGAAGGGCGGTTACAGATAGACTGCAGCGGGGCTCTGTCCTCCTGCCTCCGGTCTTGCAGAACATCGACAAGGCGCCGGAGCGTCTCCGTTTGCTCCCGCATTAGTCCAAGCAGCGTTTGAGTCGCCTGCTGGTCTTCCTGCCGCCACCTCTCCTCCCGTTCCATGTGTGCTCGTTGCATTTGGGACAAGTTCTCCCTCCACTGTGTCTGCTGGGCTGCCTGGGCTCAGGAGCAGCCCATAAGTTCGGAGAACATGTCCTCCCGTGTCCTCTTCTTCCTACGCCTTATCTGCGCTAGCCTCTGGGTGTGTGATGCCAGGCTAGGTTGTGATACATTCGCAGCTGTGGGAATGGGAAAAAGGGAGTGAATTCCTCAGAAAGATAAATTTCGTTGTGAACAAAGAACATAGTCTTTCTCTGTGAACAAGACCATGCACAGCACCTATCACATGTGCACTCAGGACAAGGTCGAATTTTCGGCCCTCGCATTCAGTGCCTGGGGTCTTGCAGCGCAGATCAGAGAAGCGGGGCAGGACACCAGAATTTGTGTAGCAGGCCGACATGGTAAGCCGTATACTTGTGGCTGCTTAAAACTTTGATAGTTGCACTGGCCTCCTTTCACATTGAAAGCAATGCCAGTCCCTGCTGCCAGCAATCCGGCAAGCATGAACTCTGCCCCTGTCCCACCTCCTCGCGGCTGTCCCAGGGAAAGATCCCTGTATGCTGCCCCTCTCCCGCCTCCACCGCGTGGCTGTAAACCGCCGGTTACAGTTCTGTAAAGGAACAGGCAAGCAGTCCCAATACTAACATTCCCCTACCTAATTCAAAGCAGGTCATCATGAGCGACATCACCCTGATGAGGATTTCCGAGACGGAAAAAGAAAGGATGCTTCGGGAAAGCCTGCAAAGACCAGGGCCGTATGCCGCCATGCTCTGCAGGGCAATGATCCCGGAGTACTTGCTTCTCTCCTGGCGCGGAAATGTTTCCTACTACGGATGACCCAATAAAGCCGCTCTCCCCAGGAACCTGATGCAAAGGCTTTCCAATTACCTCCAGGAGAGCTTCGTGGAGATGTCAATGGAGGATTTCAGCTCTATCCCCGGACATATAGACCGGATTTTACTGTAGCTGCACTGGCAGGGACTAAACAGTAGAACTGCTTGAGCAGAACAATCATGCTACACCGGACATTGTTTGATTTTTTTAAGTAGTTGCACTGCCAGGGAGTGAACAGTTAAGCGCCTAGGGCAAAGTAATCATGCAAAACCCTTTCTTAATATTGTTAATATTCCTGTTCTGTTAAAAATAAATGTTTAGATGTTTTAAACACTTACTGAGTGATCCTTCCCCTGATTCTGTGTCCGGGTTAACGGCTGGGGACGGTTGGTAGGGGATCTCTGTAAGTGTGATGAAGAGATCCTGGCTGTCGGGGAAATCAGCGTTGTAAGCGCTGTCGACTGCCTCGTCCTCCTCATCTCCTTCCTCATCTTCCCCGTCCGCTACCATGTCTGAGGAACCGGCTGTCGACAATATCCCATCCTCAGAGTCCACGGTCAGTGGTGGGATAGTGGTGGCGGCCGCACCTAGGATGGAATGCAGTGCCTCGTAGAAACGGGATGTCTGGGGCTGGGATCCGGAGCGTCCGTTGCCTCTTTGGTCTTCTGGTAGCCTTGTCTCAGCTCCTTGATTTTCACGCGGCACTGCGTTGCATCCTGGCTGTATCCTCTCTCTGCCATGGCTTTAGAGATCTTCTCATAGATCTTTGCATTCCGTCTTTTGGAGCGCAGCTCGGAAAGCACGGAGTCATCGCCCCACACAGCGATGAGATCCAAGACTTCCCGATCAGTCCATGCTGGGGCCCTCTTTCTAGTCTGAGATTGCACGGCCATCTCTGCTGGAGAGCTCTGCATTGTTGCCAGTGCTGCTGAGCTCGCCACGATGTCCAAACAGGAAATGAGATTCAAACTGCCCAGACAGGAAAAGGAATTCAAATTTTCCCGGGGCTTTTCCTGTGTGGCTGGTCAGAGCATCCGAGCTTGGACTGCTGTCCAAAGCGTCAACAGAGTGGTGCACTGTGGGATAGCTCCCGGAGCTATTAGCGTCGATTTCCATCCACACCTAGCCTAATTCGACATGGCCATGTCAAATTTAGCGCTACTCCCCTCATTGGGGAGGAGTACAGAAGTCAAATTTAAGAGACCTCTATGTCGAACTAAATAGCTTCGTGGTGTGGACGGGTGCAGAGTTAATTCGATGTAACGGCGCTAAATTCGACATAAACTCCTAGTGTAGACCAGGCCTAAAAGTGTAACTTCACTCTCTTCACAGAATGAATTTCACTCCCACGATATTGGGGGTAAAGCAAGCTCTGTTTTTTTTAAACACTATATCACATTTTCTGAAACACTTCTTAGTTGTATACAATGTGTGAAAACTAAGACATGTCTTATCCGATATGTTGGCTCTAATCTCCAGCAGCAGAAAGTATGGTGTGAAATCACCAAATTCAGGAGCTGGGGCAAATCCAGGCATAAGAGACCTAAACTAAAATGATACATAAATGATAGATATGTTGAATAGCCTTCCTAGCCTGGTGGTTTTGGTCATTCAGCACATATTTCTGCAGGTGTTCAACTTTTCTTAATATATACACATTTGCAGGGCACCTTCAGGGTTTTTTCTTTTCTTTTTAATGTTAAGTATAAGGAGACAATTACACACATACAAAATGGGAAATGACTGCCTAGGAAGGAGTACTGCAGAAGGGGATCTGGGGGTCATAGTGGATCACAAGCTACATATGAGTCAACAGTGTAACACTGTTGCACAAAAAGAAAACATCATCCCGGGATGTATTAGCAGGACTGTTGTAAGCAAGACAAGAGAAGGAATTCTTTTGCTCTACTCCATGCTGATTAGGCCTCAACTGGAGTATTGTGTCCAGTTCTGGGTGCCACATTTCAGGAAAGATGTGGACAAATTGGAGAAAGTCCAGAGGAGAGCAAGAAAAATGATTAAAGGTCTAGAAAACATGGCCTATGAGGGAAGATTGAAAAAATTGGGGTTTTTTTAGTCTGGAGAAGAGAAGACTGAGGGGGAACATGTTAATTTTCAAGTACATAAAAGATTATTACAAGGAGGAGGGTGAAAAATTGTTCTCTTTAACCTCTGAGGATAGGATAAGAAGCAATGGGCTTAAATCGCAGCAAGGGCGGTTTAGATTGAACACTGGAAAACACTTTCTGTCAAGGTGGTTAAGCACTGGAACAAACTGCCTAGGGAGGGTGTGGAATCTGTGTCACTGGAGGTTTTTAAGAATAGGTTAGACAAACACCTGTCAGGGATGGTCTAGTTATTCCGTAGTCCTGCCTTGAGTGCTGGGGACTGGACTAGATTACCCACTGAGGTCCCTTCCAGTCCTACACTTCTATAATTCTAAATTAAAATCTCTTTGTTTTGGGATAACTATGAGCTTGGTACTGGTTGCTTCCACTGGCAGCAAGTTATCTATTTGTTGTCAATTTTTTTTATTTGCTACAGAATCTTTTCGTATAAATCACTACACAATGGTATGTTTTGTTAGCAATAAGCATTTCAGAACTCTTACAACATAAATGTTTTACAGGGATTTGATAACTCTGGGTTCTGGGAGGCTCTGTGCCCTCAATGGAAGCAAACAGTATATATTAATTTCACTAAAATTATTTAGCCTTTCATGTATTTTATAACATTTTAGCATTAAGTAACCCACACTTGAAATAAAAAAAAAATACAGAAGAAACTAGCTCATAGCAAAGATGTAAGGATTTTTATTTTTCCTAATGATAAAACATGAATTTTAACAGGAAACATGCCTTTCTGTAATGATCTAAAACAAAATGAAACAATTAAAAACCATAAAATCCATTTTGCTGCCAGATTCGATATTCTAATATTAAAGATTTAAGAACCAACCAAGGGCTTGTCAGTTAGCGTGTGGCAAGACAGGGTATGAATATACAGCATGTGAGCCTGCCATGCGGATCATACTACTGCACACTAACAATTCTGACTATGGTATATTTAGTGCGCAGTAGCAGAGTCCACACAGCTAATTAGGGTGCAGCAAGTTAGAGCACTGTACATTCACCCGACTTGCTGCACATTAAATGACCATGTAGACGAGCCTTTATACACAAACTTTCCCCAGCAGAGAGTAAGTGAAAGTAGGTGGGCCTCTGCCCTGTATGCAAGCACTCTGCTGGTGGACAGAATTTTATACTCTTTCATTAATGTATGCACCATCTGACTGGCTTTGTTTTTTTGGGTTGCATTTTGTGTTGTTTGTTCGTTCCTTATTCTATACCACAGGCTGTGCACATTGGATCAGCAAAGGTAGAGAAGGTTGGCTGCAGATCCAGTACAGAGGCAAGAGAAAAAATTGTATGGTTTGTGGGAAATTTTAATTAAGACAATACACTGACAATTATCAAAGATTTGTATTGCAGTCGTGCCTAAAGACCACAACCAGGCTGGTTCTCCATTCGGCTAGGCATTGTAGAAACAAATAATAAATGACAATATATCCCAAAAAGCTCCTTGGCACTTGGTCTTACATGTTCTCTGTCCATTACTGTTCGTCTGTCTTGTCCATTTAAGTTCCAGTTCTGCAGGGAGCTCCTTGGTGGCAGAACACTTAACCAGATGGCGCCCCCCTGAAGTCTGTGGGGCTTTGCACAGATGAAGGGGATCTACCAACATGAAGCTCAGTGCAGGACTGGAGTCTTGGAAGGTAGAATAGAATAGGGAACCACGTCTTCCTATATGTTTGTACAATGCCTAGCAAAAGGGTTCCCTGATCCCGCTTGGGAACTTCGCATGCTATTACAATATAAATAACTGGGAGTAAAATAAATATTATACACATACATCAAAAAGGAGGCTCATAAAAGCGTACAAGAAGACTCCTACTGAAGAGACTTTATGGGACACCACCATATTTACTTGTACAAATCACTGTAATTCTGAAACTTACCATGTCATGTTACCAAGTTAGACATGTCAGCTTATTGTTATGTTAGTCCCAGGATTTTATGTATGTTTTATTTAACTGCAAATGTAATGTGAATATATGAAGCCATATGAATCAGATGTTTGGACATACCTGTGGGGCATATCCAGGAGGCACATAAATAGGAGGCACTGAACCATTTGGGGACATCATTGGAACCTGAGCAGGACCTAAATGGGTTACAGAAGTATTTCAGTATAGCATGGTTTAACAAGCTTTAAAAGTTCTAAGTCCATTCTGAATTGCAATATCTCTGCAAAGAAATATACAAGATAACATGGATAAGCAGAGCACATGGGCTGTAAAGATAAAATTATAGTGAAGGGTACTCAATTCATGTGAACAACAGATATGGCGCATAGAAAAATTATTTCCCTGCAAATATTTCCCTCTTTCTGGAAATAAAGCTTCTTTTTTTAAACACACAAAGCTATAATCACCAAAGGTAATAATTAAAAGGAACAGAAATCCATGTGTATTCTTCCTAGGAAAATATTTGAGACGGATGGTTTTGTGGCAAAAGCACAGGATTGGGAGTGTGGAGGTCTGTGTTCTATTCTCAACTTTGCAACAGACTTCCTGGGTAATCTTAGGGAAAGTAAAATGCATAGGCTGATTTTCAGAGGTGCTGAGCACCCAGAACTCCCAACTATTTCAAAGCAGTTACAAAAGGGATGCATTTGATTCTTTATCTGTAAAACCAGGATAATACTTTTCCGCCCCAAAAGAGTGTTCTTATGCTTAGACTTAGGACATTAATGCTTGTAAACTGTGATCAGATCAGCAAATGCAAGATGCTAAGTAAACGCCAAGTACTATCTGTATAAGCAGATTAGTCCATCCTATGGTTGGTAAGCAAAGATGCTTGAAGAAAAATAAAGGTAATTCTGCCTGAATGTGAAAAACTGGGCTAGAGCAACAAAAATATTTCTGAACTTAGTGTCTGATCAAATTTGAAAACTTTATACAAGATCCTCAACAGAAAACATGGAATTCTATAAATGTTTTAATCTGCAAAGAAGCTCAGTTTTATTTTCTGTGCAATTGGTAGTCCATGACTTTGACAGCAAAGAAAAATTCTCTAATTTCAAGAGCAAGGTCTTTAGTTGCAGATGGGAAAAGATGGGTTAAAAGCAAACTTTAATGTAGCCTTTTCCATATTTTGTTTAACTTGGAATTACAAATTTTCTTCAGCAACTGAAGCAGTGGGAGTTCTGCTGGAGTAAGGAATGTTGAAGAGGACCATAAATAACAAATATATAAGCCTACAATGGGTTGCTACTGTCCCTAACTCTAAACCAGTCTCTCTTAAACAGAATATTTAAGAAGAAAAACAAAGATGGAACTACTTAAAAAAATAAAGTCAATAGCAATAGCTGCAGGCATATTAAATGTATCATCAGCCTAAAACAGAAAATACTTTACATTTTTAAATAAAAACAAGGGGTCTGTTCTCTGCTGCTTGTATCTTGTAGCCATTTATACCCAAGAAAAATGTTTTCAAAGTGGATACAAAATGATACCACTCTGCTTTAAACCACTCACTTTAAACAAATATAAATGACTACACAAGTTATAAGTCAGTTGAGAATCATGCCCACCTGCTCACGTCTAATTAAAACCCTTCATCCTAGTTGCTCCAGAAACTCTGGTGATGCACATCTGTGAAGAAAGATATATAGTATGCATATAGATGGTAAGCACATCAATGGATGTTTACTTTTGCTGCATCTGGCCAAATTAAGTAGTGTTCTGAACAGCAAACTATACTTCATTCTGAAGACCACCAATTTCATGTATTTAATGCCTTTCTGTCTTGACTGATATACGCAGCAGTTTTCTCCAAAGCCAATACAAAAGTTGCCATATGGTGGCATTAACACATTGCTCCCAACACAGCCACGTTCACAAACCACCTACTCCCCCAGCAGCCAGAAAATAAGAGACTCAAGGCAATTTATTAACTTGAATGAGTCCCACTTGTGGTGTTAGCATTAAGACAAGGTGCTAACTTTGAAATATTTATATCCTGACTTTAAAATTCGGAAGTTTTAAAAATAGAGAAAAGATGGTTTCTTCTCACTCAGGCTGTAACGGTGAACTCCATTATATTTCTGATTAGGTTTTTAAATCATTGTAAAATGTAATAAATGGTAGATAAACTTAAAAAAAAAAAAAAAAAAAAAGCTTGGCAGAGTTCCTTGCTGTGATGTTTTTGCCAGAAATATGGTACTGCTAGCATAACTTGGAAAAAAAAGGTCTTTTTTGTGAGAGCTTAGAATAAAATGCCAATGCCAGATTCTTAAAAATATAAAATTGAGTTTATTTTTTTGTTTTTACTACTAATGTGAAGATCTTGGTTTTATTTAGGCATAATACATTGTAAAAGAAACTCTTGTGTTTCTATTTGCTGTTGCTTCAAGTTACTTGTTAGACTGTTGATAAGTATACATGACAAATTTACTGTTCCTAGCCATGAAATACAGTAATGGTGTCACATTATCAGCCAATAATGACATTATTAGGACGTGTTAACACTTAAATTTTTTATAGTGTATACAAATGAAATTCTGCTTTAGAAAGTGTTTCCTTAATATGATGATATTTGATTATTAATGTCAAAGGTTTCTATTATCTAAATTGCTAGTCTGGAATCTTCTATATATTGCGACATGCTGAATCTCATTATGAAAGTAAAATTGAAGGACTCAGAGAAAAAAATCTGATAGAAATATTTTATAGTTTAAAACAGTGGTGCCCAACCTTATCACATAGGAGGGCCACAGAAACCTACGCACAACCTTGTGTGGCCTAAACAGATTCTACATATTTTAATATGATTTAAAGTCATCTGTATTGATTTATATTTTAAGTTCAGCTTGTTTTGTATGTATTTAGAGAGAAACAACCCATGTACAGTATTGTCTATTTACACACTTATGTAAACTAAAATTATGTAAACATGATGACACAGTGCTAATAAATTGCACGTTAGTATATTGTGTTGAAGCAGGCTGCAGGCCTTATGAAATGCTCTGGTGGACTGTGTACAGCTGCAGGCTGTAGGTTGGATACCCTGGTTTAAAATATAATTGCCTGAAAAATGCCTTACCACACACTAAAAATATCATATTAAAACAGAAGACACATGTTTTCCCATACTTTCAATAGTGCCATTGTATCAGAATGTCCACATTTCCCTTAAATTATTACGGCAGACCTAGCTTGTAATTTTTTTTTTTTGCAGTGATAAGCATTTTATCCCAAGGGGAAATAAAGAGACCGTGGTAGGGAACAAGTCTCCCAAGACATTTGTTACGAAGTTCATGAAAATTAAGAACACTTGCAAGAAGTAGTGAAATCTAAACACAACAGCTTAGGTCATATCAACTGTAGCAGGTTGCTTAAAATCTTGAGCATGCCTATTTGAACAGAATGTAGAAGAAAATGTATCATGCCTCTTATAAACAGTATAAAGAGGGAAACAAAATTAATATGATATATGCTTTCTACTGTCCCAGACATAATTTAATCTTATGAAAATACATTTCAAACCTGTAAACTTCAAATATTGAAAAAAGCTTATTTAATCAGATATGCAATTAGTTTTCAAATCTCACTGTCTCGTTCAATTTTGAATTCAGTAAAGAGATTGTAAACTTAAATGGACTGAATTTTCAACATAAAAACCAAACGTTTTATTAGTCTATAAACAAAGATTCTTTCTGGACAGTAACTGTATATAATAGTGCTCTTATAAAACTAGTATTCATAAAGTCCTCCAAATGCAATACTTGCTTCTAATTTTATGTTCTGACAGAGAGGGAGGTCCTTAAAACAGGATACACAGTGGTACACATTAATCTACTGAACCCACATAATAATAAAGACAATTCATAATTTTACATACCACCAGTTCTATGTTTAAATGTACCAACCCCTTTCTACCTTTTATAGCTATTATATATCTGGCATCTGCTGAAAACACAGACTGGGTTTAGATTTATGTAATGCTTTTCATGTTTTAACACAAAAGCAGAACTCTCTTTCAAAATACAGTCAGCAAATCTTACCACTCATTTTGTTTTTACTGTAATAGCAGAAGAGTAAACAAGATCCAGTGATCCAAGATTGGACACGTTAGCAGCTTTAATTTGGAGAATGCTTTCGTTTTTGTGATGGTTGAGGAAAAGCTCCTTTGACCGAGTCACATGATCATCATCACATGACTTACTGAGAAAGGGAAAAAGGGAAGCTTCAGGTATGCAGCAGAGTGATTTGTTCTTGTAAACACTGCACTTCTTTTTCTGCACAGCAGTTGAAAGTATGTACTAAAAGCCTGTCAAAACAAGTGGTAAAATTAGCTCATTTTAAAGAAGATGCCAACTGTTCTCAGTGGAATACCCCTCAGAGAAACACTTCATTTACTGTTTTACATGATGCATACTCTGATTTTTTTTTGCAATCTATTAAGTACTACATAATCTGATGTGATTATTTACAGAAGTTCTTATAATTGAAAGATTTTTACATTTTAATTAACGGAATTAAGTTTTAAAGAATTACTTTAACCACATATTTTCTGATTAGAAGGGTTTACCTTTAGCTGATAATCAGTGAACCCTTGGGGAAGTAGGTACATATAAATACCTCTTTTTAAACAAACACTATTTTGACACCATGTTTAGCAAGCTGCAGTAGTTGTGATACTAATCTGTGTGGATGCTGCAGGTCATGAACACTGCTATACTTAGCATTAGTCTAATGTGAACAAGGATGAATCACTCTCTCTTTGTTATTCCCAGAAGGAAATAGTGTTCAGGATTTACTGCAGCACATTAGTTTAACTATGTCTCTGTAACTGAACACCCACACTTTGACATCACACAGGCAATGATATGCATCACTGACGCAAGCACTGCCAGGATCAAATACAAAGGCCACAGCAGTTGAAACAATACAGTGCACCACTGACGTAGCAGCATGCCCATCTAACATTGACAGACTGCAGTAAATCAATAGTCCCCGATGCCAGGAATAGTTGCACCACTCTTTCTTTATATAATAGCTAGGACTTGGAAGTTTTATTTTAGGCTTCCAGCAGCTACCGTAATTACAAGAGACAGCAGCAACAACAACAAAAAACAAGAAGTCTATATCTCTTTAAATTCTGTCTGTAAGATACCATGAAGTATCATCTCTAAGTGACAGACACTAGAAAGTGCTACAAAGAAAGAACTGAGAATTTTACTTATAATAAGCAGATAATATAATTTAAGTTTGGGACTTGAGCTGAGAAAGAGGCACCAGTAGGAGCTGTGAGCTCTACAAGGATGTGGATAAACAGTGCTGTCAATCTAACACTTCCCATTAGCCCTAAATTCACACTGACAAAACACCTCCCTCCCCCCATCAGTCTAGCTTTGGCATCAAGGCTATGTAGTAGCTGCTCTCAAACTGGGGTGGCCAATTTCAATATATACTTTTAAACTGAGTGTTAAATCTACCCATGAGTAGATTGCAATGAACAGGGAAGCTTATCTTATAAAAGGATAGTAGAAAGAATGCAAGGGGAAAACGCTCAAACAAAACAGATACCTTCAGAATTGGAAAAACCCCATCAGCTTCATCCAAAGAGACTGAGGAATAATGGATCAAAGGACAGAGAGCTGTGAAGCCTGATCATCTCCAAACACTCCTGAAGAGTCCCTTCCAAAAACACCCTAGGCTTTTCCATGGGGGGAGTGCACACCCATTCAAACTGAGAAAATAAAAGGAGGCCATCAAATCCCCTCACAGAGGCAAATTGCTTGGTAGGGTTTTACAATCAATAAACCAATCAACTCTGTCCTATATTGGCCCAAACCTTTGAGAAAACAGAAGATACAGGCTTCCTTGCCCAAAACATCAAATATACTTTTATTTCAATTATTTCTGTGACCATAAAGCAATCTTTTTTGCCAGTTACAGGCCTACTCTTTAATGAATATAATCTTCAAAATATAAAATAAAATCTTGGACTTTGCAGCAGATGATCAGCCTCTGCTAACTGTATGCCATCCAAGGTGCTTAGACATATCTGTCGCACATCAGAGACTAATACCACCCTACCCCATCAAGATGTACATCTGAATGAGGAGTTATGGAATTATTATAGAGTCTCTGTTCCAGACTCTCAAAATGTTCAGTTTGGGTCCTTTCTTTTATGGATAGTATCAAACTTGTCTCGAGTAATTATTGTGTGTCTATGCTAAACCCAGGGTTGTGAGTTCAATCCTTGAGGGGGCCATTTAGGGATTTGGGGCAAAAATCTGTCTGGGGATTGGTCCTGCTTTGAGCAGGAGGTTGGACTAGATGACCTCCTGAGGCCCCTTCCAACCCTTATATTCTATGATTTACCACTTCCAATAAATTTATGTTAAATGTCTCCAGTCCTCCTATATCTTGTCCTGATCCAAATACCTGGCTATCCATAAGTCACCAGGCATCACAAGGAGACAAATACAGTATATTAGACTGAACACAAGGAATTTTTCCATTTTAATGTTCTTATCCTCAGTTGTAAAAATCCAACTATCTCCACTGGCTCTTTAATGTGATTAAACAGCAGTATTTGTCTTACAGTTTTTTCTCACACAAAAAACTAACTGGGGAAAAAGTGAGAGCCTCTCAGTTTCCCAAGATTGCCTTTGTGCAGTGCTTACATGATAGGACTTTCACCATTTGCACATAATACTCAATAGGTGCATGTATAATAAGACTCAGGTGATTCTGAATTAATTAAGCAACCAACCTGGCCACTTGATGGGATTTAAAACAGCTTTTGCTAGGGAATATATATTCATCATCTAAAAGATTTTAGCCACACAATTCAGCATTTTTTCCCATGTTTCCCCTTTCAGTCCTTCAAAAGAAAAAAGTTTTATTACCTGAAAAGCTCTTTTCTGTATCTTTATATCCATCTCTCTGCACGAAAGGATTATTTCCTACTATCACAGCTTAGCAGGCTGTACTAATACCTAACTAGAGTGCAGAATTTTTTTGCATCTCCTGCTTTCTCAGGAAATAAGGACATTTATTAATAATTAAATAAAGAGATTTTGGGGTCCATTCAAAAGCATCTGGCAGTCCAGATTTGGCCTGCAGTCCACAATTAACTAACCCTGATCTAAGGAATCCTCTTTCTCCAGTTGTGAATTTCTTAATACTCCAAAACAACAATAACAACAACAACCCAGAATAAAATCTGCATACAGGTAGGTCATGACTAAGCAAATCAACTATACACATTATTGCTTGTATCCAAAATACTTATTTTCAGGGTGGGACATTCCAGAGTTATGACTGAGATTATATGGAAGATGTCTTCGGGAAGTAATGAAGTTCTATTTTCTGTATTTTAATGACTGATGGTATTTGACTATTAAACCACATATCTAGCTAGGAAGATAGGAGAAAGTCAGGAAGGCATCACAGCTCCAAGAAAGCAACACCTATAGGGTATGTCCAGAAAGTAGAAGGTATCCAAGTTATGATATTTTGGTGAATAACCGCAGGAAAAGCCAAATATCTACCCTACAGATCTTTTCTTCAAAGGAGATGTTTTCTCCTCTTTCTGTTCATAAAAATGCTATACATTTAACTGAATTCACTTTGAATTGGGATCTGTTGAATTGTGTAGGTTTCAGAGATATACAAGAAAATCTAATGGTAGATTTGTATGCCCTATCTCCATTTTCTTGACAATAAAGTACCACCACTATTTCCCTTCCTAGTAAATAGACTAGGGCAGAAACTGGGAAGACCATTTTCTTAGGTAAGTTGGAACAGAGGCAAAACTTAAATAGCAGAAGGTGACAGGCTAAAGATCTGTTTTTCATTAAGACAGAGTGGAGAAAAATTTGTAGGACAGAGCAGCTGGTTTACTAAGTGATCTATCAGAAAAAGAGTGACAACTAGGTAATTGATATCATGAGTCTTGAAGATTAAGGTGGCCTCCACTGATGAAGTTCTGGGACCAGGATAGCTGGTGCAAAAAGTGGCTATTATCTAGTTCCCATTAAAAACAAAAAGGTTTAATGACAACTGTCCCTATTTTTTTAAACAAATAGCTCAATGTTCCTGTAAAATCTATTTCATTGAATGTATAGACATCATTCTCTTTCCATTAGCCAGCGAGTTTGCTTTTCTGACCAGATGAAAAGACCTTTTGTTACAGCTGACAGAAATGGAGATAGGTCCTTAAGAACTGATCTCACCCCCCTCCTCTGATCATAGACACTACATGGAATTACAGTTTAGCCCTCTAATGACAAAAGCAGATGGAATTTCCTGAATTTTCTTAATTCCAGTAAGCTGATGTGCAGATTCTACTTGTGTTCAGAACATTTGCTTTGCACTAGAAAGTGTTCAATGTGCACCTCTGAACTTTGCAGATTTGTAGCTACAAGAACCTTTCATGTGTGTTCTTGAAGTTACATCTTTGTGAAAATAGTCTTTACTCCACCATTTGAAGGAGGATGAAAACTGTCTGAAGCAAATGGGATAAAACAGAAGTTGTCGTCCCAGATGCAAGCTCCCTCTGAGGCAACCCAAGCTGCACACAACAAGCTCAAAACCAGATCAATCATATAACATCCATGTATGCATGTATGACATTAAAAAAAAAAAAAAAAGGACCAGATACAGATATTTACCCCCCCTCTGTCCATCCACAACAAGACAACTATGTGAATACAACTATAGTATGCAACCCTTCTGAAGACAGAATGGAGAATGAAGTCTGGCTAAAACACTGCTGATTTTAACATTTATTTTATTTGGCACCTATATAACATGGTGATTGGTGCACTATTCATACTTATACAGCTAGATGAAATTCCTGATTCTGGCAGTCACTTTTAAAGTAAACACAGAGGAGTATAGTTTTCACTGATCAAACAACTTTATGGTACTCTTGTCCCAGGTCAATCAGCCCAAGGCTTTGGAACATCTGAAGAGTCCAGGACATTGCTTTTTTGGTTAGATTTAAAAATTATGCTTGAACTAAACATAGAGAGGTACTATGATCTACATCACACACCTGACCTTTTCCCTAATGAAGTGGTTTCTACAATATCATTTAGGTCACAAAACTACCGCTGCTCCTCCCACTCCCCCAGGAGCAAACTTCAAATTCTGATGTTGACCCTGCAAAACCAGGGTTCCTGGGGATCTACGGATGCAAGAAAATCCCCTGGATTGACTGCCAAAAACACTTTTTAAAATCTATTCCATCTACATTATTTTTAACAGGTTTTACCATTTCAAGTCCAGAATTGGTTCTCCCCTTTCATCTTTTTTGGTTCTATAATGAAACGGGAAAAGACTTCCTGATTCGATCATAGAATCAGAAGAGATATAATAGAATCCTTTGCTTGTCATAAAAAAAATAATTTCCTTACACAAAGGCTCCACTTACCAAGAATCAAATAACTAACAGAGACATTATAGAGGCACCAACCTGCCCTTTTCAATCTCAGTTCTACATCTTTCCAAACAAACTAATACAGACAGAAGTACAATTGTGGAAAGAAAGCAGATTTGCTACCTATACATCAATCCTCAAGATAAAGTGGGAAAGAAGTAGGATGGGGAAGACAAAAATTACTACTCATGTGATTAACTCACAAAAATTAATCACAATTAATCGGTTTTAATTGCACTGTTAAACAATAGAATACCAATTGAAATTAATTAAATATTTTGGATGTTTTTCTACATTTTCATATATATTGTATTCTGTGTTGTAATTGAAATCAGTGTATATTATTTTTGATTACAAACATTTGCACTGTAAAAATGATATACAAAAGAAATAGTATTTTTTTCACCTCATACAAGTACTGAAGTGCAATCTCTTTGTCGTGAAAGTGCAATTTACAAATGTAGATTTTTTTTTGTTACATAACTGCACTCAAAAACAAAACAATGTAAAACTTCAGAGCCTACAAGTCCACTCAGTCCTACTTCTTGTTCAGCCAATCGCTAAGACAAACAAGTTTGTTTACATTTGCAGGAGATACTGCTGCCTGCTTCTTATTCACAATGTCACCTGAAAGTGAGAACAAGAGTTTGAATGGCACGGTTGTAGCCATTGTTGCAAGGTATTTACGTGCCAGATATGCTAAACAGTATGCCCCTTCATGATTTGGCCATCATTCCAGAGGACACGCTTCCATGCTGATGATGCTCATTAAAAAAATAATGCGTTAATTAAATTTTGATTGAACTCCTTGGGGGAGAATTGTATGTCCCCTGCTCTGTTTTACCCGCATTCTGCCAGATACAGTATTTCATGTTATAGCAGTCTCGGATGATGACCCAGCACATGTTGTTCATTTTAAGAACACTTTCACTGCAGATTTGACAAAACGCAAAGAAGGTACCAATGTGAGATTTCTAAAGATAGCTACAGCACTCGACCCAAGGTTTAAGAATCTGACGTGCCTTCCAAAATCTGAGAGGGACGAGGAGTAGAGCATGTTTTCAGAAGTCTTAAAAGAGCAACACTCCAATGCAGAAACTACAGAACCCGAACCACCACCAAAAAAAAAAAAAATCAACCTTGTGTTGGTGGCATCTGACTCAGATAATGAAAATGAACATGTGTCGCTCCGCACTGTTTTCAATTCTTATCAAGCAGAACCCGTCATCAGCATGGACGCACGTCCCCTGGAATGGTGGTTGAAGCATGAAGGGACATATGAATCTTTAGTGCATCTGGCACGTAAATATCTTGCGATTCCGGCTACAACAGTGCTATGCGAACGCCTGTTCTCACTGTGAGGTGACACTGTAAACAACAATCGGGCAGTATTATCTCCTGAAAATGTAAACAAACTTGTTTGTCTGAGCGATTGGCTTAACAAGAAGTAGGAATGAGTGGACTTACAGGCTCTAAAATTTTACATTGTTTTATTTTTGAATGCAGTTTTTTTGTACATAATTCTACATTTGTAAGTTCAACTTTCATGATAAAGAGTTTGCATTACTGTACTTGTATTAGGTGAATTGAAAAATACTATTTCTGTTGTTTATTTACAGTGCAAATACTCGTAATCAAAAATAAATATAAAGTGAGCACTGTACACTTTGTATTCTGTGTTGTAATTGAAATCAATATATTTGAAAATGTAGAAAAATATTTAAATAAATGGTATTCTATTATTTAACAGTGCGATTAATCGCACAATTATTTTTTTCAATCGCTTGACAGCCCTAATTACTACTACCAAAGGTATTACTAAGTAATTTAACCCTCAACTACATCTCCTTTTCTTCCTTTGTACAACAGATTCTTTTTATTAAGCAGATGTAAGCAGTGTAACTCTGACCATGCTTACACAGGGAGTTTAGTTCTCATTGAGTTGACTCAGACTAGTTGGTGCATAATATGTACGCCATACTAATAACGTGCACACAGGATGGCTGTGCCCACTTTCAATTTGCATCACTGTGTATATACAGCAGGGGCTTTGTGTGAACTAAGCAGGTGGCATTGTGGGAGGATATCCCATGGTCCTTGGCTTTGCTGGTGAGCTGTGCGCATGCTGGGATTTTTTTCACTGCACACTGTGGAATGCATAATGTAAGCCAGGAAGAAGTCAGTGGCAAATTCTGGACTTGGGGTCAAATTAAAAGAATCCCATGATTCTGCTCCCTTTGTCCCATGCGTCTTCTTTTTCTGGGCAGGCTAGCACCATTTTCAATTTTCAGCAGTGACTCCTGCAGCAGCAGCGGCAGTGGAGGAAGGACGAGGAAGCCGAGAAGCCCACTGAGCAATTGCTACTACATGAGCTCTTCCTGGAGCCACTTCAAACAATTCAGCACTGTTTCTGGGCTTGGGAAACCAGTGTTAATGTGTGGGAAAGGACTGTTCTGCAGACCTGGGATAATTAGCAGTGACAAAAGAATTTCAGGATGGCAAAGGCAACCTTTTTTGAGATCAGTGCTGAAGTAACCCTGAGCTGCAGCAGAAGCATACCAATGTGTGGTGCCCCATACTCACTGAGAAGCGGGTCACCATTGTTCTCTGGAGTCTGGCCATCCCCGAATGTTGCCAGTCTGTAAACGACCAATTTGACATAAGGAGATCAACCGTTGCGATCACTGTCATGCAGGTGCGTGATACCATGCATAAAGTACTGTTGCATCAGGTTACAAAACTTGTTAATGTTCAGATTTTTGATGGCTTTGCACGCATGAGGTTCCCAAACTGTATTGGGGTAACAGATGGGACCACGTGCCTATCATTTATCTCCCATATCAGGCCTTTAAGTATATAAACAGAAAGGGGTATTTCTCCATGGTGCTCCAAGGGCTGGTTGACCACCAGAGCAGGTTCACAAACATAAATGCAGAGTGATCTGGAAAGGTCCACAGTCTTTTGGAACTCACCTCTATTTGCCCGAATGAATAAAGGAGACTGCCCCCAGGATCACTGTGGACATTAATGGTAGGGAAATTGCCTGAAAGCCCTGGCTTATCCTCTGCTTCCCTGGCTAAGGAAGCCATTCACAGGCTACTTGGAGAGAACGAAGGAACTGTTTAACTATCGTTATAGTAGCTGCAGAATGACAGTGGAGTGTGCGCTGGCCACCTTAAAGGAAGGTGGCACTATTTATGGGCTAGGTTGGAAGCTGCTGAGTTTTTTGTTTAAAATTATAGTTGCATGTTGTATTTTGCACAATATTTTTGAAAGTAAGGGAGAAAGTCTTAACGATGGGTGGGAGGCTGGGTTGCAGAGACTTGCTCAGCAGTTTAAGCAGCCAGCAAGGAACCCATGAGAAAATGGAAACAGCCAGAACAATACTGTCAGGGATGCTGCCAAAGGCTGGCTGGCCCTTTAAGGCAGGTGGGCTCAGACTTGCCCATAGCTACTTGGGCCAATTAGTGATGCCAGCTGGGTGTAATGGAGTTAGTGACTGACTCCAGCTTCAGAGGACTACTTAAATAGAGCTGGGAACAGTCTATGGGGAAAAGATTCTGAAGAATGCAGGACTCTCCTGCAGGAAGAACCCACAGGATAGACTCCTGGGGATGAGAGTGGGGAAAGCACCGAGACAGGGCTCATAGGGTATATCTACACAGAAATTAAACACCCACGGCTGCCCTGGATCGCTGACTCAGGCTTGGGCTGTGGGGCTGTAAAACTGCAGTGTAGACATTTGGGCTCAGGCTGGAGTCTGAGCTCTGGAGTCCCACAAGGGGTGAGGATCCCAGAGCCCGGGCTCCAGCCAGATCCTGAATGTCTACACAGCAATATTTAGATCCACAAGCCTGACTCAGCTGACCTGGACCAGCTGTGGCTGTACCGCTGGCCTTTTATTCCAGTGTAAACAAACCTATAAAGGTTGGAAGTCAGGTAGGAGAACCCACATAAAGCAGAGTAGGCTCCTGTGGAGGAGCCCTAAGACAGGGCCTACAACGATCAGGGAGATTCCTAAGGAAAGCTGCCAAAGTCCCTGGGAGAAGAGAGGCAGAAGGGGAAGAAGCAAGATAAGAGAAGCTCTGCATGGGCCAAGAGAAGAGACCACAAAGCAGAGGACTTTAGTGGAACCTGAGAGGGGCAGAAGAACCTGCATTTGATTTGGATTTTCAGTTGGATCTTGTTACCCCAGAAAAGGACTGAGCTTTGTGTGATTTGACTGGAGGTCTGAGCCAAGGAAGACCCAGCAAGAGGCAGATGGCAGGAGAAAGTGCCAGAAACGGGGATGCCCCGCAGCACTGAATGCTGATACAAGGGGGTACTACAGGTGGTGAGTACACTACCTTACAGATGCCTATTGCTCTTAATTTGAGTTTCAGGCCTGAAAATGTCCTGCGGTACATCCAGCTGTTATCCAGGGGGAGGCAGGGGGCATGGAATGTGAGCATTGCAGTGTCTTTTAGGGGTGGTAGAAGTGGCACGTTGTGCAGCTCCTTATGTTATCCTGTGTCTGCTGTTATACTTTTATAAAAATCTCTGACTTATGCAAAATTTACAGTTTTTTCTGTCTACCATGTGCTGCAGATTCTTTATGAATGATTTTTAAAGGTTTTTATTATTAAACAATGATTTATTATATAACAACCAGAAACATGTAATTAAAACATCAATGAAACACAGGTTTAAAGTGACACAGTGAAGTGGAGAGCAATGCACAACAATGGGGTGGGGGGCAGAACTCCAGTTCACAGGCAGGTATATGTCTTGTCTCTGCCTCTTGTTCTTGTTCTTGTTCTTGGACCTTCTGGTGTTGAGTATCGGGCTCAAAGTTATCAGGGCGTTAAAGGGCTTGAAAGAGCAGGGCTCCCGGGTGTAATTCTTCTTGCTGTCCTCAACTTGAGCTAGGGAGGGGAATGGCATCTGGGAGCACAGCTGTGGGGGTACAGTGGGAAATGCATGCTGGTGTTCCCAGGACCTTGTATTGTCCAGGGGCTTCAGCATAGAGCTTCGACTGTCTGTGTGCCAGCTAGCAGCATGCACTGCAGCAGAGCATTCTACTTCTGTATTGCCTCCAGGAGTTGCCTCTGTGTATCCCTGTGTCAGAGGCCTAGCTGACCCTCTGAAGGGGTCAGGGGCCCAACCTACCTCTGACAAGCTCCTCAAGGGGGAGGGTTGCCAACCCTCTTGGTTCTGCTGGGAGTCTTCCGGAATCGGGCTCTATCTCCCAGAGGCTACTGAAACCAAACTGGAAGATTTTAGGCTGCTAAAAGTCCGGTGGCACAGCTGGGCTAAGGCAGGCTCCCTACCTGCCCTGGCCCTGTGCAACTCCCAGAAGCAGCTGACATGTTCCTGCGGCCCCTGGGGGGGAGCCAGGGGGTCTCCACGCACTGCCCCAAGCGCCGATTCCACAGGTCCCATTGGATGGGAACTGTGGCCAATGGGAGCTGTGGGGGCAGTGCCTGCAGGCAGGGGCAGTGCACAGAGATACTGCCTACCCCCGCAGGGATGTGTCAGCCGCTTCCAGAAGCGGCGCGGGGCCAGGGCAGGCAGGGAACCTGCCTTAGCCCTGCTGCACCACCAACCGGGAGCCGCCCAAGGTAAGTGCCGCCCGGCTGGAGCCCGCACCCCAACCCCCTTGCCCCAGCCCTGGACCCCCTCATGCACCCAAACTCCCTCCCAGAGCCCGCACCCCACACCTCCTCTTGCACCCCAACCCCCTCCTGCCCCAGTCTGGAGCCCCCTCCTGCACCCAAACTCCCTCCCAGAGCTCGCACCCCACACTCCCTCCTGCACCCCAATCTCCTGCCCCAGCCCAGTGAAAGTGTGTGTGTGTGGGGGGGGGAGCAAGCGATGGAGGGAGGGGGGGATGGAGTGAGCTGGGTGGAGCCTTGGAAAAGGGGTGGTGCTGGGGTGGGGCCTTGGGGAAGGGGAGGGGCAGGAGGCGGGACAAGAGTGTTTGGGTTTGTGTTATTAAACAGTTGGCAATCCTGAAGGGAATGGGAATAGTTAATTCAGAGTAACTGGGAGGTAGTTTAATTAGACAAGGAAGCATCTGAACATGGCTAAGGATTTTAGTTAGACAAGGAGAATGGAAAGGAAGCTCCTGAGGAGAAGAACTGCCAGGGAGCCCAAATTAGGCAAATGCTCTCCAAGCAGCGAGGCCTGGGAGAGTCCCTCAACAAGCAGGGGAAAGACTTCAGAGCTCTCTAGGCAGCGGAGAAGCCTGATGCCTTACAGCTGAAGTAGGGCTGCTGGCACCTAGAGACTTTTTTGTTTTGGAACTTAAGTTTTATCTGGGCTCTTAGATAAGAGCCTTTAAATCACTGTATAAGTGCTCATTTCAGAAGGTTTTATTAAAGGGAGATATACTACTGTAAAGCAGAGTGGCTTCTCCTCAACTGCACTGTTTCTGACCTCACTGAGGGTAGAAACTGAGGCAGGCTACAGCAAGCCACACTCAGTGTCTTTTGCCATGGCAATGCTGTCTCTGGTCACTTCAATGCTCTCTCCCCAAGCTCTTTGGATAGTTCCCTGTTTTTTTTCCCCCTCTCCAACCTCAAATACAATCTCCAGCTCTCCATTATTTTCATTTTTGGGAAGTGGGGATAGGGGAGTCTGAAATGAGGTCTGCCAACGGTTCATTCCAAGTTCTCTGTTTCTTCCCCCTCAAGTTACCCAACTGCTCATTCACTGATAAAGGCCCTGTCCCTTGAGAGTCTGGCCAGTGCAGGTGCTCTGGCTGTGGGCGTAGGGGAAAACACCCAAGTGGTGGTGGTTCATATTCCAGAGAGGCTATGATAGTATTTTTCTAATATGTATTTCTCATTTCCCCTCCCTGAGATTCTTCCCACTGTGGGGGAACTCCAGATGGTAAGCGGTGGGTGCATGGGGCTAGATTAGGATTTTTTGGTGTGCCGTAGATGCTGTTTGAGTTTGCAGTTGTGCCTCGGCGGCTGTGGGTGTTGGGAATTATGTTCAGGGTTTGGCTTTGCAGTTTAGGCTGTGCCTTGGAAGTGCTGATCAGGTGTTGGGGGGATTAGCAGGGGGCTTCTGGGGGCAAACTAGATAGTAAACCCCTCTACATCCCTTTTAGGCTGTCCTGACTCTCAGTGATGTTACACTGAGGTGGGTGACTAGAAGGCAGAGAACAGCCTTATTCAGAAAAGCAAAGGGCAGATCAGCAAGATACACTGAAGTTATTCACCAAGACGGTCCCTCCAGAAGTAGTGAAGGAGTGGAAGGGAGTTGTGAGAGATGCTGGGAGCAATAACCATAGAGCGATTCCCCATAATGTCCAAACCAAAAGTGAGCAATGTCTCAATTTAGTTTCTGCTTTATCTCCCCTGCAGACATGCTGAAAGTACAGAGAAAAACAGATTGGCTTCTGCACTGATTGTCTGAACTGCTCCTAGTCTTTTTCTGTATAAGCCTGCGAAAAGTCATTTGGAGCTGTACAACTGTGCTATTGCTAAGGTAAACTTATTTTCTTGTACAAATGCCTGTTACAGGGCATATACAACTCAGCAGGAATGCCCCAAGGGCATGCTGAACTCATGCTTCTCCCCAGATGGCGATGAAATCTAGGGTTTCAGCATGGCTCCAAGCGGCTGCTCAAGGCATATTGTAAAGGCTGCTGGAGTAATATTGCTGTAATGCCAGTATATTGGAATCCAGGACCAAGTGCGCCGATCTTGGCACCGTGCCAGTTTTTAAATGGACAAGGGGACATTCAGTGAACTTGACCCCAGAACAGTGGCGGGCACCCAAGTAAACAGACAGGTCAGTAATAGACATCCACAAAGCAGTGTGGCATAGCAGTGGGAGTACAGACAAAGTAGTGCACAGCAGCATTGTGTGCAAATGAACAATAGACTGCACTAACTCAATTCATACTGAACTTCGTACACTTTGAAAAAGGACTACAGAGTTTGCAATAAATGCAGAGTTAGTGCACTCTAAGGAATTGCATCATGTGTATGCAAGGATTTTCAGACTGGACTAACTCAAATTAGTGCAGACTAAAGCCCCTATACAGACAAGCCCTCAGGGGGGATACTCATCAGATGATTAAACTGAGGGAAAAAGTAGTTTTCTGCTCAGTAAAAAGGAAGATATGAGATTCTTTTTAAACAAAGAACACATTAATGAGATTTCATTATATGATGCCACAAGAAATACTATGAGAGTAAAGTGTTCTCAATGTAACATACCTTAAGTGAAAACACCAAAAAAGAATTTTAAAAAATCTGATTGCAACTTTTTTTTCATGTGTGCACATTTAAATCAGTTAAGTGCAAGTCCACTGGCGTGGTATCTTTGATCTAGATTTAATAAAAAAATCCCAATCACATTCCTATTTGGATCAATTTCACTTCTTAATTTCTATTTCACTTTTGCCTCTTTAACTCCGCAATGAGAAATGTGTTGGGCTACTTCCTTTCCAGCAATGGGGTCAGAACAAGGAGTGAAATGGGCTGGACACACAATTGGAAGCATCAGTACTGTAAGACTCATGATTATGTCCTTGACATGAAAGTGTGCACGTGCATAGTACGCACACAGTAATGGAATGTATGTGACCCAACATTGGCATTTCAGTCACGTGCCCCAAAAGTGCATGGTATAGTGGGGGTATGGGATGGGAGGGTAAGGGAGAAAAGCAGATTGGGTGAAGGGAGAGAGAGAAAAGCTAGACACACAGGGTATGTCTACAACAGCAAAGAAATACCCGCGGTTGGCCCATGCCAGTTGACTTGGGGTCACGGGGCTTAGACTGCAGGGCTGTTTCACTGCTGTGTAGACTTCTGGGCTTGGGCTGGAACCGGGCTATAGGACACCATAGAGTGCCAAGAATTCTACCTAGCAATGAAACAGCTCGGCAGCCCGAGCCCCATGAGCCCAAGTTGGCTGGCATGGGCCAGCCACGGGTTTTTCTTTGCTATGTAGACGTACCCACAGACACTATGAAAACCGAGTACATTGTAAACACCTAAAAAGAAAAAATGAGGTGATTGCTTCATATTATATTGAGTAAATACAAAGAATCATAATCTCATGTTAATTTTTATTTTATTTCACAGATTCCTAAAACACCCATCACCACAATATTTTAACAGCTAGGATGAAGAAATCTGAATTCTGTTTAATTTCTTAGCTTTTAGATCTGTCCATTTATGCTGTAATACTATTAATTATGCACATGCATTAAACAGAAATCAGTGATTGGAAAATCATTCATCTCTCCTACCAACATTAATTATAGCCAACTTATTATTCCTTTAGCGAGAAAGTGGTTTGACAGAATACACATTTCATTTCCTCTCTTAGCCATCTGATTTTAAGCTGTTACTAGAAAGACAGATAAAACAGGTATTTTATAAAAGCTTTATCCAAAGTTTAATACTTTAATTTCTATTTAGAATGCAACAGGGAAACTTAGTGTACACACACACACACAGCTGGAAAGCATAAGAAGGAATTGTTCACCCTGTGCGGTAACAGTGGCGTATTAGCCACTGGGCCAACAGGGCCTGTGCCCAGAGTTCCCAGCCAATGGGGGGCCCCCATAAAAATGGGCATCCCTGCACCCCTACCTGCTCCACCTGGTACTCCTGCTGGGAAGCGGGGTCAGGGTGTGGGGGCTTGCCCTGCTTCGCTCGGTGCTCCTGCTGGGGAGTGGGGGAAGCCCCCCACACCCCAACCCTGCTCCCCAGCAGGAATGCCGGGTGGAGTGGAGCAAGACCTCGCACCCCAACCCAGCTCCCCAGCAGGAGCGCCAGGCGGGGGAAGCCCCTGTGTCCCAACCCAGCTCCCCAGCAGGAGTGCCAGGTGTGACGTTATTGACATAAACTGGGACCATATAGATCATTGTTGCAACCAAGGTCCTGTAGTGGCACCCAAATCTTGTATAAAGGGGGTCAAATGGGGTGTCTAAGACAAGGTTATGGTTTACTGGTTATGATTATGCTGTCTATATGTGTGTATCAGTTTTGTAGTTGAAGTTATGAATATTGGCTCTATACTGTCTGTATGGCAAACTTATGCTATGCTTCTGGGTGACATCCCGCTGGGATTAACTCTGCCTAGCCTGCTTGATGGACCATCATCAGCTATACAATGGACCCATTGAGAGAAGGCCAATATGCCTTCAGACTCAGCAAAGTATGCAGGGACTGGCCCATGTGACTCCAGGCTCCATTTTGCTGTAATTTTCCACAGTGAGAACAAAGAGGTGTCCTTGCACCTGGAAGAGACTATATAAGGCTGATGCCTCATCTCCATTGGGTCTTCAATCCTGCTTCATACCTCTGGAGGAACTTTGCTACAAGCTGAAGCTTTGAACAAAGGACTGAGGACCCATCCCAGCGGGGGATGTATTCCAGAGACTTGATTTGAACCTGCAGTTTATTCTATCGCTGCTGCAAGCCTGAACCAAGAACTTTGCCATTACTGTATGTAATTGATTCCATTTAACCAATTCTAACTCTCATATCTATCTTTTTTCCTTTTATGAATAAACCTTTAGATTTTAGATTCTAAAGGATTGGCTACAGCGTGATTTGTGGGTAAGATCTGATTTGTATATTGACCTGGGTCTGGGGCTTGGTCCTTTGGGATCAGGAGAACCTTTTTCTTTTACTGGGGTATTGGTTTTCATAACCATTTGTCCCCATAACGAGTGGCACTGGTGGTAATACTGGGAAACTGGAGCGTCTAAGGAGATTGCTTGTGAGACTTGCGGTTAGCCAGTGGGGTGAGACCGAAGTCCTCCTAGTCTGGCTGGTTTGGTTTGCCTTAGAGGTGGAAAAAACCCCAGCCTTGGGCTGTAACTGCCCTATTTGAGCAATTTGTCCTGAGTTGGCACTCTCAGTTGGGTTCCGCCAGAACCGCATCGTCACACCAGGTGTGGGGGAGAGTGAGGCAAGTCCCCACACCCCGACCCCATTTCCTCCACAGGAGCCTGGGGAGGAGGGGCGGGGGGACTGCAGGCAGAAGGGGTGGGGAGGGCCCCACACATGCTCTGGCCCAGGGCCACACGGCCCCCAAAAAAACCCTAATCCGCCTCTGGCAGTAACTGTAGTTTTTCAAGATATGGTTCTCTATGGGTGCTCCACTTCAGATGCATATGCTCCTCTTGAGCCCTTGATCAGCAATTTCTAGCTAGCAATGTCCCTTCAGTCCGTGCATGCACCCTATGCCTCCTCTTGGCAGACATCGAGGCTATATATACACATTTGGAATGCCCATCACTTATTGGTATAGCATCCTGGCAAGAGAGGCAGCATTTGAAGGCTGGTGAACCAAGCATACCTTGCCAGGAGAAGACAAGTCGCCCAGGGGAAAAGAGTAGAAAACAGTCCTCTCACCCAAAACTAATCAACCATACTAAACACCACACAACAACCTACTACCATAAACTAACATTGAAGAAAAAAGAAAAGCCTGACTATGCTCTAGATGGATATGCTAATGTTCCATCTCGGGGCAAGGCAGTAAAGAAGGAGCTGAGGGCAGTTTGCCCAAGCACCCGTATATAGCCTTGGTGTCTGCCATGAGGAGGCATAGGGCGCATGCATGGGCCAAACGGACACTACTAGCTAGTATCAGAGGGGTAGCCGTGTTAGTCTGGATCTGTAAAAAGCAACAGAGAGTCCTGTGGCACCATTAAGACTAACAGATATATTGGAGCATAAGCTTTCGTGGGTGAATACCCACTGACAATACATGTTAGTCTTAAAGGTGCCACAGGACTCTCTGTTACTACTAGCTAGAAATCTCTGAAGTGGAGCACCCATAGGGACACTACTCGAAGAAGAAATAAGATTTTCCAAAAAAAAAGCAAAAGTTCTGATCAGTTACATTCAGAATTCAGAAATGCCTTGTTTCATTAATTTACAACGTTCTTTAAAAAATTCTCCACTGGCAGGAGCCCACTCATGTGAAATGGGAGTCAGAAAAGGGGTTTGTTTTATTTATTTAACTCTGTGGATACTGGACAGGGCTGCGGCTGGGGACTCAAAATTAAGCTAACAGAAAGAAAGTTACACTTCTAACTATAGCATCATATTACTGCTGCTTCATAATGGATGTAAACTTCCTCTCCCTTTCAACTCTTAAAAACACATTTTAATGGATATTTTATTCCTTATTTTAAACTAAATTAAACCAAAGCAAGGTTGCTTATTATTTTTCTTTCAAGAGACTTGCCTTACACTGATATTTTATTCATTTCAAAACATGAAGTATTTATAATCCATTCTAATTTGCACACATTCTCATTTTATGAATATGGCAATTTTCCTTTTGCAGAGCCATATATAACATGGTTTCTCTTATTATGTCAAGTAACATTTAATAGCCCTTAGCTGCAACTTGTGACTGTTATAAAATGTGCTCAGGATGAGTCATCTTCATTCACATATTTTGCAGTGGAAAGAATTCATGAATGGACGATCTGCTGTAATTCACTTCTACAAAGAGAACTCATTCATACATTTTAAACCCAGTTTTATGAATCACTCTAATGTAGCTTATAATTCCACTTTAGAATAAGAAAATTTTGGCTTAAGGAAGGTCTCACAAAAGCCCATAAACACTACTACTATCAAAAATGGCTATCTAGATTTACAAGAACTCTTTCCTTTTAAAAAATATACATTTCAGTATCGCAAACTGACAAACTATGATAGAAGTCCTGTTACCTAACTAACATACAAAAAATAAGTTATCTCTGGAAAGCAGATACTCAGGGGATGGTACTGCTAGTCTTTCCCCAATAGTTTGCTGGGGCTCAGATCAGTGGTGACCAGAGGTCATTACTATCTGATGACTGTTTGGTAGTCAAAGTGAGTAACTTTTTTTTATAAACGTATAGAGAGCTGATCACTAATGTATCTACAAAAACAACAAGGAGTCTGGTGGCACCTTAAAGACTAACAGATTTATTTGGGCATAAGCTTTCGTGGGTAAAAACCTCACTTCTTCAGATGTATACATCTGTGAGGTTATACAGACTAACACGGCTACTCCCTGATACTTGACACTAATGTATCTAGGTGCTCATTTTAAAATGTGTTCTTAAATAAAACTATCTACAATGGGTTGCAATTAAGAATCCATGGCTGTTATCTGCAGAAATGTTAGCAGCCATGCTGTCATTTTTTAGGAATAAAAAGCCGAATATAAAAAACCTGGAGAAAATCTAACAAATATATTTTATTTTGTCTTGAAGCTCATTAGTACTCTGATGGACCATCAAAGGGATTGAATTGCCAAGGTAGGGCCCTTCAATTAAGACTGTTCTGCTGCCATCCCTGGAGATTTCAAACCCAGGAAATGATCACAAGGACCTTTCATCCAATCTTAACTCCATGAAAAAGGCATTAACTGAAATTACTTCTCACCTGATGTACTTCCAGATCATCCAGGGCTTTCCAGATCACCAGCCTAAATTACATTTGGACACAACCTGGAAGTCAGTACAGGGACTTGAGTACAAATGTACTTGCAATAGCTTACCCCTTTCAAAAAATGGGCAACACATTTTTCATCAGCTAGTGCTTCAGAGTAAATTCAAGGATATTCCTAAAAACCATCTACCCTGACACACCCTTTCGTCTGGTAGGAGATTCACTCAAATTTGTTTTCAAATTTAATTAGAGTGTTTTTACGTGTTTTTTTACCCTCATCTAGTACAACATCCCAAGTCATGAGAGCACTCATTTGAAATAAAAACCAGCAGCATAAATTTATGAAGTGCCCCATCTCTTAACTTGCCATGGTCTCTAGATATACCACAAGAAAATGCAATTAATATTCTAATTATTACATACACAAATAACATATGGTGACTTCACTAGATGGTGCAGATGATCAAGTTGTGCCTTGAAGTCTAGAGTCTGGCCTCTGGAATATCGACAAGGCATTAAGAAACCCAAGAAACTGACACATGGTGATTTGCTAAATCCCCCATGCAATACTACACTATCTCTATTTCTACTCCATAAGCTCAGCTCCTCTAGGAACTAGAAAAAAGATGGTGGCTCATTATTGCAGTCTAAGATTGTAAACAGATTCAGAAAATAGCACCCTTGGAGTGGTTAGCATATACTGTTTCAAGAAGGTATCAGAGGCCCAAGCAAACAGAGAAAGAGCTTTTGGTATAAAAAGCTGAGTTTAAATAGACTCATGACATTCCTTCTGATCCAGCAAATGCACATGAACTTTTGTTCAAGGGAGGGCCGGGCCCTCACCCTTGCTGAATGGTTGGAAGGACTTTGATTTGCCAGGGCCCCACAGCACTGATGGGCGACTGTTGGTATGTTTAATATGTGTGTAGATCTGTTTACTATTTTCTTGTACTATTTGCGGTATTCTTTTGTCCTTAAATAAATGTATTCTGCTTAAGAAGGCTGTCCGGCCACTGGTAAAGACAATATTATTGCTCTTGGAGAGAAACTAAGGAGCACAAACTGCAGACCTGCTTGGGATAAGCACACTAAAAAAAGGAGGCTGCAGCTTAAAACCTCAGTCAGAAGGGAAAGGGCCGCAGTTCTCTGCTCAGGCAGGTAAAGCGGAGAGACCTGAGACCGCATTTCTTGAGCAGACCACAGAGGGACAATTACCCTGACATTATGACAATTTCCTCAAACTATCAGAAATCATAAAATATGTCCCATAAAACATGATGACAAAAAATGCCTGCCTAACACAGAGAAAGGAGAAAACTGGCATCATGCTATGTAGAAACCTGCCACTGGATCAGGAATGGTTTGTAATGATAAATGGCCAAATACTATGTAACACTCTCCTGGATGGGCACACCCTCCTCTACAAGATAAGGGGTTTGTAATTTTTTTCTTAGCACACAGTTTGGCAACAATTGTATAGCTTGTCATGCTAATAAAGTCTCAATGAACTGAGTCATAACTCCAAGTGGTGTACTGGAATGGAACTTGTCCCCTTTTTTCCTTAAAGACTTCATATTTAATTGGAGCTGGAGGTGGTTTTATTATGCCAATGGGAGTGTCTTCACCAGATGCGCTACAATGGTGCAGCTGCACCACTGTATCGTTTCTAGTGTAGACTGGCCCTTAGTCTAGCTGGACCACATTGCTGATGAGAAAGAATTATGAACTGGGATAAGTAAAAGTTTAAAGTTTGACTGTGTATATTTACAAATTATTAGTAGTTCAGCAGCCATCAATTTTCACAGTTATGTTTTTAAATGGCTTTACCCAATTTCAATTTAATTATACGTCTTATGAAAATAGCCTGGCTGGCACCAAAATCAGATTTGAATCTTTCTACCTTTGGACAATGCATATGCATTGTCAAAGATTTCCAATTTTTTCTTTAGCTCTCAACAATTTTCTCCTTTATGTTAGGTGATCCCTTTCTGTTTACAGGACTTTACTACCAAAAGACAGGTAGCAGTGACGACAAATACTAGCAAACCACCACATTGAGAAGTATAAATCCAGTGTGTATGCTTAGAACACTAAAAGTGCTCAAGTGTTCTCAAACCTTTTCTTAAAGCAACCCCCTTGTATGTTTAAATTCACTTTTATTTCTCAGGCCTTGCAATTAGGTATATTATTTGTAGTGTGCTGAAAGCACTACAAAGCATGAAGCAACAAATCTCCTTGACTCATGAGCTTCTGATCTTAGACAAACGATAGAGGACAACACAGACACAGAGCTCTGGGTGATCAGCAGATGAATTTATCACAATTAAGTAAATAGGGTGGTGAATGAAGACACAGGCTGCACAAAAGCATGTTTTGAGGGGAATTTTAACAAGGAAAAGGGGAGTGCTTGCTCCGTATTGTTAGGAAGGTCATCTTGAGTGCAGGGGTAGCAGGGAAGAAAGTACTCAGCCAGCTCATAACTTCCCTCCAGTTGGATTTAGAATGTCTGAATAAATCTCAAGGAGATAGATTTGGTGCAGATGATGCTGTTATAAGCATTTGATAAATTATGTGGGCATATAATATATTTATTACATGCTTGCACAATTTATCATGTGGTTATTACTTCCAAATATATGATGGGTGTGTTTGTATGTGCATGTGCACACATGCACAATTTTTATTAATATAGAGAGCATTCCCTCCTTTATACAAAGAACTTCACAGAAAAAGCATAACTGAAAACTTTACAGAGCTGACTCAGCAGCTTTCCTTGCAGGCAGAAAAAGACGACTACATAAAATGAAGCAGAATACAAAAGAAAACTGACACTAGAAAACAGAAAAAGTTTTAGCAGGTATTCTGGTGAACTAGGTAGTGAGGAGAGGATAGAAAAGATGCACTAATGAAGAAAAGGGAAGGTGAGTGGAGTTTACTATAAACCATTGACTAAAGAAAGAAAATGACTCAGTAGCTCTTAAGGGCTTGTCTACATGGGGAAATCAGTGTGCAGCAAGCACATTAATGACTCTGCAGTCACTCACCATATGGATGCTTATTACACATGAAGAGGGTGCTTGGGTGGTTTAGCTGAATGCACTTCCACAGTGCATTAAGTTAATAAGCACAAAGGCATTCTTAAGTAATAGTGTCCACACATGGAGTTAGTGCAGAGTAGCTAGTGTGCATCAGTTACTGTGGGCTTTTCCCCCCATGTAGACAAGCCTTGAGTGAGGGACAAAGAAAAAATTCCAGATCTGATTTTTGAAACTTTCTGACAACTCTTTCAAAGTTTGAATGATGGATAGAATAAATTGGTATGTCTTGCTGACATCTCAGTATTAAAAGTTCAGATCAGTTCTTTAGATTTTATTTTCTTTCTTTATTCCAAATTCTTGTTTCAATAATCTACCCTCCATGTCCATGTTTCCCCAAATCAAACCTCCTTGGTATTGTCATATCTTTAACTTTAATGTCACCCAATTGTTGAAAGGACAGGTTTAAAACTTTATCTGGGAGTGCACCTATGAGGCCTAGAGCTAGGAACAGTGATCAGTCACTACCCAGACTTGGGGGTTTAGAAGCACGTGGGAATCAGCAGTTGGATCCAATCACAATAGACTGGCATCCATCCAGAGATTGGGATGGGGAGTTTGTGAAAGTTGGCAAGGATTAAATCATTCATTTGACAACTACTGTTGTCACAGATTGCCGTGGTATTTATACAGAGACAATAGTAATATTTTTGCATGTAAGCTTGATAGATGACAATTTACCATACAACTGGAACACTTTTAAGGTTATAGTGCATGAAAATGCAGTATCTGTTCATCTTAGATTCAATCTCTTTATTTAGTCTGTTGATAATTTAAGATTACAATAAAAAGATTGAGTTGTTATACTGATGAGTTCAATACCTTGAATAAAAAGAATGAACATTTAGTCTCATGTTCATTATGTTTTATTCACTTTTGCCTGAATATCAAGGTATAAAAAGTACTATGTTCCCCACAGAAATTGTGAAGTAATTACTACACTGACATGTTTCAAATAAATCTCACAAAACCATCGGTTGCAAGGTTGACCGATTTGTGGTTCAAAAAGGGGAAAAGAATAAACTGTAACAAACAAATTTCTGAAAAGGTTTGAATCCTCTTTAGGGTCATGTTAGAATCTTCAATACAAATCTGATTATAACATTATTCTGAAATAGTTTAGTTTCTAAACATTCTGCAGAATCACGGAAACTAATAATGAAAGGGAAAATAGTTTTCACTGTCTGTTAATTTACTTCCTTTGACATTTTTTAACACTCCACACAGCTAAAATACAATTTCCCCCAGCCAGCAGATGGAGACAGAATAACTAAGTTTTGACAGCACCATCCTCCCCTTATATAAGGGATTTGTCAGTCCACAGAACTCAGTTGAAACTTTAATAGCCATAACCAGTAGAGTTACCATACGTCCTCTTTTTCCCGGACATGTCCGGCTTTTCGGCACTCAAACCCCCGTCCGGGGGGAATTGCCAAAAAGCCGAACAT
>NW_020664367.1:552040-568006 GCF_002925995.2 Terrapene triunguis
ACAGGATACTGAGCTAGATGAACCATTGGCCTGATCCATTATGGCCATTCTTATGTTCTTATAATGTGAGTAAGATTTCATTTCTCCAATGTGACATTCTACAAGTTAGAGCATGCTAATAGTAAGGCTTGAGACTAAATTCTTTTTTTTTTTTTTTTTTTTTAAAGAAAAAGAATATGGGCCTGGATGCACAAAAGGGGTTAGGGGCTGTGATGTTCAGTGTCACAACTTTCAAGCACCTAGAAAAATCACTGCAATTCACAAATCCTGAGTTAGGCACCTAGGCTCCCAATATAATGAACAGGGACACAGAGATGCCTAAATGTATGTCTACACTGCAAATAAAAACCTGGGGCTGTCCCATGCCAGCTGACTCAGGCTCCCGGGGCTCAGGCAGTTTAATTGCTAGAACCTGAGCTCTCGGACCCTCCCACCTCAGGGTCCCAAAGCTCAGGCTCCAGCCTAAGCCCAGAAGTCTACAATTCAATTAAACAGCCCCTCAGCCTGTGCCCCATGATTCTGAATCAATTAGCATGGGCCAGGCATGGGTGTTTAAATGTGTGTAGACATAGCCTTAGACTGCGATTCACAAAAATCAGCATGCTGGACAGGGAGCCACCTACTCTAGCCAATGGAAGATGCCGATTAGAGGGGTGTTTGCTGAACCCTACTCTCTCACGGAGATCGGTGCCTAAATCTAGTGCAGGGCGGTGCCTATCTCTGCTTGCGATTCTCAACTGTGACTAGTTTTCTGGAGTTATGTGCCTATGCTGATGAAGCTGTTGCACTCTGGATAAAGTCACTGAGTAGCCACACTGGATCTGGAGTCCTCCACATCTTGGATGAGTGCTCTAACCACAAAGCTATAGAATCATTCTCATGCTTGTGCTTGCTCTCTCTCTGTCCCAAATTATTCTTTAATTATTTATCCAAAGTGCAACAGCTTCAACAGGAGACACTGAGGGAGCCCCACATCAGAGTATCCCATAGCTGAATGGTTAGAAATCCCTGCTCAAATTTCTTCTCACCTGCAGGAGGAGCAGCATTTGAATACCTTAACCATTGGAGTAAAAGTTCTGAGGGTGGTCCTTCTCCGCCATCCCCCAAACTATTTTGTGTGAACTCATCTGCGGGATGTGATCTGGTAGGCATGCTCAGAGGTTGTCTACTGGATCAGACTTGCACCCAACTCTGGCCTGGTCTACACTAGGAAATTAGGTTGGTATAATTGCGTCGCTCAAGGGTGTGAAAAGTCCACACCCTTGAGTGACGCAGTTAAATCGACCTAGCCGCGCCCACCCCCCACTCCTCCCCGCCCTCCCAGAGACAGCAGAAGGTCAATGGGAGAATTCTCCCATCAACCCAGCTACCGCTTCTCAGGGAGGTGGAGTACCTACATTGATGGGAGACCCCTTCCCTTCAGCGTAGGTATTGTCTTCACTGAAGCGCTACAGCAGCGCTGCTGTAGCGCTTTAAATGAAGACAAGCCCTTAGGCAACCGAATGCCTATCTTCCTCCGGGTTGCAAATCACTCTGGGGGTTAGGCAGGAGATAGGCATCTGGCGGTGGCCTAAGGGAGGCAGCAGTGTGCATGCACAGAGGCAGAAACATAGGTGCCTGGGAAACTTTTACTGCAAAAACGTAGGCGCCTACAAGGTTTTGTGGGAGTTTTGTGCCTCACGGTGGTCCTGAAACTGGGACTTATGTGCCTAAAACAGGGACTTAGGCACCTAAATCCTTTTGTTCATCCAGGCCTATGTTTCTACCATGATAGCAGTTCTTCTCTGAAAGTAAAGAGTAAGTGCCTCTAAGAATGCATGAAGTTTACAGATTCATGTCCTGTTAGTGCCAACTTTTTAAGTAGTACAGTACTATACCACACCTGCATTGGTGAGCACAGGGAGACTAGGAGCACAGAGGCCAGTCTAATGCCAGAAGCACTGCTACTTTCACAACTGGTGCCTATACATTCATGGACTGTTGTGATAGTCACTGCTTCCTGGTCCTGCTGCTATTATAGTGGGAACCGTTTAATACTTTCCACAAGCAGAATGAAGAGTTCATTTTTAAAAAAAAGTTCATTGGTACATTGTCTTCTCTACCTTAAAAATCCCTAGGATTAATTTTACAGTTACCTTCAAATGACTGCCAAACAAACCGTTTCCAGAGTCAGTAACTTTCAAAAACTGAATTACAGCTTTAAATTCTAAAATTGAGATTTGCATTTAATAAATAAGCAAAACCATAATTGTTCCTATAGTACTTCTTCATCTGCACTGTAGACTTTACAATCATTTCCTTTGCAGAATCTAATTTCATGATACATGTAAAAATGCACTGGTTATGGTTATGATAGTGAAAAGGAAAAAAATCTACACACTAGCATTAACTGGAATCTTCTATAAAACTATTTTAAAATCATATCCTCCTCAACCCTCTTCCTACAACTTCAAAAAGCACACATTTACACAATGGAAGGATTTCTTGCAATACCTTTTGTTTATACTGAAATAAAATGAGAATATCAAGGAAATACATTATTAACTTTACCTGTAATGCACTGAAACTGTCCATCTTCTCTTCTTATTGTAAAAGCCTCCCCTGGATTAACTTGCACCAGAATAACCTTAAAAATAAAAAAGTGTTTGAAACTGTTACATAGGAATGCGTCACATAACCCAGTGCACCCAACAGGCCATCTTTCTTCCATTTAATGTATACATTCCTTTCCATAGCATGCTGCTTGCTACCTTCTTCCCGGACAGAAATGAATTAAGTTAACATAAAGGTACACACATGACTTAAATATAAATCTTTATGTAAAACATTTTGAAAGTTCAAAGATTAAACCAACAAATGGTTGAGGCAATAACTTTACATAATTTACTTTCTGGATTGCTGGTGAAATTTAAAGAGGTACTTCATGTTATATTATTCCAACTACAAATATGACCTATTAACTTGGACATTAATCAAAACATTATAGATAGCTTCATAAAGAAAGCTTATAATTCCTAATATTTGAATATTAATCATAACTGCTTGGCAAATAGCTCTCAGTATGAGGGAAATATTGTGCAATTTCTTTCCTTTCACAGTACTAGTATGTTTGTACTTTCATTAATAGATAAAGCAGTACATAAATAATGACAGAGTAAGAGCATCAGATATGCAGCTTCAAACACTGTATGTATATTTTTAATCATGGAAATCTGTTTATCCTCCTAACATTGCAGAACCAACTTGCTTTTCTATCAATTGTACATTACTTGATAACTGAAATAAACAGAGGAAGACTGATCTGTACCAAAACCAGAAATCTGCAACCTCTTCAGCCTTTTGCGTTTTAATTATTAGCCTGCCTTTCTGTGTGGGAAAGGGCTTTATAATTACTAAAAGAACCTAATTAAAAACAAACAAAAAAAGAACAGAGTGAGTATCCTCCACGATTCCCTATTTGGACAGAATCTTTGTCTTGTTCAGACATTTGGGTCTGTCCAAACATGGTATATATCCTTTTTTTTTTTTCATAGATTCTAGGACTGGAAACGACCTCGAGAGGTCATCGAGTCCAGTCCCCTGCCCGCATGGCAGGACCAAATACTGTCTAGACCATCCCTGATAGACTACAATGCAATATATCTTAATACATATCATCCACCAGTGTCCTGGACATTAAAAATTAACATGCTAAGGAAAATAAATTGGCTTTGTGCTTTTTTATGGTGTACTAAATAAAGGCAGGACAAAAATTTGAAGTGTTTTTCCCCCCCTGCCTGTTTATTCACTTTAGGAATAATAAACCACGATTTCCTGCTTTGCTGGAGGACACCTTGGAAGACCAGAAACAGGAGAAATAACTTTCTCAGCCTTCCATTGAAGAGGCAACGGTACTGAAACTTTCACAAAGATCTTAACTCCCACCTATTTGCTGGGCATTTAAATTAAGGGGTGAATAAACTGAAATCCTTCCCTGCACAATTGCTAAAGGCTCACATTCTTGGTACTTAACAATTCATAATCCTGCCAGTTCTCAAGCAGGGCAGAGTATTCCAAATAAAATAAACAAACTCTGACTTTCTAACTTAAACTAAGAAAAAAGTATTTAAAAACAATTAATAATCCTCCTCTTCCAAAAAGCTCCAAAAAGAAAACACAATTCAGTTCACCTTTTTATTACCTCGTTGAGAAGAAAGACGGTGGGAAGAGACAAAAGCAATTCCTTTCCCGTTTTGCTGATTACCTTTACAAATTAAACAAACAAAATAAAATAAAATAAAAATAAAAATCAGTTTTTAATCTCGATTTAATAGCGACTTGATGGGAGTTACTAAATACTCAGCACTCAAAGTCAGGCCACTTATTTCAGTGCCTATATACTGATTTGGCTTAACTTTAAGCATCCGTTTTTTTAAAAATCCAAGTTCATATTTTCACACACTGTACAACTCTCCATTTGTTACCGGTGTTACTTGCCTTTGAAACACTCCCAGATTGCTGGAACCAAATGGCTACATGTTAGTTTTTTTTAAAAAGTGAATGCCATTTTATCAGTGTAATATGTTAAATCTATGAATGTTTTATATAAAATATACAAATGAAAACAGCACACCGTATTCTAGAACTTTTTTCATGAATGTCTCTGACATATTTTATATTTGAGATGGAGAGCCAAATTCTGCTCTCAGTTAAGTTTATGGAATTATTCCAAATTTATATATATTCAAAAGAGCAGAATTTGGCCTGGAGTGTACAGGTCAGGCATCTAAGTGCCAATTAAATAGAACACCTTGTGTATGTTGCTACACTTGTACAAAAAAAGTGACAAGTAGAAGGAGATCCACTAAAGGGCTCATTGTGATCTACAACCACTGACATATGCAATCAGGGTAAATAATTATTCTCTCCACTAAATTTTTTGCATTGTTAGTTTATAGATTTTAAAATTGTAATTTCAGGGCTTTTCTAAAAACTGCCTAGACAGATGTTTATAAAGCATTTGAATTCCATGGATTATTTTATTTCATCCTAGTGAAGTCTTAGCCCAGAGGTGGGCAAACTACGGCCCGCAGGCCACATCTGGCCCGCAGGACCCTCCTGCCCTGCCCCTGAGCTCCTGGCCCGGGAGGCTAGCCCCCGACCCCTCCCCTGCTGTTCCCCCTCCCCTGCAGCCTCAGCTCACTGCGCCGCCGGTGCAATGCTCTGGGTTGCGGGGCTGCAAGCTCTTGCCAGGCCGCAGCTCTGCAGCTGCGCTGCTCGACCCGGTACTCTGTGCCGCGCGGTGGCGTGGC
The DNA here is from genome assembly GCF_002925995.2 of Terrapene triunguis. Taxonomy (NCBI): domain Eukaryota; kingdom Metazoa; phylum Chordata; order Testudines; family Emydidae; genus Terrapene; species Terrapene triunguis. The sequence goes on from NW_020664367.1 coordinate 557,332, forward strand.
TGGCTCCTGTCCTGCTGCTTTGGCGGCGCGGCTGAAGCACCACCAGCCGCCGCTGCTCCAAGCAGCGCAGTAAGGGGGCAGGTAGCGGGCGGTTGGCTGGAGGGCAGGAGAGTTCGGGGTGGTGGTCAGGGAGCAGGGGTGTGGATAGGGGTCGGGGCGGTCAGAGGGCAGGGAACAGGGGGGTTGAATGGGGGCAGGAGTCCCGGGGGGGGCAGTCAGGAAGGAGAGGGGGAGTTGGATGGGGCAGTGGGGGGCAGTCAGGAGACAGGAAGAAGGGTGGTTGGATGGGGCAGGGGTCCCCAGGGGGCAGTCAGGAAGGAGGGGGGGTTGGATGGGAAGGCGGGGGGCAGTGAGGGGACAGGGAGGGAGGGATGGATGGGGCAGGGTCCTGGGGGGGCCCCATCAGGGGACAGGGAACAGGGGGGTTGGATGGGGCAGGAGTCCCGGGGAGGCCGTCTGGGGGTGAGAAGCGGGGGGGGGGGTCAGATAGGGGGTGGGGGCCAGGCCACACCAAGCCTGGCTGCTTGGGGAGGTACAGCCTCCCCTAAGCGGCCCTCCATACAATTTTTGCCCACCCCGTCTTAGCCTCTCTACTTCATTCTCACTCCTGCCCCTTAACCTTTCCAGCTTCTCTGACACTATTTTTCATTCTTTGTATAGCCCACTCACCCTCAGCTTTTGTGATAATACTATCTTTGCCTCATTCTCCAATCTCCTACTAACCCTGTGACCACTCTTTCAATGGCTGCTTTTCTGTCTCACTTTTCCAGTGTATAGGGATTACCAAAGAACTATGTTCTTGGGATACTTTTTTCTTCTACACTTTATCATTAGATAACCATATCTGCTCATTTGGATTTAACTACATCTCTATACAGATTACATTAAAAAGCACAAACCAAAAACTAAGTTAAAAGAAAGTTATTGAGGTTGCAAGTCAAGAATTCAAAAGCTTGGAAAAGCCACATTTACAGTTGACTGTGCAACCTTAATTCTGCCCCTTTGTGTGCCAATATGCTCTGAGGGAGGAGTCTTATGGAAAAATAGCATGTTATCAAAGATCATCATAATGCAGAAGGAGGCTGAATTAAGGTTGCAAGGATGACAATAAATCTGGCATTTCCTAACTTCTGAGTATTTGATTTTGTAACCTAAGTAGCGTTCTTTTAACAGTTTTTTTTAAAATGTAATACCCTAGGGTTTTTTTCCCCTAAAGGGAGAAAGGTAAAAACAAATTCTATTATGTGCAACTATATTCCTCCTTCACCCCCCCCCCCCCAAACCCAGAACCTTCAGCATTACTGTATAGACTTCTGCTACTTGAGCTAAAGGACTAACAACATTAGTGGGTATCATGAGAAGATTGTTTTCTTAGATTGGGAAATGGGGTGCTGGGTCTAGTTAGTGGTTGGGGTGGGGGAACTTAGACACATAGAATATCAGAGTTAGAAAGGACCTCAGGAGATCATCTAGTCCAACCCCCTGCTCAAAGCAGGACCAATCCCCAACTATTTTTTTTTGCCCCAGATCCCTAAATAGCCCCCTCAAGGATTGAACTCACAACCCTGGGTTTAGCAGGCCAATGCTCAAACCACTGACCTATCCCTCCCCCCCATGGTGGTTATGGTTTCAGTTTCTCCTCTGCAGCAGGAACTGGAGTTGCTTGCCTGCAAGGCAGGTCAGTATCATTAACCCCATCTTAGAGGCACAAAAAGGTGAAGTGTCTTGTCAGAGGTCACCCAGCAGTGTCAGAGCCAGGATCAGAACCCAGGGCTCTGGTATCCCAGGCTAACTCATGATTCACATTGACCCTCTTGCCTGCAGCTCTGAAGGCAGAATGAGAACTGTCTGGGGTCATCAGAGGCTGGGCCACACACCACTTCCTGCCAGTGAATCGCAGATCTTGTTCCACCCTCCAATGCTACAAGTAGGATGAAGACTCACTGGAACAGATCTGTGGGCCTCCAGTATGGGAGAGAAAGTGACTTTATAACACAAAGCATGGGAGCCCGATATTTGAGACTTTAACTACTATAAATCCTTGTGAAAGAAAAATGGTACTGTTTATATTTTTTAAAATTTCAATTGGAAACAATTTCCCACCCTGCTTTAAAGCTTTGATATTTGTCTCCTTTGCTCAGTGTCCCAGACAAAGTCATGCTACAGCAATATGGCTGCAAACAGAAGTAAGGTCAGACATAGAAATGATATTTACATGCTACAACTATTAGAAAAACTTTATTTACAAAGAGCCTACTGTCTTTTGAACTATCAGGTGAGCAAAAGAGACAATGTTCTTCTACATAGAGTAACTTCTACATATTATAAAATAGTTTTTTAAATAAAACCGTGTACACTTTTTGGTAACTGGGCTGGAGAAAGGGAAGGGGGCGGGGGAATAAGAGAAAGGAGATGCTATGTCTAGGTGAGTTATTGTTTCCTGTTTCAAAAGTATCTATATTCAACTAGCAGACAGATCAAAGTCAGTAAGAGGATTTTCACCATAACCCAGAAAGGAGTGCTAAGTTTTTGCTACCAAACTCATGGAGAGACGCTTGAAGGAAGGGGGAGTAAGGAACAGGAGTTAAAATGGTATGGGTCTTCAAAAAGCATACTTGAACTGTTCCTGTCTAAAACTGGGCAAAAACTAAAGCAATGTAAACCGTACATTTCTTTAAATATTGTATCAAGATTAAAAGCTTTAGGAATGAGTTTTTGTTTCATACAGTCACCAAAGTGAACTTTTATTTTAGATTTAACAAGCAACTATAAAAGCAGGGGAGTAGGGATGAAAAAGAGAACTTGCCTAGAATTGATTTCTGCACCAGCATTTAGTAGGGTTTTGATGATGTTCACATAACCACCAGAAGCAGCTAGACTTTGAGGTGTGTAATCAGAAACGTTCCTGTGCTCTTTGTTTGCCCCTCGAGCTAGCAGCAGCTCCACTACCTCTTAGCTTGGTCTGGCTCTCTCTCCTCTAGCAATGGGAGTTGGGTGAGCTCTGAACTAGCTGGCCGTCTACACTGCAATTTTTTAACCCCACAGTCAGTCAGATGACATGGGCCATCCACGGGTGTTTTACTGCAGCGTGGACATACCCTAATGGTACATCTACACAGCAGTTGGGAAGCGTAATTCTGGGCTCGGGTAGATGTACATGTACTAGCTCTGCTTGAGCTAAAGCCTAAAAACAACAATGTTGCCACAGATTAAAAAACATTTTTAATACCCAACAAATATTTGAAATGTTTTTTCTGACATTCAGAAGTTTAATTTGTGATCCATTTGCTATCATGTCAAGGAACATAAACTGTAACTAAGTGATAAATGCCAGTTTCCTAACAAGACTGAATCATATCACATATTAAAAAGCTCACTGGGTTTTTACTGAAAAAAAAAATGGTTACTGACTTTTCCGTAACTGTTGTTCTTTGAGTTGTGTTGCTCATATCCATTCCCATGTAGATGTGCGCATGCCACGTTCACCATAGCCGGAAGGTTTTTCCCTCAGTGGTATCCGTTGGGTTGGCTCTAGTGTCCCCAGAGTCAAACCCCCATGGCGCTATATATAGGGGCCTGCTGCCCCGCCGCTCCCTCAGTTCCTTCTTGCCAGCAACTCTGACAGAGAGGTAGGAGGGCAGGTTTTGGAATGGACATGAGAAACACATCTCAAAGAACAACAGGTGCGGAAGGTTAGTAACCGTTTTTTCTTCTTTGAGTGCTTGCTCATGTCCATTCCCATGTAGGTGACTCCCAAGCAGATGCAGGAGGTGGGTTCAGAGTTCAACGACAAGCAGACTGTAGCACTGCTCTGCAAAATCCAGAATCATCCCTAGCTTGCTGCATGATGGCGTAGGGTGTTGCGAAGGTGTGGACTGAAGACTACGTTTCCACTCTACAGATATCCTGGATGGGAACCTGTGCCACAAATGTGGCTGAAGACGCTTGCACTCTTGTGGAATGTACCATCAGTGCCAGAGCAGAGACTTTTGCCTGGTCATAGCACATGCGAATAGAAGTAATCCATAAAGAAATTCATTGGGCAGAGACTGGGAGGCCCTTCCTCCTACCAGTTACTGCAACGAAAAGCAGAGTAGTCTTCCTAAACAATTTAGTCCTTTCTATGTAGAAGGCCAGCGCTCGCCTGACATCTAGTGAGTGAAACCTCTGCTCCTAGCTATTGGCATGTGGTTTCGGAAAGAAGACTGTGAGGAAAATGTCCTAGTATTGTGGAACTGCGACATCACCTTAGGGAGGAAGACTAGGTGAGGGCGCAGTTGGACCTTGTCCTTGAAGAAGACTGTGCATTGTGGTTCCAAAGTAAGGGACCTGATTTCTGAGACCCTCCTGGCCAAGGTGATGGCCACGAGGAAGTCCACCTTCCATGACAAGTAAAGCAAAGAGCATGTTGCCAAGGACTCGAACGGGGCTCCCATGAGTCTTGATAGTACCAAGTTAAGGTCCCAAGGTGGGATCAGCTGCCTCACCCGTGGGTACAGCCTGTCCAGTTCCTTAAGAAAACAGCTACAGAGCGCGTTAGCGAAAATGGACCTGCCGCTCACCCCAGGTGAAAAGTCGAGACAGCCATCAGGTGTACTTTAATCAGAGACACCCACATCCCTTGCTGCTTCAGATGTAGCAAATATTCCAGAATACATGGTATTGATGCTCAGATGGATGAGACCCCTTTCTGTACTGACCAGATCGAGAACCTTTTCCATTTTGCCAGGTAAGTGGCCCTGGTGGATGGCTTTCTGCTCCCTAACACAACCTCTTGAACCATCCCCGAGCACATTTACTCCAAAGGATTCAGCCATGGAGCTTCCAGGCTGTGAGATGCGGTGAGCCAGTGCTCATCACAGGAGAGTGGTGAGCCAGTGCTGACACGGCCAGGCCGGCGATATCAGGATCAGGCTCACTCTGTGCCTTTTGACCTTCAGCAGGACCTTGTGTATGAGCGGAATGGGTAGGAATGCATAGAAGAGATGGTCCTTCCAGGAGAGAAGGAACATGTCTGTGAGTGAGCCTGGAATGTGACTCTGCAAGGAGCAGTACTGCAGATACTTCCTGTTGTACTTTGTTACAAACAGGTCTATCTGGGGAGTTCTTCACCGCTGGAAAATGTGCCTCACAACCTCCGGTCGAATGGACCACTCGTGAATGGAGAAGGATCTGCTGAGATGATCCGCTAACACATTCTGGGCCCCTAGAAGATAAGAGGCCTTGAGATGGATCGAGTGGGTTATGCAGAACTCCCACAGGTGGAGGGCTTCCTGGCTGGCATAGGTGAGAGAAGCACGCTCCACCGTCTGTTTATATAGAACATTGCTGTCATGTTGTTTGTAATTGTTGCATCATTGCCGGCTTCCCTTTCAACGGCACCTGCGGTCTCGGTGCTGTAGCCACTCTTGCCCCCAGTGCCGGATCGCACCTGGTTGGTGTTGGCAGTACCAATAGGGATATTAAGTCCCATGCTGCCTGGAACGCCTCATGGCATTGATGGAAGCTCCAGTCTTGCACTGCTGTGGCTCTCCCTCGGAGGAGAGTTCAATGGCACTGTATTTGATGGCCCCCTCACTGGGGCTGGAGTCAACGGCACCAAATTGGCAGGTTTTGAGCCCGAGTGGCCCTGCACGGGTCTCACTCTGCCGGTTTCCTTATGACTGGCGGGCTTTGGAGTAGGGGAGCTTACCCTGTCCATTTTGCGTTGTTTCTTTTGCGGCATCAGTGAATGGGATCGGTGCCATGTGAGCAGACCTCCTCTGCGTGGGCGAACTTTGGTGGGGTCGGGAGTCCCAGGACGCAGATGAGGAGTCCCTCCTTGGTGCCAGAGAGGCCAGGCTGTGGTGCCTCTCTCTCAAAGAAGCCGGTGCTCTCTCAAAGAGGCAGAGGTGCTAGGTGCCAAGTCGGCATGACTTGGCTCCGAGGAAGGGCAAAGAGCCGCCTCCATCAGAAGGAACTTAAGTCTCTGGTCCCCTTCTTTCTGGGTCTGGGGTTTGAAACCTTTACAAATCCTGCAGCAGTCACACAGATGGGATTCACCCAAACACTTGAGGCAAGCCGAGTAGGGGTTGCTAATGGGCATAGGCTTGTGGCAAGCCTCACACGGCTTATACTCCAAAGACCGAGGCATGTCCCGGTGCCAGGGAAGAACCCCATTAAGCTGGGTCCTACTCTATTACTACTAACTACTAACTAGGCTGTAACAACTAACTGCTAAAATTTTAACTATTTACAGGAGAAAAAGACAAAAGTCCACTGGGGAGAGTACTTGCAAAGCAAGGACAAGCAGTTCCAGCGACCATCACAGGCGGAAAGAAGGAAATCAGGGGGTGGCGGGGCAGCAGGTCCTTATATACAGCACCACGAGGGCGTGACTCCAGGGGGCACCAGAGCTGATCTGACAGATGCCACTGAGGGAAAAACCTTATGGTGACAGTGCATGTGGCACGTGCACACCTACATGGGAATGGATATGAGAAAGCACTCGAAGAAGAATCACTGTTCAGACCAGGGATCAGCAACCTTTGGCATGCGGCCCGTCAGGGAAATCTGCCGGCGGGCCGGGACTGTTTGCTTACCTGCAGCGTCCGCAGGTTTGGGCGATCACAGCTACCACTGGCCACGGTTCGCTGTTCCAGGCCAATGGGGGCTGCGGGAAGCGGCAGCCAGCACATCCCTTGGCCCATGCTGCTTCCCGCAGCCCGCATTGGCCTGGAATGGCAAACCGCGGCCAGTGGGAGCTGCGATCGGCTGAACCTGCGGATACTGCAGGTAAACAAACCATCCTGGCCCGCCAGCGGATTTCCCTGATGGGCCATGTGCCAAAGGTTGCCGATCCCTGGTTCAGACTCACGCAGCTGTTCAAAGCAAGTAAAACAGTATTTAACATTAAGACCCAAGGACCACATAGATCACAGAATATGAGGGTTGGAAGGGACCTTAGGAGGTCATCTAGTCCAATCCCCTGCTCAAAGCAGGGCCACTCCCCAGACAGATTTTTACCACAGTTCACTAAATGGGCCCCTCAATCATTGAACTCACAACCCTGGGTTTAGCAGGCCAATGCTCAAACCACTGAGCTATCCCTCCCCATATCGAAACTTCTCTCCCGCTCCCCCAAAAGATCTCAAATATTTAATTTAGACTCATGACACTCCTGTGAGATAGATAAGTATTATCCCCATTTTGCATAAAAGGAAATTAAGATAGTACTAGTGCCCAAAGAGAACACAGTGCTCAAAGTAACACAGGAAGTTTATAGCAGAGTTTAGAATAGAAACTCAGGTCTCCTGACGTGTCTAAACTTCAAGATCATCTCTTTCTTCCTTGCCTGACCCTCAGTAGATCAGTTCTATGCTCCAACAGGGGCTGCATGGGTGTGGTGACACACATGCTAGGATGTCTAATCAGAGTGGGATTGAACATTGAGACCTGAAGTGAAAGAAATGAGCTCAATGCTGTATTGAAGTTAAATACTGGGTTCCATCCTAGATACAGCAGTATTTCATACCTACAAAGAGCATTTACTAGTCTTTAATTTTTTGTCCTCTACCAACATTTCATCACAATATTGTCACAAATAAATTGATGATAGTGGACATACATGCGCACTCCTGGTTGGGAAGGGCTCTCTCAGCCCCTTTAATAGCATCCACGTCAAGGTTCTATGACCAGGTGTTCACTGCTCTCCATCTGATATTAAGCAGTGTCCCACACATAAGACACCAATTTTAAAAATTATAAATTCAAATATTCAAATTCTTTATCTATCACCATTCACCACAGTAAATTACATAGTAATTATAATGTATGTGTAAATGCATGATTTAGTTGGATCTTCTGTGTCAGACCTCTAGTCATAGGTTGAAGAGCAATGCAACAAGTCTGTCCCTCTACTGTGTTAATGTGCCTCAGCTGTAATTTTGAAGACAAAATAATGGCAAATTACTTATCTAGTAATTTGATAACATGCAATCTTAGCTGACTCTCCTTTTAGTCAGGAGTTCTTTGCAACCTCTTAACTTGGTCTTCTCTTCCTAAGGGTGCCTCTCCACTTCAAATTAAGGTGTATTTGTAGCATATGTAGGCATAACTGCACTACTTTTAATTTAGCTTGCAAGGGTAACAAAAGCAGTGAAGATGTGGAAGGAAAGATTTCAGCACTGGCTAGCTGCCTCCAGTACAAGCCCACTGGTGATCCAGGGAATATACTCGGGTTGCTAGCATATACCAGATATGCCTACCATGCTACAATTACACCTTAATTTGTGGTGTAAATGTACCCTCAGTTTGGCCCCAATTCTCAACTCCCTCGTCTAACCCCTCAGCAGATTCCCTGCTTAGCCTTATGTGTCAAATGAACAAAGTGACACTTTGCTACTCAATTCATATTGCATATTTAGATACAAGAAACGTATCACTAACTCATACTGTGACACCTGCTGAGTATCAAACTAGCCCTCATATGGATTAATGCCTAAGATATGGAAAGAGTTTGGCTCAATTTATCTCTCAGCCATGAGATTTCCAAGAATATGCTGCTAAATTCACTTTCAGTTCTGATTTTGCTGATATCAACCTACCATCATAGTTCCAATGGAGAGAGACTCCATCCATTTGGGGAGTTTTACTTAGTTAAAATACAGAAAGGAAGGGACTTTAATAGCCAGGGTTGATTTAAAACACGGCAGATACATTTTGGATGAGTCAGACAACTGGAGATATACAGGAAGACATGTTTCAGATTAGGAGAGCATTAAAAATTCTCCTACATTACTTAAACTCACTAAGTATAGGGTCTCCATTACCCCCCCACCCCCTCCCCAAAAAGGACACCTGAGGGAAAAAGTTTATTTCCTCAAAATCAGGACAAGAAGGAATTGGATGCTTTGGTGACTTTTGGGATGTCCTTGATCTCTGATGGTGCTGTCGTGTTTTTTGTTGATTATTTTTTCCGAGTTTGTTTTTTAAAGCAGGATCTGACCCATAACTCCAATTTGAAAGAGCACTGTAAATATTTCTTGGATGCTTAACCAAATTGGGAGATGAAACAAATGGACCTGAGGGACAAAGTGGACAAAGTAAAACAATGCTGCAAGTGTGAGACTGAGGCTGCAAAGGGAGAAACACACTGCCTAGGGACATCTGCCTAGGTCAGGGTTGTTACCATCTTGACCCAATGAATTGTTGTGGTAAGAAAGGAGCTTTGGAGACCAGAAGCTCCTCCAAGCTCATCATCTGCAGACAGGTCTAGAAGTGACCTAACACAGCATACCATGAATAAAGACTGCCAGAGACAGATGAAAAAAGATCTCTACATAAGAGGCCTTGGTGAAAATATTTACTTCTTCTTACCCAGCATGGCCATGGCATTGTTTTGTAGATAGAATAGTGCAAGTGACAGAAAATGGTGTTGATTCATGCCTTAAAATTCCCTTCCAATGCTCTGTCTTGATGGGCAAAAAGGCTGTGGTTTTTCAAATCTGTTAGCTTAACACAACTAAAAAGTCCCATTAAGATGAAGGCTAACACATTTGTAAGGATGGGGAGCACAGACCACAGCCAGCTTCAAACATGTCAGTCTGCTTCTTAGCCCCGTTAAATCAACTGAGCTAACACAACTGAAAATCACACCCTTGTTGCCAATGAAGACATACACAAAGACGGACTACCTTACCTCAGATATATTGCACTGTAGTTTACATGAAATAAAGGACAAAAACAATATTATGACAGACCCAAATGTCTGAACTAGCTTGATCAAGACAAAGATTCTGTCCAAATAAGGAATCATAGAATATACTCTGTTCTTTTTGTTGTTGTTGTTTTTTAATTTTACCTCAGTATCCACCATACCTACAACAGGACACATTCATTAATAGGCTGCTAGGCTCAGAACACCATCAGCTACTAAAAAGGAAAGAAAGCAACTAGGGCTGTTGATTAATTGCAGTTAACTCATGAGATTAATCACGATTAATTTTTTTGAGTTAAAAAATGAATTGTGATTAATTGCAGTTTTAATTGCACTGTTAAACAATAGAATACCAAATGAAATTTATTAAATATTGTGGACGTTTTTCTACATTTTCAAATATATTGTATTCTGTGTTGTAATTGAAATCAAAGTGTATATTATTTTGATTACAAATATTTGCACTGTAAAAATGATAAACAAAAGAAATAGTATTTTTCAATTCACCTCATACAAGTTATGTAGTGCAATCTGTCTCATGAAAGTGCAATTTACAAATTTTTTTTACATAACTGCACTCAAAAACAAAACAATGTAAAACTTCAGAGCCTACACGTCCACTCAGTCCTCCTTCTTGTTCAGCAAATGGCTAAGACAAATAAGTTTGTTTACATTTACATGCTGCCCTCTTCTTATTTACAATGTCACCAGAAAGTGAGAACAGGCATTCGCATGGCACTTTTGAAGCTGCATTGCAAGGTATTTACGTGTCAGACATCCTAAATATTCATATGCCCCTTCATGCTTCGGCCATCATTCCAGAGGATGTTTCCGTGCTGATGACGCTTGTTAAAAAAATAATGTGGTAATTAAATTTGTGCCTGAACTCCTTGGGGGAGAATTGTATGTCCCCTGCTCTGTTTTACCCGCATTCTGCCATATATTTCATGTTATAGCAGTCTCGGATTATGACCCAGC
>NW_020664367.1:568406-642584 GCF_002925995.2 Terrapene triunguis
ATGTTGTTCATTTTAAGAACACTTTCACTGCAGATTTGACAAAACGCAAAGAAGGTACCAATGTGAGATTTCGAAAGATAGCTACAGCACTTGACCCAAGGTTTAAGAATCTGAAGTGCCTTCCAAAATCTGAGAGGGACGAGGTGTAGAGAATGTTTTCAGAAGTCTTAAAAGAGCAACACTCCAATGCGGAAACTACAGAACCCGAACCACCAAAAAAAAAAAAAAAAAAAAAAAAAAAAAAAAAAAAAAAAAAAAAAAATCAACCTTGTGTTGGTGGCATCTGACTCAGATAATGAAAATGAACATGTGTCGCTTCGCAGTGCTTTCGATTCTTATCAAGCAGAACCCGTCATCAGCATGGATGCACGTCCCCTGGAATGGTGGTTGAAGCATGAAGGGACATATGAATCTTTAGTGCATCTGGCACGTAAATATCTTGCGATTTCGGCTACAATAGTGCCATGCGAACACCTGTTCTCACTGTCAGGTGATACTGTAAACAACAATCGGGCAGTATTATCTCCTGAAAATGTAAACAAACTTGTTTGTCTGAGCGATTGGCTTAACAAGAAGTAGGACTGAGTGGACTTACAGGCTCTAAAATTTTACATTGTTTTATTTTTGAATGCAGTTTTTTTGTACATAATTCTACATTTGTAAGTTCAACTTTCATGATAAAGAGTTTGCATTACTGTACTTGTATTAGGTGAATTGAAAAATACTATTTCTGTTGTTTATTTACAGTGCAAATACTTGTAATCAAAAATAAATATAAAGTGAGCACTGTACACTTTGTATTCTGTGTTGTAATTGAAATCAATATATTTGAAAATGTAGAAAACATCCAAAAATATTTAAATAAATGGTACTCTATTATTGTTTAACAGTGCGATTTATCGCGATTCATTTTTTTAATCGCTTGACAGCCCTAAAAGCAACGTAAGATTGGTGAAACCACAGGGCGGTACGTAAACTTCAGAAGTTGGGGCAACTTTTTCTCAGATGCTCTTGGCCTCCTAGCCACTTAAGGAAAAAATAGGATAAACCACAATCACAGGTCTTCTTTGTACAAAGTACTGTCTGTCAGTTAAAGAGGTGAAAAACCCTGCTACTCACAGGGCACTTCAGTGAGCAAAAAAGAATAAAATGTATAGACTTTACTGTGAAGCATCCAATACCAAAAGTTGCTAATCCAGGCTTTGGTGGGTGGGAAGGGGAAGAAGAGGCAAACAGATTGATTCACCATGTCATTCCAGTTTTATGGCAGCATCACTCCATAGTTCACACTGCACTGAAAGCAGGGATTAAACCTCTTTCTGGGGTTATTTTTAAAAATGCTGACCTTATCTACCAGTGAGATAAAACTGGAGTGACAATAGTGAATCAAGCCTTTTTACTTCAGTAAAATATCTCCCCAATCCTTTGTCAGGATTAACTACTTAGCACAGGAAACTTCATAGTAAAACATATACATTTTCTCTCTTTTGCTCCCCAGAGTACCCTGTGCAGAGGGAGCTCTCTGAATCAGGCCCAAAGGGTCAAAACAAGAGTCTAGCCAGCAAAAGAGCGGAAGACAACTGATGGACTCTGGAAAAACAATTAAGCCACCCACTTTCTTTTTTTTTTTTAAAGGGGAAATGATGTCTCTTTTTTTTCTCTCCATCAGCATGCAGGAAGATATATATCCACCACCTTTGCAGCTGCAGAGCTATTTGAAAAAAATCTACACAATACACAATAAAAATACACACTATGCGGTGTACTAACAGATCTCTTTCCTGTTTAGAGGTTAGCTCTAAGCAGTTTGAATTCAACTATCTCAGGAAAGGTATCACAACAAACTCATGTATGTTCAAATGGTCAAAAGCAATCAGATCCACAGTTAAGGCTACACCTCTAACCTTCTCCAGGCACAACAGCACATGTGATATGAAGATCCACCTGATTTAAGGAGATCTCTGCAATTCATGGGCTCAACAAGGTGCATTGAAGAGACAGTTCCTTGCATTGTGAGGTTAAATTGGAGTCTTAATATTATTTGAATTATGTTTTTATTAGGTAACTCTTATTTTGTGATAGGTTTATTTTAAAAAGGGCAGAGTTGAAATATGATGATCATACTAAGGACTAATAACTTAAGCCAACATAAACTTAAATATCAAGGGACCCAATTATGATTTAGCCAAATTTTGTTTACAGGTTTGGTATTCATAGCAGCATCTTCAAAATCTTTTACAATGTACAATGGGCTATGTATCTAAAATACAAAGACTCTCAGACAGAAAGTGATTATATGATAAGAACCTAAATATATGGACACTTGTATCTGCAGTTAAAAGCTTTAATAAAGTAGTTAGTGTAGAACAGAGTAACAACTTTTAAAGGTAGCTTGGGCTTCTGAAGACAATCTACATTGTTGACTTCCAATCAGCAACATTTCACTTTCAAAAATTATGTCTTTATATTTACTGGAGCACAAGATAAAAGGAAAACCCAAAAGATAGGAAATATTTTTGAACTTGTATCAATTAAAGGGGACATGGCTGTCAGATTCCTGATCTAACACAGCCCTCCAAAATCAAAAGGATCATCAATCCTTTGAAGAGAAAACTAATAGTTTGTGGATACAGGCTCTAAGTCTGAGCAAACTAAACACATCACTACTCCTTATTTCATGTCCTACAGTCTTGCTCATAACACAACTGTACATATGAACAGCTGGAGCAATCCCTGTTCTCTCCACAAACTAATACCCTATGTCATTACGCGAACAGCAAATCATGAAGAGCTGTACTTTAGTTTTGGTGGAAGAGGTACTTTCAAAGTAGAAATTATTTTTATATGGGAGAGGGAGAGGGAGGGAATGAGTCAGTTTTGGGATGTTCAGACATGAAGACAATCTACATTTCCCTTATAAAACTAGCCTAATTCATTCTTAGAAATTTTAAAATTTTTGTTTTTAGGAACAAGTTACACCTTGGGATGAATTTTTACAGGCAAGTTATTAATCTGTAATGGAAAAGCTGATACATCTATCACTAGAAACATAAATGGCACCGACAAAACAATGTGGTCTTTAATAGTAATGTGTAAACTCAAATTTTGGCATCACTATTAAAATTATTGGAATATGTGGTGGAATAGGTATAGGGCAACAACAAATTACAATATTTCTTACTAAAGGGAAGAAACCAGAAAATATTCTGTTATATTACATTAACTTTATTTATGACTGAAGTCACAGACAATACTGTGAAGAAATATATTTTGATGTAACCCAGCTCTGTGGTCTGAGATATTCAAATGAAAGATACAGTAAGGTAAGAGGTACAGCTACTGTTAATAGGACTGATTACAAATGGGAAAAAATCATTGTGCTGTTGAAAAGCAGAGCTCTTTTTTTTTTTTTTTTAAACAGGCTGACTAGCTGTAACTGCTAAAGGTAATATAGATCAAGTACATTTCTCTAGAGCTCTGAAACCACAATTTAAAAAGCTCAGTCATGACCAAGATCTGCAAAAGCAGAAATAACATTCCTCTCCTAGGTGTTTTACTGCAAAAGTGGAGATAAGGGCTACATAATTTTTTTTATATGAAAGCCTCTATATTAAGTATTTCATAAATACAGCTGCTGAGTAACTGGCAAACAGTTGTCAACAGAAATGAACAGATGATGGAAAACGTTTTGTATTCAAATTGCATCATCTTTAAATATACTAGTAAAACTGCAGCAATATAAAAATGGTACACTGTACAGCTTTGTCTAAAAATGCTGCAATTGTAATTAGCTCAGCAATATTAATTAGAAGTATTTTAGGCAGACAGTGAAAATGTAAATTAATTTTAAAGCAGTTTACAAATTAGAACAAAGCTATAGCTAATGTGCTTAGTGATTCCAACTGTAAAGATTTTTTAAATGCTCCACTTATCTTGCTTAACGGGTGATACAGCCAAGTCCTCTATAAAATGCACATAGTGCATCTTTAACAGTCTTGTCCGTGATAAGATGAAATACACCCAGATTTGGCTTCTTTGTTTGATCTTGGGGAAAAAACATAATACAAACACACCTCCTTGCAAAGCCATGGTTTACACTCACTGTTATCAGGGCACGTACATATAACAAATAATTTTTTCCCACTGTGAAAACCAGCTAACAGCTCCAATCAAGATGTTAGTTACTGACATGCTTAATCTAGTAAACCATTCAAAAGCCTTAGCACTTTGACTTACTGTGGCTCGCATCCTTTTATTTCTCTCATTCAACTGGTGCTACCACACTGACAAAGGGTGAAGGAAGATTCAACAGTCACCACTCCGGATGTTCCAATCTGTTCCATTCACTAAAAACTGAGGTTATCTTCATTGACGTGCCAGACATTGGCCTCCCTCTATTTAACAGAGCAACCTAGCCTAAACTCCATTCCTTAAAGTATCTCTCTTTATCTCTTTCTATAGCTGTGCATCCATAACACATGTAGAGGCAGGATGTTAAAGGTATGACCAATTATCAGTATAGTCAGCAATACCTACCTCAAGCCTTGCTTCCTATCAAATTAGCCAATGTACAGTGAGCTTCCTGCTGTACACGAATGTATCATGTCACCATAGCAACTAAATCAACAAATAGCTGCAGCAGCATCTGCTTCTGGATCATATAACGTCAGTCAACAGAAGGTTAGGATTTAAGGGAGCAAAGCTTCCAAATATATTCCATTTTAGAGTCATATTTTTAATTTAGCCTTCTGATTCCACGATAGACTCTGCTAGCTGGGAATGCACCAACTTTTGGCTCTGTAGCTGGATATATGATGCAGTGGGTGGCTTCAGTTTGCAAACAAATGAACAGAAATAAAACAGTTTATTAGGGGATGAGCTTCATAGCAGAAAATAAATCACTATCCAGCTGCTGAGCTCCTCACATTAGTCTCATATACTCTATATTTTATATGCATAATATGTTAGGTGTTTAATATTTTCTTTTGTCATTTTTTATTTCTCCATCTCCTAATTTTGCTTGAAAATGTTTACGATTTATATATGTTTATTTTAAATGCTATCATATACAGAAACAGAGTTACATATTTAAGAAATATAATCGGGGCGGAAAAAGATGGTGTCCCTCTTTCTCCTACAGCTCTCCCTGTATTTCTTCCCACTCAAGTCTTGATCTGCTAAATTCAAATTGGCCACTACTGGTTGCTAACAAGATCCTGTCTCTGTCACCTTTGATCTCTATGGTAACTTGGGTCCACTGTCTCTCTGACCTATTTATGGACATTTGGTTGTGATGATATCCTAATACAGTACATTTGAACAAACTGACCCTAATAGAACATATACATGAAGCTGGACTTAAGATTTTTAACTCCAGGACTGTAAGAACTGTGGGGGACAAAAGGTCTTCAACAAGATGTCATAACCACCAGATATCTGGGACATGATAATATTAGATTCAGACATTCTGATAATTTCTAAGTTTTCTATACTTCAGGCAATATTTTAATCATTAATGTCCTGAAAACTGATAAATATGTAATGCATATTTATGTATGAGAAGACCAAGTCTACAATCAACTAAAACAAAACAAACAGCTTCACAGTTGTGTAATGTCAAGAGCTAGATATATGGTATGAACCACACACAATTTATTTTTAAGCAAAAGCTGTCCAAGCCAAAAGCTTCAGTACATCATGACTACTTTTAAAAAAAAAAAAAACTCAGTTTTAGGATTTAAAGGGTCTGGCCTTCCATCCACATGCACAGAACTCTATTTAAAAGGAAATTATCAGGTCAAATTTGGCCCAAAGATCTTGGTTTAAAAAATAAAAACACAAGGACGATTGTGTGGTCCAATGAATACAAACCTGGACTGAGAGTCAAGAGACCAAAATTCTATTGCCATCTTTGCCACTGACATGCTGTGTGATTTTGTGCATGTCACTTCACCTGTGCCACAGTTTTCCTATCTGTAAAACTGAAATAATTATATTTGCATTTCTGGTCTTCTGAAAGCTACTGATAAAATCACAACATATAACCTAAATAGTATGTATTTGGAACACAGGAATTGCCATACTAGATCATGTTAGTGGTCCATCTTATCCAGCAAGACCAGTGGCCAGGACCAGATGTTTCAAGAAGTTCCAAGAAATCCGGCAGAACACAGTTATAGGATAATCTCCCCTCAATAAAGCTGTGTATGAACCCCAAATGGTTAGGGGCCTGACTTACACCTTGAAGCATGAGGCTTATTTCTGTTCCAAAATAATAGGTTTTTTAAAATAGAAAAAAAAATATAAACATAAGATCAATAGACATGTTTCCATGATTTAAAAAAATATTCTAATAGAAATATTTTAAATAAGTAACTCTCCCTTTGCAGTATCTACAGTCAAAGCACTGAGACATTAATGCAAAAAGAAAAAATAATGAAAAGTAAATTAATTTTTTTAAATGTTCTCTTTCGATTATTTAAGGTTTATAAGAAATGAAGGAATGGATTTGTTAAAAATGCATTTAACTTGTCTTTTAATGTAAGTAGGAGTTGCACATGGACACTGATAGTAGAACAGAACCCTTAAGAAATCCTAATAATGATTTTAATTAACAACTTTGACATTCTAATCTGTCTCAGGTTCTCTTTAAAAAGTTTTCTATTTTTAGAAAATTAAGTTCCTATTCTTCAAACCTTCTATTCCTTTCCTTTGCCCTCAACTTTTCCTCCATCTTTCTCCCCCAAAAGCATTATCCTATATTTTAAAGCTCAGGATGTGTGGTACAGGGAAAAGGAAAACTTAGTAAAAATATTAGTAAAAAGTTGAGGAATAAGATTTATCATATTGTGGAATAGTCTCTTCCAGGAAGTGGTAGATCCTTGAGACCTTTACAGCGAATCTTAACACAAAAGCAGTTGAAAATTTATTATAAGGCAGCAGTTCTCAAATGGAACCACTGAACTGACTAGTCATATTTGCAACTTCGTTTCCAGCTGCTTCTACAGGTGCCCATCCCTTTCACTGTATTCATTTGTGCTGACTGATGATCTCGCAGTGGTTGAAGAGAAAACATTTACTGACTTTATTAGATCTGTCAGCTGCCTTTGATACCAATGGCAAGGTAATTACTGGGATACTTGCTGTCACTAGTGAGAATGTATGGGGTCGCTTGGGAGGTTCCCTTCATTCTTTTCCAGAAGAGAGGTTTTGAGCAATTGTTCTGCCCCCTCAATAGCTCTCTCCTGCAGGATACCACACAGCTCAACTTTGGCCCCAGTTCAGGACCTGATCACTGGAAGGGTCATCTCCCTGAGGGCTATAATGTCACAGTCCAAATCAGCTGAGGTGCTCAAGTTGGAGTTCCCTCTATTTGAACAAGAGGAGCTACTAGCAGAGCTTTCCACATGACAGTTCCTTGACTCTGGAATACACATTCCATCTTGGCCCTCCAAAGGCCAGATTTGTTAACCTTCTGGGCATACTGCCCAGCCCAGCTTTTCTTGCAAGCATTTTGTGAGGTTATAAGTTCCACAGGTGGAGGGGTTGAGACTAAAGGATGATTCTGTGAGGTCCTGTGCTATGATTGGATAGAGGGTATTGGATTTTATTTTTGTGAAAAAATTCTGTGGCTTGGAATTTGTGTAAAGAGAAATTTAAAAGAAAAAATCATACTGGTAGATTTTAGAATTTTTAATATATTTATAATTTAAGAGTTGTGAACAGACCCCAGAAAAACAATTAATAAATAAATACATAGAAACCTGAATGTCTGTAAAAGGAGCTGAAAATGAAGGTGAGCCACCCTCTCACTTCAATCGGAGATTACACTACATAAAAGGATAAGACTTTAAGAAGCTAAAATTAATTAAAAACTTTCCTAACGTTACTTTTCGATGTAAGTATTAGGCTACGTTTTAGTCAGGGGTATTTTTAGTAAAAGTTATAGACAGGTCACGGGCAGTAAACAAAAATTCATGACCTGTGACCTGTCCATGACTTGTACTATATACCCTGACTAAAACTTGAGTGCTCTGGGGCGGGGGGTGGCCCGGGGGCACCGTGGGTGCTGGGGGTGGGATGGGCGGTGACGTGCAGCCCGGGACCCTCACTGCTGCTGGTGAGGGGGAGAGGAGAGCTGGTGAGGCAGGCAGGCTCGCTACCTGGCTCCCGGAAGCGGCTGGCATGTCCCCTAGGCAGACTTGGAGGTGTAGCCAGAGGGGCTCCGCACTCTGCCCCTTCACTGAGCACCTGCTCCACAGCTCCCATTGGCTGGGAACTGCAGCCAATGGGAGCTGTGGGGGGCGGTGCCTGCTGGCGGAGACAGCGTGCAGAGTCACCTGGCCACGTCTCTGCCTAGGAGCTGAGGGAGGGGCATGTTGTTGCTTCCGAGGTAAGCGCCACCCAGAGCCCTCACCCTGTCCTGCATGCCAAGCCCAACCCCCTGCCTCAGCCTTGAGCCCTCTCCCACACCCAAACTCCTGCTGCTGCTGGGGGGAGGTGCATGGTGGCCCAAGACTGCCCCAGCAGTGGTCAATGCAGCTGGTCCGGGAGCCACCCAAGCTGCTCAGGCGGCCCCCAGGCTAGCCACACCAGATGCTGCAGAAGTCCCGGAAAGTCCCGGAATCCATGACTTCCATGACCTCCATGACAGACTCGCAGCCTTACTTGTAGTTGCTACAGTGAAATTATTCAATTGTGAATTTCAATTATCACCAATGGAAATATTTTTATTGGTTTGTCTGTGTATGGTAAAATCAATGTTAACTGACATTTGCTGATAAAAATCTCATCCTTCCATGCAAAATTATTTGTATTATTGTAGCGCCTAGGAGCCCTCATCATGGACTAGGACCCCATTGTGCTAGGTGCTGTACTAACAGAACAAAAAGACACTCCCTGCCCCAAAGAGCTTGCAATCTAAACAGACAAGGCAGACACACGTTGGCGAAATGTTTAGAACACACTAAGGGAACAATGTGATGGTGGCAAATGTCATGTTAATTCCATGGCCTTTTTTTTAGGAGAAAGTTTAGTTAGGATGGGATCAGCTAAATGGAAAGAAAATGGAAGGGAAAAAGGTGAAGGGGACAGGGCAGGTGTGAAGAGGGTAAGGTGGACAGGTGTGGAATGAAGATGAGATAAAAGGACGGTGAGGTAAGGTTGGATCAAACAGCCAATTAGCACAGGGCAGAGAAAGTCCAGTCAAAACAACAGAATGTTCTCCAAACCAATGGTACGCTTGTGGCTGGTTCCTGCCCATATTGGCTGCAGACTCTGGCTGCCTCTTTTTAATGCACATGATCGGGGGAGACTCTGCCTGAGTCCTAGGGCCCCCAGAATGTGTGCCTGTGTGTGGGGGTGGATGTGTCTCCTTGCACAGTTCTGAGTCCAGTGGGTGCTGGGAGGAAGTGTGGCCCCAGCTGGGCCCAATTTCCCCTCCAACGCAGTACAACAGTCCCTACTTGCACCTCTACCAGCTTGGATGCTTGCACCCCTACAAGATGGAGACTATGGCATAATTCTTCATTGACAGGAGAATGGTTTAGGAGACCTACCAGATTTTTTCCACTTCTTACTTCTTTGAAAGACAAGTTAGGGGAAGAAAAATAGCTAAGCAATGTTATTTTTAAAAGTGCTGGTAATTCAAGAGCTCTATTTCATACGGCTGAAAAGAAACGTTAACAACACAATTTAATCATTATTTTTATGCATACAAAAATCATCACTGTGGTGGAAACAATATTTTAAAAGGTGCAGTTTTCTAAATTTAAACCAGATTTTTTGTATTTACACAGAATCATAGAAGTGCAGGACTGGAATGGACCTTGAGAGGTCATGTAGCCCAGTCCCCTGTACTACTACCATTTCTGACAGCTGTTTGTTTAACCTGTTCTTAAAAACCTTCCTGCCTGGGAATGACATTTGCTTTTTTTGCCACAGCATCACATTGCCTCATGTTCAGGTTGTGATCACTTTCACCAGACTTGCCGTTCACCTTCAGAGTCGCAACCAGTTCCTCCCTGATAGTCAGAATCAAGTCTAAAATGGCTGCCCCCCGGTTACTTTCACCCTACCTCATCTGTCTTCTCATTGAAAAGGTGGGCTTCATCAAAGGGCAAGTTCTCTATGGTGTTTTGGACCTCCCTGGGAAATCCCAAAGCCTGTAGCCACTGACTCATGGTACGTTAGAATGGCTGTTACCACTGACCTTGATGATGTGTCTGCTGCATTAACAGCTGATTGAAGTGAGGTTCTGGCCACCAGCTTACCTTCTTCAATAAATCTTGGAACTGAGTTCTGTCTTGCTGTGGCACCTTGTCTACAAAGTCTGTGAACTTGGAATAGTTCAGATAGTCAGACTTAGCCAACAGCCCTTGATAGTTTGCTATTCTGAACTGAAGTCTAGTAGATGTGAAGATCTTCCTTCCCAATAAGCCTATTTAGCCTCCCTGTCAGAAGGAATAGATTTTGGATGTTGTTCTGTAGATCTCTCCATGGCAGCCTTTATGACAGAAAGCTAGGTCTGGAATGGGTAAAAAGAAATTCCTTCCCCTGGGCTAGAACAAAATAATGTTTTTCTGCCCTCTTTGAGGGGGTAGGTGCACATGTGCCTTATGTATGCCAGACTGTTCTAGCAGGTTGCAGAATAACATCATTAACTGGAAGTGCTATTTGATTGGATCTGGTAGTTTGCAGTATATTCAAGAGTTTGTGTTGAGGGTCCTGGACCTCCTCTAGGGCAGAGGTTCTCAAACTAGGGTGCATGGAATGTATTCGGGGGAGGGCAGGCATGAGAAACTTTAGGAAAAAAACTTTCTGCGCACATTTTACCGACAGCAATGAATAAATAGCAAAGTTGATTCATCCAGACATATCAGGTCCTCAAATGGTGCTTTGCATTTTGACAGATTTCTGTTAAGCTTGCATAGCATTATACAAAGTTGTTTCAGCATGGAAAAGAGATGACTAAGGGGTAATATGATAGAGGTCTATAAAATCCTGACTGGTGTGGAGAAAGTAAATAAGGAAGTGTTATTTACTCCTTCTCATAACACAAGAACTAAGGGTCACCAAATGAAATTAGTAGGAAGAAGGTTTAAAACAAACAAAAGGAAGTATTTCTTCAGACAACACACAGACAGACAACTTGTGGAACTCTTTGCCAGAGAATGCTGTGAAGCCCAAGACTATAACAGGGTTAAAAAAAGAACTAGATAAGTTCAGGGAGGATAGGTCTATCAATGGCTATAAGCCAGGATGGGCAGGGATGCAAACTATGCTCTGAAGTGTCCCTAACCTCTATTTGCTAGAAGCTGGGAATGGGCGACAAAGAATGGATCACTTGATGATTACCTTTCTGTTCATTCCCTCTGAAGCACCTGGCATTGGCCACTGTTGGAAGACAGCATACTGGGCTAGACGGACCATTGGTCTGACCCAGTATGGCCATTCTCATGTTGCCATCTATATGTTAATCCATTTTCTATGACACAGTATGCACATTTAATTGTAAGCATGGAACACAATCACAGTTTTGCTTTTGCTCTTATTACAATGGATGGTTGGCTCATTCGTGAAACAGAAAAAAAAAACGCTACTCAACTAAAAAACAAAGAAGCCAAAACTAATTCAAATGAAGCTCCACTGCCACTGCTTATATTGGTATATGTACTAGTGTGGTAGGAGGAAGGGGGGCATAAACCACTACAGACAAGGGGGGCACGATCAAAGAAGTTTAAGAACTTCTGCTCTAGGGAGATCTGGAGCTCTTCTGCCGCTCTGTGCAAAAATTCTTGGAACTGTTTATAGTCATCTGGAGAGGACAGAGACACTGTGGTGACTGCTTCATTGTGAGATGAAGACGACAATCTTGTTTGTACTGACGGAACCAGCTCTGGCTGTATCCTTAGAGGAGAAAAGTGGAGTGATTCCCTAGAAGAATGTATAAGCTCTGCATCTCTTGCATATGGGTCCCATGATCCCCAGTATGGTCAGAAAGCTGGGTCAGGAGAGGGCTGTGGAGGTCCCCAAGACAGGGACCATGAGGGTGTGTGTGTAAGTCACTCTTGATCCCAAGGTAAATGCCAAGGTGCAGGTTGGTACTGGGAGATTCTGAATCACTTGTCTGAGCTAGAATTTCTTGGAGGAAGAGATGATGGTTCCTCTTGTGGTGGGATTCGCCAAAGGAAGAAAAAATTGGGTCTGGATCCATTAGTGGTACTGATGGTGCCGATGGAGGAAAAGCTAGGCTGGTAAATGGAAGAGGGGATAGACATGTGTCATGGCCAACATCTCCTGGTGGAGCTAAGATCTTCCTAGTGAGAGAAGATCCAGATGATGGGGGAAATTGAGGCTCAGGAACAGCAAAAAGGTCTTCTGGTGTTGTATGTGTCTCTGTCCTCCCTGGAGTATAAGAGGTCTGATACACTTGTGCTGACAGGGTCAGAGGAAGGAACGTGTTGGTGTTGGTGTTGGTGGTACGTGAGACAGCGACGGTACCATCAGTGATTGAGACTATTGTTGTATGTTTCTTGCTGGAACCAAAGGATCTCAATGTTTCAGTTTGGATCATACCAGTGGAATTGATGTTGTCGATACGGGGTGCAGTACCGATAGACTCCTGGTTCATGGGCTTCTGTGTCATGGCCCTAGGACTTAGGACATTCTAAGTCCTTAGGGACTGAGGAAACAGGCTTGCTTGGTTTAGGCAGGGACGCATCAGTCGCCTTCGAAGCAGTCTTAGAGGGAGACATGCTTTTAAGCTTGTGAGAGCATTCCCTGCTCTCCTGATGAGACCCTGATTGAGGGTCTGTGGATATGGATTCCCTCATATCAAAGTCAGACCTCATGACAGAAGGTGTCCTCCATATTGATTCAGGCAGATGTACGGGTGAGGGGGGGAAGGGAGAGTCCCTCAGTTTGGATCCAACCACAGCTTCGTGGCCTTCTTCATGAGGTGTTTCTAAGCCACAGTTCCCACGCCCCATGGGTACAGCTAGGGAAAGACCAGCAGATATTGCACCTACCCAAGATGTGTGCCTCCCTGAAACAGTAAAGGCAGCGATGATGGTTGTCGCTAACTGAAAGGAAGGAGGGCAGGAAACAGTTTTTGAAGCTCAGAGTTCTGGGCTTAGTCCAATACCTGTAATAGAATATGGGGGAGGAAGGGTGACTCCCCAAGGCGGGAAATCTATGTAATTAGAAAAACTTTGTTAAACTACAAGCATACTAAAATTGTTAAAACTATTAAGAGCTATATACAAAAGCACTAACAGAAAACTTTGAAATATTTACAGATTGAAGAATAACGATGAAGCAGCAGCTCTAGATAGTGGAGGTTCTGACCCAGGCCATACGGTGGGAAGAAGGAACTAGAGAGATGGCGTGTCTGCTCTGGCCTTTACACCCTCAGTTTGAGGCATGAGGAGAGCAAGGGTGCATGCAAGAATTCACCGACTCTGGGTGCATGGAGCACACGCGCACACACAGTGAGATACATACAGGGACCATTGTAGAAAAATCTCTCCTTGTTAATATCGAAGCTGTTTGGGTTGAAGTCACACATATTAGATAATAGAGGAGTTTTTAATAAAAATACAATTTTAGTCCCAGATGCTGCAAACATTTATTCACATGCTTGAATTTAAGCATATGAGCAGTTCAGGTTCAAAGGCTTAATTTTCAATATTTTGATTTGTTCCTCCAGCAGTTTTGCAAAATATAAGTAAAACACCCTACCTACCAATAGTGACATCTTAAAAAGTCATCATTTATAACGGAGTTCATTATACATTTTAATCTAAAATTAAAACAAATTTTAAAGTTTGACAACGTTTTAACCTCATTTAAATCTTAAAGATAATCAAGTGATTTAAATCAACTATCGCCTTGATTTAAACTGTTCTTCCTAAACTATCAATATAGTGGTTTTTTACCCTATCTTCCTTTCCCGCAACACTCATAAAATCCAAAAGCCCTTAAAATTATTTAAACTGGCCATTGGCTAAACCACATTTTTTAAATGTTACCTGAATTGTACTTATTTTGCAAGCCCAGTACTTCCTATTTGCAGGCAGGGCCAACAGTTGCTCAGCAAATTTTGTGTTGTACACAGAATAGGTACTGCCAAGTGTTCTAGTAAGTTGGAACACTTCCAAAAGCTGCCTCCCCAATCTCTCTGAATGAGTCTCAAGGAGCTTAGTGTTGTTGAGGGTAGGAGGTTACAACATTTTAATTCAAAACAAGCTGAGCAGTTTTACAATAATTACAGACCCTGTCACTGAAAATACTTAGCCCTCATAAAGCACCTTCCAGTAGAGGATTCCAAGGCATCTTACAGGCGTTAATTTAGACTTATAACAACCTATGTAAATATCTTCCTTCTGCAGATGAAAAATTTGAGGCAAAGACAGGGTAAGACATTTGTCCAATGTCACATACACGTTAACTGCAAATCTAAGAATAGAACACAGGTCTCATGAGTCCCAGTCCGGTGCTTTAACCAGAAGAATATCCTTTCTTCATGGACTATATCTGAACTTTTCCAAAGATGCATTTAACCATTTTGGTGTTCACTTACTAAGAAACTGAATATAATGGGAGTGTAAGGCAGTTGTTTCCAAATTTTTCAGACTGAGGGCTGAATATATTATTTCAAAAAGGACAAGGGGCCAAAACAGATTCTTTAACTATCTCCATAGGGTAGGGCAGAGCCATTTAAGCTCCTCTCCTGCTTTCCCTCAGGTTCCCACAGTACAGAGGATGAGGAAACAGATAAGGGAGCAGCCAGAGATACTCTCTCTTCCTTTTCCTCTTCTCTGCAATACAGCAAGCTGCCAGCAGTGGTACTACTGAACAACGGCAGCAGGGAAGAGACAGCAGCTGGCCAGAATGCTGGTAGCAAACTGCCAAGCTTCTCCAGGGGCTGCAGTGGCAGATAGTTAAGTAGCTGGTGCCCTCTATCTCCTCCCCATATTGGAAGTGAGGATTCAGATGCTTCACTCTAAAAATCACAGAGCACAGTTCAGGGAACATGTTTCCAATTTGTAGTTAAATACAAATTTCTCTTTGAAAAGAGTCACTCTTGAGCGCCACCTTATCCTTCTGGAAGTCCAGTGTTGGAGCTCTTCAGATAGTCCACAATTTTAATATCGCCTTTACTGAAGTTATAACAATTAGGAAAAAATTGAGAGATAAGAAATAGAATGAAAGTGAATTTCAGATCTTCCAAAAATAAACTTGAGATACCTGGAGTAACTTATCTAGCTTTCAGTTAGGAACTATGAGTCACTGATGATTGTGATATGCCACTTTTAGAAGTTCTATGAGAATGTAACATTGAGAGGCAAAAAAGAGCTTTCTTCTGTGCTGGGAATTTGCCATCAAGGAGTTTAGTAAGATTCTGGGCTGGTATACTGGGATGATATGTTAGGTGGATCTGAAATGGAGCCCTTGGTTGTGGACTGTTGGGCTAGATTGCCCTTCAAGTTAGGTGGGTTAGCGCTTTAATTCAAGCAGGGCTCTTTGAAATGAGAACAGTGCCTTTTTTTTTTAACAAGCCAGTGATTAGAGGTGGCTGAGTCAGAAGGAGCGAGTCACCCATATCAACTGCCACTACTAAAGTATGTGAGTCTTTAAAAAGCATGCAGGCTCCCAGTGGCTGGTAAGACAAAGGCAGTTGGGAAACTAAAGAAGAAGCCAGCAGAGGAAGACAAGAGAGGTAGTTTTTCTTCAATTTGTAGGTATTCTACAAGGAAGAACTTGCAATGGGAGGAAAATGGCACACTGCCTACACCACTGCTAGCTCTTCCTCTGCCTGCACCTGTGGAGACACTACCAAGCCAGGAATCCTGACCCTGGAGGTTTCTACCCAGGTTCTGGTCTTGAGTTGCTAGGAATGTGACCTGCATGTCCCTGTTGAAGAAGGCCAGGAAGGTGGAACCATTCTGGTGGTGGAGTCCCTCAGGAAGCAGGCAAGAGAGCTACAGGAGGAGATGGCTCATCCCAGTAGCATCCAGGAGCATGAGGACTTCAGTGACCGGATGAACATGGAGACATCCAGGATGGAGAAAGCTAGCCAACCAGATAAGACTACAGCAGCACCAGAGGAGGAAGGAGAACCAGCTGCTCTGCAGGGAGGAGACTGGCTGTTAGCCATCTTGCGCAGCAGAGAGTGATCCAATCCCACCACCCAGGCCCCCCATCCATTAAGGTTAAGAAGTGGTATGTAGTACTGGCATCAGCAGGAAAGCAGCAGATCCCCATGGTTGTGGAAGAGGAGCCACCTGTCTCCAAGGCTGGGCAGCTCACAGCCACCACCCCTACCAACAGGAGGAGACAAACTGTGGTGACTGTCAGAGTCTCCCTTCTGAGGAAGATGGGGGCATCTACTTCCCAACCTGACCTGACATCCCAGGAGGTGTGCTTCCTGCTTGGAGCATGTATGTGAGACATTACAGAAAGGTTGCCAAGGCTCATCCAGCCCTCTGACTACTATCCCATGCTGCTCATCCATGTGGGCACTCGTGATACTTCCAGGTATGACTCTGAGCAGATCAGTAGTGAAGGGTGAAGGAGCTGGGGGTGCAAGTGGCGTTCTCATCCATCCTGATGGTTGAAGGTAAGCACCCAGGCAGGGACTGACATCCTGGAGCTGAATGTATGGTAGTGCAAACGATGTTGACAGAAGGACTTTGGTTTCCTTGACCATGAAATGCTGAGAGAGGGCAGCTCGGAAGAGATGGTGTCCACCTGATGAAGGGGAAGAGCATCTTGGGACACCAACTCGCCAACCTAGTGAGGAGGGCTTTAAACTAGGTTCAAAGGGGGCAGGTGACAAAAGCCCAAAGAGAAATATTAAAAAAGGTAACCTTGACAGAGGGCCGGAAAACGGGGAGATATGGAAAATTACAATTGGATCATAGGAGTAGCACGAAAAAACAGTGGAGGAATCTGCTCAACATCTTTGATGTCTACATACACTTGCAAGGAGTACACGGAATAAACAGGAAGAACTGGAAGTCCTAGTACACAAGCTAAAAATATGATGTAATTGGCACCACAGAGACTTGGTGGGATAGAGCTCATGACTGGAATACTGGTATAGCGGGGAATAGTTTGTTCAGGAAGGATAGGCAGGGAAAAAATGGATGAAGTGGTGCATTGTACATCATGATCATATAAACTTGTTCTGACGTCCAGACGGAGGTGAGAGGCAGACCAGCTGAAAGTCTCTGGCTGAAGATAAAAGGGAAAAAAACCAGAGGCAATGTTATGGCAGGTACCTACTACAGACCATCAAATCAGAAGGAAGAGATGGATGAGG
Source organism: Terrapene triunguis (assembly GCF_002925995.2). NCBI lineage: Eukaryota > Metazoa > Chordata > Testudines > Emydidae > Terrapene > Terrapene triunguis. Next base: position 585,733 of record NW_020664367.1, read on the forward strand.
CATTTCTAGAAAAACAACAACAGGCATATCCAAAATACATGACCTGGTAGTAATGTAGGACTTTAACTACCCAGATATCTGTTAGAGAAGCAATATGGCAAAACATAAAATGTCCAATAGTTCTTGGAATGCGTTGGGGACAATTTCTTGTTTCAGATGGTGGAAGTAACCGGGGGGCAGCCATTTTAGACCTGATTCTGACTATCAGGGAGGAATTGGTTGCGACTCTGAAGGTGGACGGCAAGTCTGGTGAAAGTGATCACAACCTGAACATGAGTCAATGTGATGGTGTGGCAAAAAAAGCAAATGTCATTCTGAGATGTATTAACAAGTGTGGGGTATGTAAGACATCTGCTCTATTCAGCACTGGTGAGGCCTCATCTGAAATAATGTGTCCAGTTTTGGGCACCACACTTTAAGAAAGATGAGAAAAAATTGGAGTGAATACAGAGAAGGGTAACAAGCATGACAAGAAGTTTAGAAAACATGACTGTGACGCATGGCTAGAAAGGGTTAAATGTTCTGCAAAATAAATAACTCACCAAAGACATTGAGGGAGATAATGTTTGTGTTTTTGTGTATTTACATATGTATGCGTAGGATCGACAATGTAACCAACAGTCCCTGGCTATGCTGTATTCTGATATCATTTAAATGAATTGTAAACCCAGGATATCTCAGTATTCATTTCTTTGAAATGTACTGTGAATGGTGGAGGAAAAGGCAAATGGCCTTATGTTAATTCGTATAGCTAAGTACTGGTGATGGACCTCCTTCAAAGCCATCTTAATTATCTTTTGTTCCCCGAGGAAATCCCAACTTGTCAAAGAGGACATGAAATTATATAAAAGATCCTTGGGTCCTGATTCTGTCATCTCAGATCTGCTTAAGCTTCTTCAAGGGAAGTTTGAGGTCCCAGTTATGCTAGTATGCCCTGATTGTGATATTTGGACATTGGACTATAAACTATGACGGGGGTGGGCAAACTACGGCCCGGGGGCCGCATCCGGCCCGTCAGACCTTTTAATCAGGCCCTCGAGCTCCCGCCGGGGAGCGGGGTCGGGGCTTGCCCCACTCCGCATGAGCCGTGGCTCCCAGAAGCAACTGCATGTCCCCCCTCCGGCTCCTATGCATAGGGTCACCAGGGGGCTCCGCACGCTGTCCCCGCCCCAAGAGCCGGCTCTGCAGCTCCTGCGGCCAAGGGGGGACATGCCACTGCTTCCAGGAGCTCCTTGAGATTAGCGCCGCCTGGAGCCTGCACCCCTGACGTCCTCCTGCGACCCATCCCCCTGCTCCAGCCCTGATCCCCCTCCTGCCCTCCGAACCCCTCAGTCCCAGCCTGAAGCTGCCTCCTGCACCCCAAACCCCTCATCCTCAGCCCCACCCCAAACCCCTCATCCTCAGCCCCACCCCAGAGCCCGCACCCTCAGCTGGAGCCCTCACCCCCCCTCCCGCACCCTGAACTCCTCATTTCTGGCCCCACCCCAGAGCCCGTGCACCCCCAGCCGGAGCCCTCACCCCCTCCTGCACCCCAACCCCCAATTTTGTGAGCATTCATGGCCCGCCATACAATTTCCATACCCAGATGTGGCCCTCAGGCCAAAAAGTTTGCCCACCCCTGAACTATGAACTATTTCTGAAAGAACTGTTTGCAACTACAAAGCTCACCATCTCTGCTATAAATCTGCACCTAAATGAATTGAACTCATGTCTGTATGTATATTGATCTTTTAACCATACTCTCGCTCTTTTGTTTTTTAATAAATTTTAGTTTAGTTAATAAGAATTGGCTATAGAATGTATTTGGGTAAGATCTGAAGCATTCATTAACCTTGGAGGTAATGTGTCTGATCCTTTGGGATTGGCAGAACCTTTTCTTTTATAGGATGAAATAAGATTTACAGAAATTTTCATCATATTTGACGGTTGGAGGCCTGAGGCTGGATCACTTTAAGGGAACTGTATTGTTTGGACTTCTGAGTAACCAGTAAGGTAATAAAGAAGCTGTTTTATGCTGGCTTGGTGAATCTAAGTATTGGAATATCCACCAGCTTTTTGGGGTTTGGCTGCCCCATTCTTTGCAGTTCACCCTTATTGAGTGACCATAGCTAACTCCCCACTAGAACCCCGGTCATAATGACCAAGGGAGAAAGGCTGAAAAACTTGGACATGATTAGTTTAGAGAAGAGAAGGCTGAGAAGGGACATGATAAGTCTTCAAATATGTTAAGGGCTAGATATGAACATCTTCTGCCCACATTAACTGGGCTAAGAGCAATTTGATCTTACTGGGCTCTTGGCAGTGTAGTGGTGCCCCTTCATTGACCCAACAACAGCAATGGGGCACCTCTGGGATTAAAGTATTGTGGATCTTTTTCAGATCTGTACAATATACATTAAAGAACTGGGAAGGGGCTGAGGAGAAGGTGTAAGACCACTTGCAGAAATGATGCTGGCTCCTTCCTGGACTTTCTTTTCAGGGACAGGTTTTGATTGCAAACTATCTTGTGGCCTCAATGTTGTGGCACCAGCTACTATGTCTAGACCCTTCCCTGGGCCCTTTGAACTGGATTTAGAGGCACATTAACCATTTTTTAAAATAGTCACCACTGGTTGCACCTGGTTAACTGTTTCTGACATTAGGGGCCAGGGGCTCATTGATTTAGTCAGCAGGGTGGCAACCTTTCACCTCTGGTCTGTTCAGCAGTTGCTATACCCTGAATCCCCACTGGCCTGAAAGTCCCTGGGCTTCTCTCTCTATGTCGTGCTCACAGGATGGGCATGACTCTCACATACTTTTGTTGGCATCTGACTGATTACAAAGTTTAGATTTGCCTCCATTCTAAAATGGCCTTTTTTGTGCCTGGTGACTTCTGCGAAGTGCACAACTGGACCAGCCATTTTCCAGGTTATGGCTCTTAAAAGAGCTGCTGCTTTTAAACCCGCTTTTTCTGCTGAAGCTCTCTCCTCCAGAAGCCTGTTTTCTGCCTTTATTCAGGCTGAGTTGACCAAGCTGTTCCCCCCGATTGTTCTTAGTTGGTCAAGCTGGAAATTGGTGACAGCTCTTGCTGTTCAGACCAAACACCAGTCTGTGTGTTTTTGGATAAGGTTGTCACAGTCACAATAAAAATTGACCCCATGGCATTGTATATTGCTAACGCTTATATATACATGGGAAAGGATCTTGGGAAGGGTTGAAGGTGCGAGTGTGGCGTGAAAGATTCCTTTGCAGGTCGCAAGAGGCCGAGAGGGAGGAAGGGAGAAAGGAACGGGTTAACTCGATGATCCAGCTAGGCTCGAAGATAAGGAACGAAACTGCAAACAGCCAGAAGCTTGTGAGAAAAGAGAACTGAGCTAGACAGACCTGACAAGGTTGCAAAACTAGACAGATTGTGAAGGCCAGTGAGTTGAAAACAACAGCCTCGCGACCCTGAAGCCAGTGTGTTTTGGGGAAACTAAGAGACCGCGGAAGACTGGTTCAGACTGGTACCGAGAGCACGGAGAGGGAAGGTCCCTAGATGAAGACGCCCCCAGAAGAACCCAGGGCTTAAAACCCTCCCAAGAGCTGAAGCAAGTCGGAGATCAACAGCAGACCCTAGATGGCCTGCGCACAGGACGGAACTCTCGTCTACCCTTCCCACTCTTCTTCTTACGTTGGCCAGCCTTGCATTGTGCGTGTGAGAGTATGAAAGTGGGCTAGGGCTCGGGCACTAACTCTTTCTTCCTTCCTCCGAGTGATGTGGGGCACACCCAGCACTCACCCATTATTTGATTAATAAAGCTTTAAAACTAGTCACTTGGTGTGCTCCTTCATTTCCTCCCCTAAAGATCCTGCGGCCTCAGCCTGATCATCTGAAGCCCCAGCAGATTGGTAACAAGGTCTTCTCTGAATTCCAGGTGGTGCTCCCTCAGTGGGCTGCTCAGTATTTGCAGAAAGTTTTAGCAGCGATTGTTCTTTTCAGGGGGAATCCTGTATTCTCTTACTAGCTGTCTCTCCTTCTGTGGATGACATCCTTGTGCAACCAGGCAGATTGTTCTCCTGGAAAGGTCTGATGCATGTTCCTTTTGCAACCATGACTAAGAAGCAGCTCTATGGTGTGTCAAGGTGCAACATTATGCCACCCTCTCATCTCTCTGATACAACCTGGAGGATGCCTGTCTCCGGGTGACTATGACCCCAGTTTGGAGGATGTTCTACAATCCTCTTCCTAAGCGCTCCAGTGACTTGCAGTGGAGGGTACTGCTTAACAACCCTCCTGTGTACAATACTATAAAATCCCTCCTGGTCAGAGACACCAAAATCCTTTTACCTGTAAAGGGTTAAGAAGCTCAGGTAACCTGGCTGACACCTGACCCAAAGGACCAATAAGGGGACAAGATACTTTCAAATCTTGAGGGGGGAAGGCATTTGTTTGTGCTCTTTGTTTTGGGGGTTGTTCGCTCTTGGAACTAAGAGGAACCGGACATCAATCCATGCTCTCCAAATCTTTCTGAACAAGTCGCTCATATTTCAAACTTGTAAGTAACAGCCAGGCAAGGCGTGTTAGTTTTATCTTTGTTTTCTCAACTTGTAAATGTTCCTTTTGCTAGAGGGTTTACCTCTGTTTGCTGTAACTTTAAACCTAAGGCTAGAGGGGGTTCCTCTGGGCTCTTTAAATCTGATTACCTTGTAAAGTTATTTTCCATCCTGATTTTACAGAAATGATTTTTACCTTTCTTTCTTTAATTAAAAGCCTTCTTTTTAAGAACCTGATTAATTTTTCCTTGTTTTAAGATCCAAGGGAGTTGGATCTGGACTCACCAGGAATTGGTGGGGGAACGGAGGGGGAATGGTTAATTTCTCCTTGTTTTAAGATCCAAGGGTTTGGATCGGTGTTCACCAGAAAATTGGTGAAAAAGTCTCTCAAGGCTACCCAGGGAAGGTTTATAGTACTTGGGAGGAAGATATTCTGGGGGGGGAGGTAGACAGTTTCCCAAATGACTCAAATAATTTGGGTAGTGGCAGCAAAACCAGATCTAAGCTGGTAGTTAAGCTTAGAGGTCCTCATGCAGGTCCCCACATCTGCACCCTAGAGTTCAGAGTGGGGAAGGAACCTTGACAGGAGGATACTGCATAGCATTATAACAATGAATCGTTTTGAATACCATATTACCCCTGGGGTGTCTGCACAGTGCTCCTTCTGTTTGGCTTCAGACACAGTGTTTCATTTTTTCCTACGCTGCTCCCAACCGATCCCTCTTTTTGGGGGGGTTTCAGCACTTTGAGACTGGCTTTCCCCAAGCCCCTAATTTGTTCTCCAAGTGAGATACAGTGCTCACATTCAGCTGCTTTCCTGCCTGCTAACTTTTTGCTGGGTCAGGCAAAACTAGCCATTTTGAAATCTCAACAGAACAGAATGGCCGAGGCAGAGCAGAGTGATGTGCTACGGCTCTTCTGAGCACTGATTGTGGCCCAGCTGTTGATTGATAACACTTTTTTATAAATTGACTTGCAACCTGGACTCTTTTTGGTTGACTTAGTGTGTTAACAGTATTTTGAATGAACTTGATGATGATGATGATGATGATGTTTTAGTGATCCATGTTTAATGTTCACTTAAGATGTGTTTTGCTTCATTTTATTCATTTTTTTGTGTACATATTGTAATTTTATAACATGTTAATGATTTTTAATGTGATTTTATGTGAATAAAGATGTTTTTCATGTCATCTAGGACTCTGTGAGGTGGAAGGGTCCCAGAGCTGATGCTGCAGCCTGAGCTGGAACGTCTACACCGCATTATAAAGCCCCATAGCCTGAGTCAGGTGGCAGCAGTCTTGTGGAAAAAAAATAGTATGTGATCATGTAATTGAGTTTGCATAGGCAACCTTAATTCTGACATTTCCTAATTTTGGAGTGCTTGACTTTGCAACATAACATTCTTTTAACATAGTATCAGAGGGGTAGCTGTGTTAGTCTGGATCTGTAAAAGCAGCAGAGTCCTGTGGCACCTTATAGACTAACAGACATATTGGAGCATGAGCTTTCGTGGGTGAATACCCACTTCGTCGGATGCACGTAGTGGAAATTTCCAGAGGCAGGGATAAATATGCAAGCAAGAGTGAGTCAGGCTAGAGATAACGAGGTTAGTTCAATCAGGGAGGATGAGGCCCTCTTCTAGCAGTTGAGGTGTGAACACCAAGGGAGGAGAAACTGCTTCTGTAGTTGGCTAGCCATTCACAGTCTTTGTTTAATCCTGAGCTGATGGTATCAAATTTGCAGATGAACTGAAGCTCAGCAGTTTCTCTTTGAAGTCTGGTCCTGAAGTTTTTTTGCTGCAGAATGGCTACCTTTAAATCTGCTATTGTGTGTCCAAGGAGATTGAAGTGTTCTCCTACAGGTTTTTGTATATTGCCATTCCTAATATCTGATTTGTGTCCATTTATCCTTTTACGTAGGGACTGTCCAGTTTGGCCAATGTACATAGCAGGGGAGGATTGCTGGCCTATGATGGCGTATATTACATTGGTGGACGTGCAGGTGAATGAACCGGTGATGGTGTAGCTGATCTGGTTAGGTCCTGTGATGGTGTCACTGGTGTAGATATGTGGGCAGAGTTGGCATCGAGGTTTGTTGCATGGATTGGTTCTTGAGTTAGAGTTACTGTGGTGCGGTGTGTAGTTACTGGTGAGAATATGCTTCAGGTTGGCGGGTTGTCTGTGGAGGACTGGCCTGCCACCCAAGGCCTGTGAAAGTGAGGGATCGTTGTCCAGGATGGGTTGTAGATCACTGATGATGCGTTGGAGAGGTTTTAGCTGGGGACTGTATGTGATGGCCAGTGGAGTTCTGTTGGTTTCTTTCTTGGGCTTGTCTTGTAGCAGGAGGCTTCTGGGTACACGTCTGGCTCTGTTGATCTGTTTCCTTATTTCCTCGTGCGAGTATCGTAGTTTTGAGAATGCTTGGTGAAGATTTTGTAGGTGTTGGTCTCTGTCTGAGGGGTTGGAGCAGATGCGGTTGTACCTCAGTGCTTGGCTATAGACAATGGATTGTGTGGTGTGTCCGGGATGGAAGCTGGAGGCATGAAGGTAGGCGTAGCTGTCGATGGGTTTTTGGTATAGGGTGGTGTTAATGTGACCGTCACTTATTTGCACCATGGTGTCTAGGAAGTGGACCTTTTAACATAGTTATTTTGGATGTAATTTCCTACATTTTTTAAAAACTGAAAAAATTAGAAAACAAAAATTCCATTATGTAAAATTGTATTGACCTCCCCACTTGTGTTACCAGAAGGGCTGGAATCTTTATTTCCACAGCAATCTTCTACCAGAGCTAACAGAGGAAATGATGACAATAGAAGACTTATCTTCTATGTGGACCTGCCACTACAGGTGAATGGAGACAGTTTGTCTGGGGGCTTCACAGCTATTCACAGCAAAGGAATGCTGAGACTCAGGAATGATAGGCTCAATTCCAGGTTCTACTGGGGAGTGTACTCTAGTGGTTACAGACCCTTTTGACCGTCCCCTAGCTCCTTAGTTCTTGCCAAATTTCAAGTTCCTGCTCCAAAAGAAGTAGCACTAGAGCTTCTTAATAAAAGAGTTATAATATTTATTTATTTTTTAATATGGGGAAAACATATTTTCCCTAATGTGTTTCTTGAAATGGCTGAATCATTTTAGCTAAAGGTTTTAAAAAATAAGCTTGAGGCAAACATCTGGCATGGAAAATTTCAGCCAAAATAGTTTAAATTTGGCAAAGTTATAAGCAACTGAAACCAGGATCTTATAATGGGAAATGGTGGACCTGTGCTGCCTATAATATGTTTAATATACACCATGGGTAACAGAATTATTCATGCAAGATCCATTCAGATGGACCTGTATTCTCTACCTTTCCTTCCAATGGCACATTTGACTGTATGGAAAAAGGAAGCCTAAAAGGTTATACATGTGGATTCACAAACACAAGTATATGTAAAATCTCTCCCTTCCCTTCCCTGCAAGGAAGTCAAAATTGTGGATTCATGACACCGTTGTGGCCATGGACTTGACTGTGACAGTATGAGCTCACTATGACATCTGACATCCCCTAGGGAGGTGTGGAGGAATATTCATGGGGGCACAAAGGGGCCTGAGCCACGCCCTGCAGGGGCGGGGAGAGGGAGCACCACCCAGCCCCACTCTGCCCCCAGCGCTGCTCCAATTGCGGCTACAGTATCAGCCCCTGACTCCCGGCCTGGCTGTGGCTCCACACTCAGCCACAGCCCTGGCTGTGGCTCTGCCCCTGGCCCCAGCCCCCTTACCTCTGTCATCCCTCCCCTCCCCCCCGGAGCCATGGCCCTTTTCCCAGCCCCAGCTGCTGACCACAGTTCCAGTGGGAGAGGAGTGCAGACAGGGGTTGGGAGGGTGCGATGTGAAAAGTCTGTGGACCACTGGTATAGGAGGACAGAATTGGCTGGAAGAGAAAATCCTCATTTAAAGAAAAAAGTCATTTGTGGATTTGCAAATGTCTTAAAAATACAGAAAAAAATCTGTGAAGTACATGCACTTAGATTTTTTAATCTGATATATTTCAAGAGTTTCCCCAGAATATGAGTTCAATTGGAAAGCAGTAGTGTAAATATCATCTATAAAAATCTCCTCTACCAGGAGAGCATTTCCCCACCATACCCAGTACCCTAAAAGTGGAGTTCTTTCTAATATAGGATTGGCAGTACTAGGAGGGTATTATGGAGAAAGGTCCCAGTCACCATAATTCCAGATCTTTTCCACATTATGAAGACAGTTTCTCCTCTCTCTCTCTGTCAACTAAAATCTACCCCAGCAAATCCCAGAAAATAAAGTTAAACACAAAGTATCATGTACAATAGAAGCAATGATGAAATAAAAGACAAGGAAACAGCTGCAGCTGTCCTTCATGAAGGCAGAACACAGAATGGGGAGAGGAGAACACCACCTGGGGAGATGCTGTCTCAGTTGTGCTAAAATTATATATTTTCCCCAGTTGCCTTTGACTTATAAAAGCACAGATTTTGTTCTCTTAAAAAAAAAAAGAGAGACTAATATAACATGTATTACTGTGTCTGATTTTAAGCAGCAAGAAAAGGACAAACAAAGCAAGCTACAGCATGATGATCTATCACAGTGATACTCAGATTGAGGCTTGGGAACCGTAAGTGCAGCACATGATATTAAAACACTGTGTGATTTAATTATTAACCAATAACCAAGTTATTAATCAATCAGGATGCCTTTATTATGTTATTAACCAATTGTAGAATACTTGGTCAGTCATTTCGCTGGGGAATTATATATATAAAAATAGTAAATGAAACAATGAATTCACACTACTGTGGCTGATCACTAAGGTCTGAGTATCGCTCATCTATCATATGTTTTTCAGCAAGAAAAATGTCAAAATTAGAATTTAATTAGAATTTACATCACAAATGAGATGTAAACTAGTTTAAATATTCACCAGCATCTCTGCTTAACTCTGCACATTGAAACAAAGAATTTCATACTTTATAACTAAAAATTTAGTAATCAAAAGGCCAGAGTAATAAAGTGGATATCCTTTGAAGTACTACAGTAATTTTTATATCTATCTTGTATTGCTCTGTTGATTAGAAAGATTATTCTTTCTACTACTGCAGGCCAATACCACCCAGGTACAGCTTTTAATATTAAAACTTATGAATCTTAAAAGAGCAATTTCTTGCAGAAATACTAAGGTGGAGACCTGATAATGCTAAAGGCTCCTTTTTAATTCAAATGTTTTCACCTCAACTCATACTTGAAAGAAAGAGGGAGAGAAAGTTTCCCAGTCAACATGGTTTTAAAAGCAAATCTCAACCATAGCAGAATCATTTAACAGGATCATTCTTCAGTTAAATACATGATTTTTCTAGAATTAATAAGTTTCTGTATTACACTGATAACACAACGGATGCTATATTAAAATTAGCTGAGACCACTTGCAAAATAAAGACTGGATCCTGTACAGAGAAAAGGCCCTATGCCCTCGTGGAACACCACTGACTTCAGCGGTTTGCTTACATGGAGATAGTTGCAGGATCAGAGTCCGAGTGTAGAAAAAAAAATTGAACATTGTATTATTTAAGTAGCTGCATACTGTGCATTTTTCCACTACAAACTTAGATCCATAGGTAGAAATAAACAGAAATGAAAACAATTACAAGATTCTATCTACTGATCAATATGACAATGGAATAATTACGTTTTAATCAACAGATCTTTTATATAAGTTCTTTGTCAGGTATGAATTTTAACAGTTTTGGAAGCATTAACGTACAATACATTTAATTAGGCAAATAATCGTGGAATAGTAATTTATTATTGTAATATCTCACAAGCTGTTTCTTCATTGAAGGTTTGTATTAACAGTATTAATCTTATGTCTTTTAGGGTTAAATGTAGCTATTTGTGATTTTCATATGACATCCTTAATTAGGCAAAATAAATACCATTTTCTTTAAATACTGGATTCATTTTTAATAACATCGTTAAACTGTTTTTAATTTAATGTAAGAGTGATTTCAGTTACAAATTGACGTACAGAATTTATCCTTGTTTGGTACTGATTTGAAAGTTATTAATACACTATGAGCCAGATACTTAGCTGTTGAAGCCAATAAATGTATGTTGATTTACACCAGCTGAAAATCTGGCCCTGTATTTCTAACTGGACAGATGCATGTTTTATATAAACAGACATAAACATGAATGTTTCCAGATGCCAAGTATTTAACCATATTAAATAGCAATAGTGTATTTAGTGTAAGATATATTAATGAAGCACAACTGATCAGTGGAAGATCTACCACTGGGGCATCTGGGACTCTGCTAAAAAATCCAAATCCAGAGTTTGGAGACAAAGAATTAACAATTTACATCCTACTCCTTCACTGAGCTCTGTACAGGTGAACCTTTACACTCATGAAGAGCGCACTGCAATATTGTTGTGCAGAGGACAAAATCCATTACTTTGGGCATTGCTTCAAGTGTGTTAAAGTTCTTTTTAGCCAAGACATCGGCTTCCTCTTGAGGCAAGGGAAGAACAACACTCTCTGAACAGCACTCATCCTTCTCAGAACTTTCTAGAACTGTGTGGCAATGAAAAGCCAGAGGCTGCCAGCCCTGCTCCACTAGCCTGAGTTGAATCTGGGTAGAGCTTGGAATTGGGGGATGAGAAGGCCTGGTAACCTCACCAACCTAGATTCCTCACACACAGCATTAAGGAACTCCATCAGAACTGGGATTAGTTGGGAAAAAAGTGGGGGCACTGTGTCTCCACCAGTTAACTGCCCTGTTCCCAGTGCGTGCCTTTGCACACTGCAGGAGGAACAGGGCAGCCTACCCAATGTCTATTTATGGTGAGACTACATCTTTTGGGGTCTCATAACCAGAGGTGAAAGTAAGCCAGTACGGTAAGGTATGGCGATCTGGTAAGAAAGCTGGTACACAGCCGACTGTACCGGCAGGGCCGCTGATGGGGGGCAGGAGGAGGGAGGGCACAAAAGGGGCAGCTGCCCCGGGGCACGGCAATTTAAAAGGGTTTGGGGCTCCCAGCAGCAGCCGGAGCCCCAGGCCCTTTAAATCGCCCCCGCCGCCCAAGGGCTCCCAGTTGCCGCCACTACCCTGGGGCTCCGGCAGCTATTTAAAGGGCCTGGGGCTCCCAGCCACTGCTGCTGCTACCGCGTCACCGGCCAAAGCCCCAGGCCCTTTAAATTGCAGGCCGGGTAGCGCTGAAGGGCTGGCCGGGGGAGTCTGGCCCCAGCCCCGCCCCTTCCGGGGGCCCAGCGCCACCCACCCACCTTGCCCAGGACCCCGGCCGCCATGTGTACCGGTAAGCCCATTAATTTACTTTTTCACCCCTGCTCCTATCCCTCTTGGGAAAGTGAGACTATCCCACAGAACAACCGAGGCAGGAGGGGCTCACCGAAGAATGGACTGGCTGACTCTGTGATGACTATGCATGACAAAAATCCTGTCATGTCTCACCGTGAGGTAACAGATAACAGAGAGAAAGAGCAGGTGATCAGAGTGCACATACCGGCAACAATGTAATCAGCTACTGCCTAATTTCCAGAGCTCCTCCCAGAAACTACATTTTCAAAAATCTAAACCGTAGTTTACTATTTTATGCAGTTTAACATGGGAAATAAACATTTACCTTTTGGTTGTTGTGTTCAAAAAGGCTGCAGATGAATGTTTATAAACAGCATCACAAATATCTACTATCCCACTAACTCAGGCCAAGTAAAATATCAGTTTTTTCATAATCATATTTGTACAATGCAGGCAAACAGACTTTGTGGCTGAGCTGGTAAATTATATAGTTATTCGGCAAAGCCTTTTTTATTATATTTTTAAAACAATTTTATTTTAAATATAAAATGATTTAATAACAGCATTTCTATTCCTGTTGGGTTCTGTAAAACCCTGTTTAAAAACAGATCACTTTTGGCCAGGTAGTAATACCCTTGCTCACTTTTGAATAATATATTCCTGCACAATAGTCCCATTGACTTTCATGGGTCTATCTGTCATATATGGTACAATTCAGCATGCGTCAAGGTATCACAATCTGGCTCCCAATGTAATGCCTGAAATTAGGACATTTAAATTATTTGGCTATTTTTAATGAGTGGTCTCATTTCACTGTACAGTTTGAGAATCAAATGATTCCACACTGAAGTACACTACTATATGTATGCTCATTTGAATATGCTATGTGAGCAATTTTTTATTAATTTGCTAGACCATAAAGTTATATTTTCATATTTATAATGCATTAAAGCTGCTTCATGTTAACGCAACAAATGCTCAGTCTTAATCATCTTGGATTTCATTTTACATTTGAAAGTTTATTCACTTCTGGGATACTCTTCAAAGTTCTTTAGAATATTAGTTTTCAGTAAACAAAGGCATCTTAATCTTGACTTCCACATGAAAAAATCTTACATTTTGAAAGACTCTCTCTCTCAAAGTATTGATCCTATCCTTAGGAAAAATGCATGTCTATTCCACAGATTAGTAATCACAGGAATAAAATACTGAAAAATTGTAAGCAATTAATCTTTTTATATTAATAAATTAATCTAATTAATTTAATCTTCACTATTAATAAGAAACAGAAAAAAATTCCTCCTAGAAGATAAAATAAATGCATTTCAATTATGGGGTTGTTCTCTCCAGAGCTTCATCCCTGTCCACTTGCTATTGTCTTGTATTCTAGGTAAATAAGCCTCAAAAGAATGAGGCTCTGATCCTGCACCGTTAAAGTCAATGGGAGCTTTACGACTGATTTCAATGAACATAGGCTCAAGCTTTGAGTCAGTGATCAGAAGAAAATTCTGACTCATGTGCCCAATAGAGGTCTAAATTACATGACAAAAGATACCCTCCTCTCTCACATACAAACTATATGATAGCAAATAGAGAGTCTCTAAGTATATGCTGGTCACACAGTCTTTACTCTAAAGAGTTCACAGTCTAAGAATAAGAAAACAAGCAATGTACTACAGGTGAAGGAGAGGGATAAAGACATATTATGCTTGATTCCCTCCCCCCCCAAACAATGTCAATTATACCCAGCTGGTCCTCTCCAATCTTTATTTGCTGGCAATGGCTGTAAACATCACAGTAAAAGTGGGTCCTGAAGAGGGATTTGAAGAGAGGACAGAGGTATTATGGACAAATTCAGGTAAAGCAGTCAAATGCACGTTTCTGTCTAGCAGAGTAACATATGAATGGACACAAGACTCCCAACCTGTATCAAACACTACTACTTTAGTTTCGATGGGACAGAATGTAAATCTGTAGGTGTAAATACAGGACTGTCTGAATCGTTCAAGTTTTGTATCCTTCCCAGGATTTTTGCTTTAAAAAAAAAAAAAAAAAATCAATCATCCTACCCGGCAGAAGATCTCACGGCCTCAGCTTGCTTAGGCCATTCAATGTCTGAAACATCTTGTCCTTCATCTTTTGAGATTTACATGTGAATATCTGTGTAGCTATTCTAAAGTTAAGAGTTAGAGGAAAACATTTTATATCCTGTTGACATATTTGAAATTAATTGATTTGAAAGGAATATTTGCAAAGTTTCAGGAAACGACTGTATGATTTTGACCCACCTGGCACCTCAACTTTGTATTTCACTAGAAAGAGCATAAACTACATATAACTTGAAATCACAAACAAAGTATTTCATTAAAACAGTAACCAAATAAATGGATTCTTCATATTCTGTTAATACATTTTAGATTGCATCCTGTGTAATGTTAGTTTTCTGTGTTTAGGATCTCAGATGTTTCAAATCATGGCAATTTGCTATGAAGGACTGGTAAACATTGTACAGTCAATTTCTAATGTAAAAAGTTCTTAATATATATTTTTAATTGAGTAACTTGAAGCTCCTTCCCACCAGGCTTTAGATATATTTCTGTAGCCAGCCTCTACGAATAAAAAGTTTCTTTTAAAATACAGAGGCCATATCAATAAAACTATAATGGAGTCTGGGGACCCAGTTATGATATGGGCAATCCAAGGCTTTAGCTTGGTTGCAGTGACACAGTAAAATTCTGTCCCAATTAGAAATTACAATTGTTATAACTTGATCCCCTGATTCTGTTATAACTCTGTTGTAGAATGAGGGAGTAACTCTGTAGTAATTTGGTGAAAGTGTTTTTGAAATGGGCAAAATATTTGTTTGAATAGTAGCTAAGCATGTGAAATAGCTAGTTTTCAGGATATTGTGTATAGCTCCATGTTTATCAGCATAATGATGGCACAAGTTCTCACTGCAGTCACTAGAACACATTACAAGGGTAAAGCTAGGAAAATCTTTCACAATACCAAAAAACAGTATTAATGCAAGTTATACCACATCTTTAAAAAACAAACAATGAAACTGATTAAAAGTACAGTGAAACGACATTTAGGTTGAAACAGATACCTTCACATAACAGCAATGGAGTTCAGAGTTAAATCTATGATGCTTCATACATAACTCAGCAAAATACTACAATGTATATAGAGGGATACAAGATGTAAACAAGAGATGCTCATAAATTCTTATGAACTAATAAAATAGGGTGACCAGACAGCAAGTGTGAAAAATCGGGACAGGGGGTAATAGCAGCCTATATAAGAAAAAGACCCAAAAATTGGGACTGTCCCTATAAAATCGGGACATCTGGTCACCCTAGAATGTATTCCAAAACGTGCAGAATCACCCAATGCTCTGAAGCTCTTGTACCATGGGGTCTCAATTGGATGAGCTAATGATAGAGTTGTAGCTACAATTCTGAACGTCCTGGCTTTTGTAAGTCCAAACATAAAAGTATTTAGAAATCAGCATTAACTAAATCACTACAAGAAAAGTAATAAATGTTTCCAGTAAAGTTCCAGTTCCTGACACTGAATAAATACATTTCCAAATTATTTAAGGGTCATGTATTATATTACACAGACAAAAGAAAAACAAAGTCAAATCAATTGATAATAAAAGTTTTGCTAATTTTTATGAGATGCTAAATTGTAGCCAAATCTGTTATATAACTTGGAAATGAAAAAGTGGTATTAGCTGTCCTTAACTGTTATTAACTGAAAACCTAGCTAATATATTTTGTAGAATTATTTTAAATAAATCTGTTAACTGTCCTCTGAAGGTTATATCCAGTTTGTATGCATGGCTACTCTCTAAGGATAGATACTGTATAAACTACAAACTTTTTACTTCTAAAAAAATTAACAAGAGACATAATTTAATCTCTAGTGTGGTTCTTGGTTCAAATTCTTTTCTTGCTTAGTAAAAAGATAACAGAATATATTTCCTTTTAATAAAACTTCCCCCAAAGGACATTCAAAAATCGAAACTTCTTCAAACCCTGGAGGTCATTACTAAACAAGCTGTATGAAAGGGCAGATTGATTAGCCTCATTTTTTGGAGGGGATAGAGAGAAGTTACTTACGTGGGTACCTAAAAGTAAAGGAAGAATAGAAATGGGAAGAAAAGAAAGAGAAATATGTGAAGAAAGGGTATGAAAAGAGGAAAGTATTTAAGCAGAAGTATTGAATGTCTAGAGAGAAAAGTGAGTAGGTAAGCTTTAATATGTCCATAGATTTTATTCAAGTTTTTGCTTAATGGGTTGCTGTTTAGTTGTTAGGGATGGCTTACTTCTGCTTTTGGTTAAAAGTAGTTAAAACTGTATTTTTATTAAATAAAAGCTCTGTTTTAAAATTTCAGAATAATTTCTACCTGTATTATATAATAATTGCCATCTTTTTTAAACAATGTAGGTAAAAATTCTGAAATGTATTTAATACCAGGAAGAAGACATTCTCAGACACAGCAAACTGGAATATCATATTTTCTTCCCCCACACTCTTCTGTCCATACACTCACCACAACACTTAACAGTTCCGCCTCCTCTTCATTTAAGCCTCATTCAGCTCTCATCCCAATTTGACCTCATACTGGATCTTAGTTTGGCTAGTTCACTCCATTTCCCCTTAAAGCCAAGCAACCAGGCTTCTCTTCTAAAATTTCTTTCCACTCCCATTTCCCTTGTTACTCTTGGAGCATACGCAGGTCACCCATGACAGCATCCCGTTGTGTCTCTGGCATGATCCCTCTCCCAAGACTAGAAGGAGCATTCACAAGCATTCCCCAAATGGGCCTGTTTTGGACACGTATAGGGATCTTGTTTTTCATTAATGCAAAAACAAACATATGTAGAATGAAGAAAAAACTGAATATGAAGTGTCTATTGTAGCAAAGATCTACTGTCAATAGGTCATGCAGTCCTTCTTCCTTGTGGCATAATATTGCTCCATACAGTGCACATTTTCTGCTGGCTTGATAAGAAGTACATTATGTTCTTTATTAGTTTTGAGGAACCATTAACAGGTTTTATACGGTACTTTCCTGAAGCAACAAAATTGGCATCTATATTGGTACCAGGTTTTTTGAAACATTACTTGATGTGACCCAGGGACCTCTTGGGATCCACTGGCAGAGGGCACAGGAGTGCATAGGGTCACAGGGATTCCCTGGGTCTGGTCTCTATAGTTTGTCAAAGCATGTCATGTAAGGTCTCTACTGAAAGCCTGTGTCACACCGATCATCACAGCTGGTCATAGGAAATAACCTTGGATTGACTGATCACAAGATGATTCAGTTTAAATTAAATGGAAGGATAATCAAAACCGGGTCATCAAGGACGTTTTTTTATTTCAAAAGGGCAGATTTTGGGAAACTAAGGGAATTAAAGAAGTCACCTGGACTAAAGAGCTCAAGGGCTTCAATGTGGAGGAGGCTTGGAATTTCTTTTAAATCAACTATACACAAATTATCTTTAATTTGCATCCCAAGCAAGGGGGAAAAAACTTGTAGGGAAAGACTCCAGAGCCATCTGGATGAATAATTATCTCAAAAAGGTTATTAGGAGTAAACAGAAAGCCCATAGCGAATGGAAAAAGAGATTGATCAGTGAAGAAAGCTATATCTTGGAGGTTAGAAATTGTATGAATAAAGTGAGAATTGCTAAAAGCCAGGCTGAATTAGTTCTTGCCAAGGAAATTAATATAAGTAGTCACAGTTTTTTAGTTATATAAAAATAGAATGAAGAAGGATGAGGTCTGTGTGCAGTGTGGATAGGGAGAAGCTTAAAGATAATCTAAGTAAGCCCAAAAACTAAATTAATACAATGTCTCTGTTTTCAATAAGGAGGATAATATGGAACATGGGTATGAAGGCAGGATGGCTGATAGAAATGAGTGCATAGAAATAGGTATGACCACAACAGAGGTGGAAGAAAAACTTGAAGTGTTTAATGCGCTCAAATCAGAGGGACCAGACAATTTCCACCCCAAAATACTGAAAAAACTGGCACATGAGATTGCTAGTCTAGTAGCAAAGATTTTGAATAAATCTATTTGGGGTACTACTGCATGACTGGAGAATAGCTAATGTCGTACATATGCTTGTGGGCAATTACAGCTCTGCTAGTCTGTTCTCAATAGTATGCAAGATTTTAGAACAAATTGCAAAGGAAAGAATAATTAAATTTATGGAGGTAAACAGAAAACGAGATGTAATGCAATATGGGTTTACCGGGGTATAGACTGTGCCCGTGTGATGGGATGTTTACCACACATCACTTCTGAAAGGAATAAGGAAGCCGAGAAAGGGCCAATTAATGTAAAATGCCACACATGCAGGGATCAGGCTGGAGAAGCAACCCTTGACTGGAAGATGAAGCTTAGTTCAGTAGGTGTGGGCTGGTCTAATATAAAGCCAGGAAGATGGCCCCAGAAATGGTTGCAGTGAGGAAGACTGCAGCCACCCTCTGTGCACAGAAATGGGATGAAATTCAATAGTACAAAGTGCAAGGTTATGCATTTAAGCTTTAATAAGAAGAATTTCTACAAAAAGCTGTGGGCTCATCAGTTGTGACAGATAAGAAAAGTGACCTGAGTGTGTTGGTGACTCAGTCATCCCGTGATTGACCAATGTGATGCAGCTGCAAAAAAGGCAAATGTGATCCTAGGATGGATCAGGCATGGCATTTTCAATACAGACACAGACATATTCATGTCATTGTACAAGGCACTGGTAAGAACTCATTTGGAATATGGCATATAATTCTGGTTGCCCATGTTCTAGAAAGATTAATTCAAACTGGAACAGGTGCAGAGAAGAGCTACAAGGATGATCCAGGGAATGGAGGGCCTGTGCTATAAGAGGGGACTGGAAGAGCTTGGCTTGTTTTAGCCTAATGAAAAAAAGGCTGAAAAGGGAACCACAGAGGGTTAAGAGCTATTTAAGCTAAAGGACAATGTTGGCACAAGAACAATGGGTATAAACTGCTTGTGACCAAATTCAGGCTGGAAATTAGAAGAAGGTTAGAAACCTTCAGAGTGAGATTCTGGAACAGCCTCCCAATAGGAGTTGTGGGGGCAAATAACTTAATTAGTTTTGAGAGAGAGATGGATAAATTTATGAATGGGATTATATGACAGGGTTGCATGTGATCATGGGGGCAGGACTTGGCAGCTCTGAGGGTCTCGTCTCATGTATGTCTTGTGCCCCTCAAATCTCAAGCTTCAGGGCTTCAACAGGTCAATTGCAAGGATCAGGACGGGATTTCTACACACTCCTCACCCATCAATGTATTCTCGTTTTTTGTTTTGTTTTTTGTCTCCTTCCTCTGAAGGATCAGAGATGGCCATGGCTGGAGATGGGACACAGGACAGGGTGGGCCAGTGCTCTGAGGTGGCACTGAGGATTCTCTCTCTCCTGGGCTTAGCTAGTTGGTTCTTGCTTGCATGCTCAGGGTATAACTGATCATCATATGTGGGGTTGGAAAGGAATTTTCCCCCAGGTCAGATCAGCAGTGACCTAGGGTTTGTGCCTTCTTCTGCAGCATGTGATGTGGGTTATTTGTGGGGATTATCTGGGTATAACTCACTTAATCAATTCCTTGCCATTTCAGGAAACTCTGGCATTGGTGCATCTCGGTACTGCCTATTCTCTACCTGTGGCACACACCAGTTTAGTCTCTTGTGGGCTGTAATACTTCAGTCTAATTTCAGTTGTTGGGTTTAATGTGTGGATGCTGGGTGGTGTTTGTGACCTGTGATATACAGGAGATCAAACTAGATGATCTGGTTGTCCATTCTGGCCTTAAACTCTATGATAATTGATAACAGGCTCTCATCTTAAATATCAAAAAGTTTTTGGAAATATTTACAATCTCTATAGGCAATGTAAATGTCTCTAGAAAAGGATCAGAATCTCGTAATTGCAGTACTCAGACTGCAGTTTCTCTATTCCACAGCCTAAAAAGTGAACAAAAAACACAGTCAGCCTAGATCTACACTGACTTCTCAAGAGATATTGGAATGGTGTGACTATTATTTTCAAGACTTTTGCTAATGAGCATTTTGGTGTTTTTCAGGATTTGGAGCTTTTCAAATATCCCACCTCTTCAGTTGGTACATAACCACATTTCTTTTGTATATATCGCATAAAAGAAAGCAAAGGTGTTGAAGTTTCTTTACCTGTTGTGCTCCATCCCCACTAACAATAGGGGCAGGTAGAAGAGGAATTTCACTACTTATAATCTGAGTGGTATCCAGTAGTGGTGGGTGTTCTGCCATCTTTGATGGAACATTAATTCACAGGATCACCTGTAAAGAAAAACTACCAAAATTACGTAATGTGCATGTTATATATTTTAATAAGTGAAAGCTGATTTCATAGTAAGTATCCTTTAAAATAGTCTTTAGTGTTAAAAAGTAAAGTTAACAAGATAATTAAATGCACCAGTATAAATATTTTTCATAACACATCTCAAAGGACCTTTCCATAAATATGACTCTAAGGTTATTTTGGAATGCTAGCACAGTGATTCTCAACCAGGGGTACGTGTACCACTGGGGGTACTCAGAGGTCATCTAGGGGATACTCATCTAGATAATTGTTTCTCAACTTGGGGGTTGCAGCCCACGGGGAGGGAGTTATGGGAGGGGTTTGGGGGGCTTGCAAGTGCAAGGTTGGCATTAGGGCAGGGGTGGGCAAAATTTTTGGACCAAGGGGCACATCTGGGTGGGGAAATTGTAAGCAGGACCATGAATGTAGGGCTGGGGCAGGAGGTTGGGGTGCGGTGTGCAGGAAGGAGCTCAGGTCAGGGGGTTGGGGTTCAGGAGGGAGGGGTACAGGAGGGGGCTCAGGGCAGGAGGTTGGGATGCAGGAGGGGGTGTGGAGTGCGGGAGGGGGCTAAGGGCTGGGGGGCAGGAGAGGTGCAGCAGGGGCTTAGGGGGCTCAGGGCAGGGGGTTGGGGTGCGGGGTGCAGGAGGGGTTCGGGGTGTGGGCTCCGGCCCGGCACCACTTACCTCAAACGGCTCCGGGGTGGCAGTGGCGCACAGCGGGGCTAAGGCAGACGCCCTGCCTGCCCTGGCCCCGCACCACTCCCGGAAGTGGCCAGCATGTCCGGCAGTAGCTCCTGGGGGTGGGGTGGGGCAGGCGGCTCCGCCGCGTGCTGCCCTCATCTGTGGGTACGACCCCCAAAGCTCCCATTGGCCGCAGTTCTCTATTCCCAGCCAATGGGAGCTGTGGGGGGTGGTGCCTGCAGGCAAGGGCAGTGCACAGAGCCCTCTACCCCTCCCCCCCCTCCAGGGGCCACAGGGACGTGGTGCCAGCTGCTTCTGGGAGCCGCACGGGGCCTGTGCAGGCAGGGGACCTACCTAGGCAGGGAGCCTGCCTTAGCCCCGCTGCACCACAGGGCTAGCAATCTCGCAGGCCGGATTGAAAGCCCTGACAGGCCGGATCCAGTCCGCGGGCCGTAGTTTGCCCTCCCCTGCATTAGGCAGTGCCAAGCAGGGCAGTGGCACAGGACCCCACACCACAGGCAGCCACATGAAGTTAAGTTACATGCTTCAGCTCCACGTGGCAGGGCTTGAGCTTCAGACAATTCCCACAAGTGAAAAAACAGCCTCAAGGATCATACTGAAATGTAAGTACAATATTTATATTCCAATCGATTTATTTTATAATTATATGATAACAATGAGAAAGTAAGCAATTTTTCAGTAATAGTGTGCTGTGATACTTTTGTATTTCTATGTCTGATTTTGTAAGCTGATTTTATGTGAGGTCAAACTTGGGGTAGGCAAGACAAATCAGACTTCTGAAAGGGGTACAGTAGTCTGGAAAGGTTGAGAACCACTGTGCTAGCATAACCCACAATTATACTCTGTAGGTCTCTGGCCCCCTCTGGTGGCTGAACCACAGAGCTTTATGAGTTCACTGCAGCCTCTGAGCCAACAGATGTCAGCCTTGTAATTCAGTCAGTAGAGACTAATGGTTTTAGACCCAGAGGTCCAAGGTTTAATTCTCATTGTTGACAACTCATCTAAGGGCACTATGTTACATTAGAAAGTCTTGAAAGTGCACAAATGTCTAGCTTCATTATGAACAAGAGCACTGGTACAATGTAATCTAATGTCCATTCATTATTTATTTATTTATTTATTTTAATACTGTCGCATCTAGGTGCCCTAGTTCTGGACCAGTGCCCTGCGGTGCTTGATGCTGTATAAATACAGAACAAAAAGATGGTTCCTGCCCATGGTCAAGCTTACAATCAAAATATAAAATAAGAGACAACAGATGGATACAGTCAGATGGGGAAGTGCAGAAAAACAATGAGACAATATTAGTCAACATGATTGCATTGTTTAGTGGTCTCACCGTACCCACCACTTAAATGTTGCCAATCTTTTTGTAAGCATCACAGAAAAAGAGGGGTTTGAATGAGATAGCTTTACAGATGTTTACAGGGAGCTCCTTTCAGGCCTGAGGGGCAGCACAGGAGAAAATATGAAGGTGCTTGTTTGAAAATTTAACAAGTGGGCAATAAAGGGTAGTATCATGGTCTGATTGGATGCAAGAGTCGACTCTTGATTGCCAATAAGATATTATAGGTAGGGTGGGGGGGACAGGTCAGGGGTTTGAAAGTGAAGATGAACAGCTTATATCTTATATGACAGAGTAGTGGGGGCCAGTGGAGGGATGCAGAGAGGTGACATGGTCAAAGTGATGCGCTAGGAAGATCATCTTTATAGCAGCATTCTGAACATATATGAGTGGGGCAAGAGTGCACTCATCAAGGCCAGAAAAAAGGATATTGCAGTAATTGAGAGACAAGATGATAAGAGCCTAGACAAGAGTTTAAAATGGATGGATGGATGGGAAAGGCCATATATTAGAGATGTTATCCAGAAAGGAATCTGCAAGACTTAAATATAGCCTGGATGGGAGGACCTAGAGAGAAGTCCACGTCAAAGAGAATGATAGGCAGGATGGTGGTATTGTTTACAGTAATCGAGAAAGAAGGTAGCAGGAAGCGTTTTAGGGGGCACATTAAGAGCTCTATTTTATCCATATTTAAGCTTGGCATCCATGAGGAGATGTCAGACAGATGGCCAAGATTTTAATTTGTACAGAAGATAACAGGAGTTATCTGGAGCGAAGGTCCACACAGTTGATGGTAGTTAAATTTGAATCTGCAGATGAGATTACCCACAGATAAGATTTAGAGGGAGAAGAAAAGAGGACCAAGGACAGAGCCCTATGGAACACCCACAGAAAGTTGGAGGTGGGATGAAGAGTACCCTCTGAAGGACATGATGAAGCAATGATTTGAAAAGTAGAATAAGAACCAAGAGAGGGACAAAGTCACAGAAGCCAAGGGAGAACTTTTTTTTTAAAAAGGCGCATTTTCAGTGCCTTCGCAGGTGACTGACAGGTCAAGGGGAATAAATATATCTCAGTTATGCCATATCCATATCATAAGCATATTTCCATAAAGAATATGGAATGTAACGTCACAATACAAAAATTAAATTGAAATAAAAACCCACACTGAGTTAGCTTATTTTTAAATGAGCAGGAAATGCACAAAATTATTCAAGATTTATTTAAAAAAAATAAAACACACACCTCCCTCCTAAAAAGCCTTGATTAGAGCGTGTCAATATTTGGAGTCATCACAACTAACTCATACTTTCTATCTACTTCCTATATAGCAAACTATGCTTATTCTCCAGTATCTATCTACTCAATGAACACCTCAGAAAGACTCAAAGGACTTTCAGAAGCAAGCAACCATCATCCTTACCATTGTGCTGACAGTGGATTCTAATAATCTGAGGAGCAACATAACCAGGAATGGTTTCATTTGGGTTTTTTTTCCTGCTTCTAGGTTATCCAGCTAACCTAGCCTTCCTATTTTATCAATGTTAGTTTAAACTTCTTCCAGCACAGATCTATCTTCTATATAGTGAAGTACAACAGTGCTGATGTTCATTATTCACAGCATATTTAATACAATTTCCTTTCAGTGCACTTCAAGTTTGTCCTTGTTAGTATCAAACAAGGGAAAAGCTCTTATGCTAACATGAGAATTGACAAAGACAACTTAATGGCTCTCAACCCTCTACAGCTAAATACTGGAGATACTTATTTGACCAACTGAAAAGATGTTATGCAACCTACAATATAAAAATAGATTTGTTGTCCAAAAACCCAACACAACTGACCATTTTAACTTATTTACTCCTCCCAGGCTGAAACTCTGCTGTAAATCTGCTCTGGGCTTAAGTTGGAACACAAAGCTGTAAGCATACAGAAACCTTACGGGGGGAAAAGCCCAGAGCAGCAAGTGTGGAGTAGCTAGTGCACGACGATATTCAGTGCAAAGTATGAGTGGAAGTAAAGGGGTCTGTAAGTAGTTAGTGCAGAGTGGCTAGTACACTTTAAATTCACATACTAGCTTATTCTGCACTAAACTCCCCATGTAGACAAGTCCTAAACCTAGGGCCCTACCAAATTCACAGCTGTGAAAAACACGAAATCTGGTCTTGTGTGTGCTTTTACCCTATACTATACAGATTTCACGGGGGAGACCAGTGTTTATCAAATTGGGGGTCCTGACCCAAAAGAGAGTCGCAGGGAGTTTGCAAGGTTATTTTAGGGGGGTTGCGGTATTGCCACCCTTCTGCACTGCCTTCAGAGCTGGGCGGCTGGAGAGAGGTGGCTATTGGCCAGATACCAAGCTCTCAAGGCAGCGCCTGCCAGCAGCAGCACAGCAGTAAGAGTGGCAATACCATACCATGCCACCCTGACTTCTGCGCTTTTGCCTTCAGAGCTGGGCGGCCAGAGAGTGGCGGCTGCTGACTGAAGGCCCAGCTCTGCAGGCAGCAGCACAGAAGTAAAGGTGGCAATACTATACCATGCCATCCTTACTCTGTGCTGCTGCTGGTGGTGGCTCTGCCTTCAGAGCTGGGCTCCCTGCCAGCAGCCATCACTCTCCAGCTGCCCAGTGCTGAAGGCAGTGCCGCCACCAGCAGCAGCGCAGAAGTAAGGGTAGCAGTACTGCAAACTCCCCCTCCTCCCCCAATTACAACACCATGAAATTTCAGATTTAAATAGCTGAAATCATGAAATTTACAATTTTAAAAATCCTATCACCATGAAATTGACCAAGTGTACCGTGAATTTGGTAGGGCCCTACTATACCCAGATGGTCTAACATCATCTCTTCCCACTGAACCAGCTTAGCTACTATTTTTTCTGTCATGTCAGCAGCACAGGTCTTCCCAAAGAGATCATGGGATGCTAGCAGTCTGATTCTTCATTCCTATGATTCACGGAGTTCCTGTTTTCCTCTTTCTCCACCTAGCTCACAAGTAATTTGCATGCTATCAAGCCATCAGTTTGCGTGGTTGAGCAAGTTCGAAGGATTTAATCCAGTTTATCATTAAATGGGCAAGTTTATTACCCTGAGGTGGACCAGTTGTCTTCCCAGGTCTTATAACACTGAGTTTTTTTGGTCACTTCATATTCTTGTGGCACTGCTCGCAGTCCTGGGGATGCACATCTCTGTCAGTTACTCAGCCACCTCGTGAAATATTAAAGGTCAAACACATGGGTTCTGGATCTCCTTTGTACATACCGATACCAGAATCTACACTGCCATCTCTGGCTAGCTAGCAGCACATCCATATGACAGTCTTCTATGAGATATGCCAAAAATAAAATCAGCTAGATAACAGAAGCAGAAGACACATTGGCCACTCTTAACATAGCACATAACTGAGCTTCACAACGTGTGCAGTGTTATTTGTACAGCTAAATGGCTTCTAGCCTTTGCTTTTAAGGCCCTCAACAGATCAGGACCTATCTACCTTACAGACCCTTTCTAATTCCACAACAATTCAAGGTAAAAGTACCCAATGGGAACCAAAACTCAAGTTGACAGAGCCTAGGTTCAAAGATTTGAGAGCAGGACCACAGCACTGTCCATGACAGGTCCCCCTCCCGTCTGCCCCCCAAACTTCAGAACTGAAGATCAGATGGAGCTCTCACCTATTTTCCTGACACTCTCTTTAAAAAGGCGTTAAAAATTACACCTGTTTGTGTACAACACCCAATACAATGCGGCCCTGATTTTGATTAGAGTCTTGGGGCACTACCACTATGATAAATAATAAACTACAAAGAGGGGGGAAACAAATAAAAGGGAATAAAAGGAACAACAGGAACCTTCAAAATGAAGTCAAGGCTAAATAATGTTTTATTTTGTGATTAGATAGCATGGTGATGTATTGGAAATGTTGAAGATAGGGGAGTCTCCCAATTTTCTTGTGAAGCAGTCAGTATATGCTTCAGCCTGCGTCCTCTTACAGCTCTTGTGAATCAGAAACTCAGAAGCCCTGTTCTTCCAATGGGCTGCAGCGGAGAGCGGTGCTGGTGCGCATACTTTCTTCAGTAGGGTTCTTTTGTGGTTAGGCTCCCACAGGAGCTAATGGCAACTTCACTCCTCAGGCACAATGGAAATTTCTACCATAAAGATAAAAGCTTATCTGTGCAGGAGGGCAACTGATACACCACCACAAACCTCACCATCTTCCTCTTCAAGTGTGAGGCACACTTCTTCAATCTAGCCTTCTCTAACACACACAAAACAGCATGCACATTTAAAAAAACCAAAAACCCTAGAACAGAACCCTACCAAAACAAAATGACCATACATAATTTTCCCCCTTGCCAGAAAATGAAAGAGAAAGAATCACATGTGACAGATGTTACTCTCTCTGCTTAAAGCACTATTGGAAGGAGCTCACATATTACAGCAGGGATCGGCAACCTTTGACACGCGGCTCACCAGGGTAAGCACCCTGGCGGGCCGGGGCAGTTTGTTTACCTGCCGCGGCCACAGGTTCGGCCAATCGTGGCTCCCACTGGCTGTGGTTCGCCACCCCCATTGGCCTGGGACGGCGAACCGCAGCCAGTGGGAGTCGCGATCAGCCGAACCTGCGGACGCGGCAGGTAAACAAACCGGCCCGGCCCACCAGGGTGCTTACTCTAGCGAGCCGCGTGCCAAAGGTTGCCGAACCCTGTATTACAGTGATGAGGGTGATATCAGAATATATAGAATTAGGCAGTGACCCACAAGGTCTGTATCTGGGCTACCAGAATTATTAAGCATGCTAAAGAGATTCTTTTTACATGTTTACACTACGGCTGTTGAGCGATTAAAAAAATTAATTGCTATTAATCACGCGATTACAAATATTAGTCATGCTGTTAAACAATAACAGAATACCATTTATTTACATATTTTTGGATGTTTTTCACATTTTCAAATATATTGATTTCTATTACAACACAGAATACAAAGTGTACAGTGCTCAGTTTATATTTATTACAAATATTTGCACTGTAAAAAACAAAAGAAATATTTTAAATTCACCTAATATAAGTACTTTAGTGCAATCTCTTTATCAAGAAAGTTGAACTTATAAATGTACAATTATGTACAGAAAAATAACTGCATTGAAAAATAAAACAATGTAAAACTTTAGAGCCTACAAGTCCACTCGGTCCTACTTCAGACAATTGCTCAGACAAACAAGTTTGGTTGCAATTTGCAGGAGATAATGCTGCCCGCTTCTTGTTCACAGTGTCACCTGAAAGTGAGAACAGGTGTTTGCATGGCATGGTTGTAGACGGCATCACTAGATATTTACATGCCAGATGCGCTAAAGATTCGTATGTCCCTTCATGCTTCAACCACCCTGATGACGGATTCTGCTTGATAACGATCCAAAGCAGACCAGACCGACGCATGTTCATTTTCATTATCTGAGTCAGATGCCACCAGCAGAAGGTTGAGTTTCTTTTTTTATAGTTTGGGTTCTGTAGTTTCCGCATCTGAGTGTTACTCTTTTAAGAATTCTGAAAACATGCGCCACACCTCGTCCCTCTCAGATTTTGGAAGGCAATTCAGATTCTTCAACCTTTGGTCGAGTACTGTATCTATCCTTAGTAATCTCACATTGGTACCTTTTTTGCGTTTTGTCAAATCTGCTGTGAAAGTGTTCTTAAAACGAACATGTGCTGGGTCATCATCCGAGACTGCTATAACATGAAATATATGGCAGAATCCAGGTAAAGCAGAACAGGAGACATATAATTCTCCCCCAAGGAGTTCAGTCACAAATTTAATTAACACTTTTTTTTTTTTTTTTTTTTTTTTACGAGCATCATCAGCATAGAAGCATGTCCTCTGGAATGGTGGCCGAAGCATGAAGGGGCATATGAATGGTTAGCATATCTGGCATGTAAATACCTTGCAACGCCGGCTACAACCGTGCCATGCAAATGCCTGTTCTCACTTTCAGGTGACACTGTGAACAAGAAGCGGGCAGCATTATCTCCCATAAATGTAAACAAACTTGTTTGTCTTAGCGATTGGCTGAACAAGAAGTAGGACTGAGTGGACTTGTAGGTGCTAAAGTTTTACATTGTTTTGTTTTTGAGTGCAGTTATGTAACAAAAAATCTCCATTTGTAAGTTACACTTTCACGATAAAGAAATTGCACTGCAGTACTTGTATGAGATGAATTGAAAAATATAATTTCTTTTATCATTTTTACAGTGCAAATATTTGTAATAAAAATAACAAAGTGAGTACTGTACACTTTGTATTCTGTGTTGTAATAGAAATCAATATATTTGAAAATGTAGAAAAACATCCAAAATATTTAATAAATTTCAATTGGTATTCTATTGTTTAACAGTGCAATTAATCGCGATTAATTTTTTTAAATCGCAATTAATTTTTGAGTTAATCGCGTGAGTTAACTGCGATCAATCGACAGCGCTAGTTTTCACAAACAAGAACTACAACCCAAAGCTACTTAAGGGGTTTTGTCAATATTTTTGTTTGTAGTTTCACCAGGTTTCCACACCTAGATTTCAGATCTAGCGACCAGAGCAAATCCCAGTGTCACAGAATTCCATCTTGCTCACAAACTAGTCCTCCTATTACTTTGGAATAGCTGCTATAGAATAGAGCCAGTATGATTAAAGTGAGTATGAGCCACAGCAAGAGTAGATTCTTCCTGGCTAATACAGAGAACCGAACTCTTGAAGAGGTAATAGATTACACCTAAGGAAAATCATTTTGTAGAAATTAGGCCTTGACAAACCAGTCATCTGAAGAAGGCAAACAAGTACAACACACACGCTTGTTGTATTCACTTATTGTCTCATCCATTACTTGGACTGTAAACTCTTTGGGGCAGGTGACTGTCTTTTTGTTCTTTGCATGCACAGTGCCTACCACAACGGGCCCCAATTTGCTGAATGGGGCTTTTAAGCACTTAGTTGCCTGTGAGAGGGGTCCCTCAAAAGGAATGAGGAAAGAGGTCTTGGAGACACAGAACTGAACAGTGTACTCTTTCTTCACTAATTTACAATGCCCTCCTATACAATTTCACTACATGCTGCAAAAAAAGAAAGATGACCCCGTTTGTTTTTTACACCTTTGATTAATAGTTCTTCAAAATACCTATTAGACCTCCTAATTTCCATTTTACATTCCTCCCCTCCCACCCCCCATTACATTAGGTTCCTCTCAATAAACTCCCCAAGGATTGGAAATAATTTATTTATTTTAGTAAGGAATCTGTTTGGCTCAAAAACTTCTTGAACCTTGCCAAGTAATCATTTTTTCTTGCCCTCCTTTTTTGTTTAAGGGTACGAATACATACAGTGACTCAATTATATTAGTAAGGGAACTCCATGCCAAGTAATTTCCTCCTTTTTGACTGGCTTCCTCTTTTTAAAAAAATATTTCAAATATTCACTGTCATAGTGGTAGTTTTTAGTATGAGCTTTGTAGTACACATGGAACTACTATGTAATTATTAAATAATACTGATCTAATAGTTTTATTGATATTGTATATGGGCACAGAAATTTACATTCTGTGCTCCCCCAGGCTCCGGCGGCAGCTCACTCTTCTCTTCCTCCCCCCTATCCCGGCTCAAACTCGCTTTTCCCTTCCTCCCTCCGTCCCCAGCTCCAGCAGGCACTTGCTCTTTTACCCACAGCCCAAGGGCCAGGAGGAGCTAGTCAGTGAGGTAAAGTTGCTGTCTAGTTATACTGTTATTAGACTTCCCTGTATGGATATAAGGGTCTAGCTTATATGAGGCTGTTGGGGAAAATCAAGCAGAAAGTCAACACAATGGATCTAGATAAGCAACCTCCCACCCAAAAACTTTGAAGGCAATTACAGTTCAGTGGCCTAGTTCCATGCTTCAGCCCAAAGTTACACAGTTGTTTTGCCAATGCTAACAGATCAAAGTTTTATGAACAGTTAAAGTGATTTAGGGTACGTGTACACTACAAATTTTGGTTGACACAAATTACGGCAGCATCCAGCCACTGAAGTTAGTATATCACTCGTGTGCATGCATACTTAGCAGCTTGTGGTGACACTGGACATATCTACCAGGAATGCTTGTGTCAATGCAAAGTGCAATGCACGATGGATTGTAATTCCAGTATTGCCCTCCCCCAAAAGCAATGCCTTTTGGAAAATTTTTGCAATGTGTTGTGGGATAGAAATGATTCACCCAGGGATCTCTGGGAAGTAGGGGGTCAAGTTTTCAGCATGCAGCTTGCCACCCCATCCCATAATTTTTGTCCTTTTTTTTTTTTTATTAAAATCCTACAAACCTGTGATACTTTTTGATGTCCACCATCTATAACAGAAGCACGGAGCCTGAAGAGCTATGCATTATTCTCATTATTGTTGTAAATACAGGACACATGATTCTCCTATATTTGGAGACTCGCAGGAACAACCACAACAACAGGGGACATGATGATGCCTTCAAGGACAGATTCTGAAGGGATAAAACAATTCAAGTTTGCTGGTGGAGTTCACGGAACAGTTGCAGACAGTGAAGTGCTGCTTTTGGACCTGAGAAATAAGCACTGACTACTGGGATCACATCATAATGCAAGTTTGGGACAACAAGCAGTGGCTACAGAACTTTTGGATGCAAAAGGCCATATATATATTTCTGGATCTGTGTGCTGACTTCTCCCCAGGTCTCCACCGAGGGACACCAAATTGAGCTGCACTGACAGCTGAGAAGCAAGGGGCAATCACATCCTGGAAACGTGTAATGCCAGACTGCTACTAGTCAGTGGGAAATCAGTTTGGCGTTGGAAAATCCATGGCGGGTGCCATTGTCATGCAAGTGTGTCGGCCATTAATCATCATCTGCTACACAGGACTGAGACCTTTGGCAGCATGCAGGACACAGTAGATAGATTTGCAGCAAAGGGGTTCCTGGACTGCAGTGGAGCAATAGATGGCATACACATCCCCATTTTGGCACTAGTCCACCTTGCCACAGAGTACATCAACAAAAAGGGTTACGCAAACAGTGGATCATTGGAGACACTTCACCGATATCAATGGGGGCTGGTCAGGGAAGGTGCATGACATCTTTATGAACACAGAATTGCTCCGAAAGCTGCAAGCAGGGACATTCCTTCCTCACTGGTAGATTACCACGGACTATATTGAAATGCCAATTGTGATTCTGGGGGATCCAGCCTACCTTTTGCTCTCCTAGCTCATGAAACCATACACTGGTTACCACCAAGCAAAGATTAAACTATCAGCTCAGCAGGTACAGAATGACTGTTGAATATGCTTTTGGTAGATTGAAGGGACGCTGACAATGTTTACTCACTAGATTGAATCTCAGTTAAAACAATATCCCAGTGGTTATAGCTGCATGTTGTGTCCTGCAAAATTTCTGAGGCAAATGGGGGAAAGCTACCACCACGGTGGAGGTAGAACATCTGTCTGCTGATTTTGAACAGCCAGACACAAGGGCTATTACAAGAGCTGAATGTGAAACTATGCCATTAAGGAAGGCTTTAAAAGAGCATTTTAACAGGCTGTGGTGGACAGTTCTCTAGGCCTAAAGCTTTAATTCCTAACAGCACCTATGCGGTGCTTGGTGTACTTTTATAAATATGACAGGCTCAGGAAAACACCCAATGAGTTATTTGGTGCTCTACATTTACAATGTACTGGATGCTTTGGGTACCCCTATGCACTCTACAACGTGTTGTGAACTAATAAACAATTTTATTTAAAAAAAAAAACCAAAAAATTTATTGAAAAAAAAAAGTAGAAAAAAAAAACAATGCTATACAAACTGTAAATATAAATTAACAGAATGGCACTTTGAAATTAGAAAGGTAGAAAAAAATTGTCCATTTCAGTGCAGAGTCCATTGTGGCTACATGTATACCATTCTTTGCTGTCCCCTGACATGGAGTGGTAGAGGTATGGATGCAGCCTGTGATGCCATGTGGAATGCTGGGGTATGTAGGGAGCCACTACCATGGAGTTCTCTAAGGACTGCAAAAAGTGAAGAGTCAGACACATGGACCTGTACATCAACCAGCGTCTGCAGCATTTGTGTTTGCTGCCTGAGAAGCCCTATTATGTGTTGGTGCATCGCCTTCTCGGTTTCTTGGGCCTTTCTCCTGTCCCTTCTCAATGCTCTCTGCTGTGTCAGCCCTCCAGGCCCTTTGGTTGCAGTCTGATGCAGCACCGGCTTGCAGGATTTCACTAAACATGTCCTTCCTACTCCTACTTTCCCCTCATGGGGTCAGGTGTTCTGCAGGTGTGGAAGGGGAACTCTCCAAGACTGCAATGGCAGCAGCTGCTGATAAAGACACACATCATTGGATTTACAGTGACAACAGAAAGGGAAAGATAAGTTTCAAGACTACCTCCCTTATTCCAAAATCATAATAAAAAAACCCCAACTTTTTAATAAGACTGTTTATTACAGAAGCATAGAATTGTAGGACTGGAAGGGACTTCACAAGGTCATTTAGTCCAGTCCCCTGCACTCATGGCAGGACTAAGTATTATCTAGACCAGGGGTCGGCAACTTTTGGCACACGGCTCACCAGGGTAAGCACCCTGGCGGGCCGGGCCAGTTTGTTTACCTGCCGCGCCCGCAGGTTTGGCCGATCACGGCTCTCACTGGCCGCAGTTCGCCATCCCAGGCCAATGTCCAGTCCCCTGCACTCATGGCAGGACTAAGTATGGGATCATGTCTCATTTTGTAGCACATAGTGAAACTGCTAACTATAAATAGTGACGAAAGATTACACTATTCAGTTCGGTCTCTCCTGGCCCTCTTTCACCATTTCTTTTCAGGAATCCCTCTCACAAGCAACTAAGAGAAAGTTTTCTCTCTAAGAGCTCAGAATAATAGAAGGCATCTTGCTAGTATTGTAGGTATATATTTTTTTCATTGTGTTAAACTTGACTAAGATGAGGATAAGAGGAAAATATAGTATTCCATGGCATAGTCCTCACCACTGAAATTCTCATTAGATTTTTATGGAATCTTTTAGGTTCCGTATTACTCTTGCATCTTTCGCCTTCCTCTGCAGCATAGGGCACAGGTCACTTTCAGCTTTAAAGTAGTGTAAAATGGTATATTCTCTGTAACAAAGTCTTTAAATCATGATTTGAGGACATCGGTAACTGAGGCAGAGGTTAGGAGTCTATTTCAGGAAGGGGTGTGTGAGGTTCTGTGGCTTGCAATGTGCAGGAGGTCAGACTAGATAATCACGATGGTCCCTTCTGACCTTAAAGTCTATGAGTCTACATAGTTACAGCCAGATATTACAGTATATCACTGACAGACATTATGAAGAGATAGAGGAAGGAGAGTTATTGCCAAAGTCCTCTTTCCATCGTTAGGCATTCTAGTGCACTTATTGTTTATCTTATTACAGTGGTATGCAGACATTTTCAGTTTTTGTCAATGTGCCTACTTGTCTTTATCTTCTTAATCTGAAAGATCTCTCTGTTCCCCAGTATTAATCCACATCTGCCTCCTAGGCAGCAGAAAACAAACCTAATCTAGTTATTCCCTGCTTTGCTGTGAAAAGATGAAGCTACCTCCTGATAAATTGTAGAATAGGCAACTTTTCAGTACAAAAATTTAAAGTGCATTGAAAAACTGAAGTTGGGACTCGTAAGATTTACTTTAATATCAATCTAGTGATACAGTAGTTAGTATACTAGATTAGGGAGAGGACACAAGACAAGGCCTGGCAACAGCCATGCTTAACACACAAGATTGTGCTACACAGGACTCCTGGCTTTGCTTACTGAAGACAGTGAATAGTGTACTTTGAGCAGTACACTATTCTGTGGATTCTGGCATTTAATTTCAGAAAGGGGAACTATGCAGAAATGAGGAGGTTAGTTAAACAGAAATTAAAAGGTATAGTGACTATAGTGAAATCCCTGCAAGCTGCATAGACACTTTTCTAAGACACCATAATAGAGGCCCAACTTCAATGTATACCCCAAATTAAAAAACACAGTAAAAGAACTAAAAAAGAGCCACCGTGGCTTAACACCATGTAAAAAGCAGTGAGAGATAAAAAGGCATCTTTTAAAAAGTGGAAGTCAAATCCTAGTGAGGTAAATAGAAAGGAGCATAAACTCTGCCAAATTAAGTGTAAAAATGTAATAAGAAGAGCTAAAAAGGAGTTTGAAGAACAGCTAGCCAAAAACTCAAAAGGTAATAACAAAATGTTTTTTAAGTACATCAGAAGCAGGAAGCCTGCTAAACAACCAGAGGGGCCCCTGGACGATCGAGATACAAAAGGAGCACTTAAAGACGATAAAGTCATTGCAGAGAAACGAAATGAATTCTTTGCTTCAGTCTTCATGGCTGAGGATATTAGGGAGATTCCCAAACCTGAGCAGTCCTTTGTAGATGACAAATCTGAGGAATTGTCACAGATTGACATGTCACTAGAGGGAGTTTTGGAATTAATTGATAAACTTAACAGTAACAAGTCACCGGGACCAGATGGCATTCACTCAAGAGTTCTGAAAGAACTCAAATGTGAAATTGTGGAACTATTAACTATGGTTTGTAACTTGTCCTTTAAATCAGCTTCTGTACCCGATGACTGGAAGATAGCTAATGTAATGCCAATATTTAAAAAGGGCTCTAGAGGTGATCCCAGCAATTACAGACCAGTAAGTCTAATGTCAGTACCAGGCAAATTAGTTGAAACAATAGTAAAGAATAAAATTGTCAGACACATAGAAGAACATAAATTGTTGGGCAAAAGTCAACATGGTTTCTGTAAAGGGAAATCATGTCTTCCTAATCTAATAGACTTCTTTGAAGGGGTCAACAAACGTGGACAAGAGGGATCCAGTGGACATAATGTACTTAGATTTCCAGAAAGCTTTTGACAAGGTCCCTCTGTGACGTAATTGATGTAATCTGGGACCATATAGATCATTGTTGCAACCAAGGTCCTGTAGTGGCACCCAGATCTTGTATAAAGGGGGTCAAATGGGGTGTCTAAGACAAGGTTATGGTTTACTGGTTATGATTAGGCTGTCTATATGTGTGTATCATGATTGTGCTGGCTATATGTGTGTATCAATTTTGTAGTTGAAGTTATGAATATTGGCTCTATACTGTCTGTATTTCAAACTTATGCTATGCTGCTGGGTGAAATCCTAGACAAACTGGTGTTAGCTCTGCCTAGCCTGCTTGATGGCCCATTAAGGACCATCAGCTATAAAATGGACCCATTGAGAGAAGGCAGATACGCCTTGTAACTCAGCAAAGTATGCAGGGACTGGCCCATGTGACTCCAGACTCCATTTTGCTGTAATTTTCCACAGTAAGAACAAAGAGGTGTTCTTACACCTGGAAAAGACTATAAAAGGCTGATGCCTCATCACCATCTTGTCTTCAATCCTGCTTCATACCTCTGGAGGAACTTTGCTACAAGCTGAAGCTTTGAACAAAGGACTGAGGACCCATCCCAGCGGAGGATGTATTCCAGAGACTTGATTTGAATCTGCAGTTTATTATATCGCTGCTGCAAGCCTGAACCAAGAACTTTGCCATTACTGTATGTAATTGACTCCATTTAACCAATTCTAACTCTCATCTCTATCTTTTTCCTTTTATGAATAAACCTTTAGATTTTAGATTCTAAAGGATTGGCAACAGTGTGATTTGTGGGTAAGATCTGATTTGTATATTGACCTGGGTCTGGGGCCTGGTCCTTTGGGATCAGGAGAACCTTTTTCTGTTACTTGGGTAATGGTTTTCATAACCATTTGTCCCCAATACGAGTGGCACTGGTGGTAATACTGGGAAACTAGAGTGTCTAAGGAGATTGCTTGTGAGACTTGCGGTTAGCCAGTGGGGTGAGACCGAAGTCCCCTTAGTCTGGCTGGTTTGGTTTGCCTTAGAGGTGGAAAAAAACCCCAGGCTTGGGCTGTAACTGCCCTGTTTGAGCAATTTGTCCTGAGTTGGCACTCTCAGTTGGGTTCCGCCAGAACCGCATGGTCACACCCTCACCAAAGGCTCTTATGTAAATTAAGTTGTCATGCGATAAGAGGGAAGATCCTTTCATGGATTGAGAACTGGTTAAAAGACAGGGAACAAAGGGTAGGAATAAATGGTAAATTTTCAGAATGGAGAGGGGTAACTAGTGGTGTTCCCCAAGGGTCAGTCCTAGTACCAATCCTATTCAACTTATTCATAAATGATCTGGAGAAAGGGGTAAACAGTGAGGTGGCAAAGTCTGCAGATATACTAAACTGCTCAAGATAGTTAAGACCAAAGCAGACTGTGAAGAACTTCAAAAAGATCTCACAAAACTAAGTGATTGGGCAACAAAATGGCAAATGAAATTTAATGTGGATAAATGTAAAGTAATGCACATTGGAAAAAAATAATCCCAACTATACATACAATATGATGGGGGCTAATTTAGCTACAACTAATCAGGAAAGAGATCTTGGAGTCATCGTGGATAGTTCTCTGAAGACATCCACGCAGTGTGCAGCGGCAGTCAAAAAAGCAAACAGGATGTCAGGAATCATTAAAAAAGGGATAGAGAATAAGACTGAGAATATCTTATTGCCCTTATATAAATCCATGGTACGCCCACACCTTGAATACTGCGGACAGATGTGGTCTCCTCATCTCAAAAAAGATATACTGGCATTAGAAAAAGTTCGGAGAAGGGCAACTAAAATGTTTAGGGGTTTGGAACGGGTCCCATATGAGGAGAGATTAAAGAGGCTAGGACTTTTCAGCTTGGAAAAGAGGAGACTAAGGGGGGATATGATAGAAGTATATAAAATCATGAGTGGTGTGAAGAAAGTGAATAAGGAAAAGTTATTTACTTGTTCCCATAATATAAGAACTAAGGGTCACCAAATGAAATTAATGGGCAGCAGGTTTAAAACAAACAAAAGGGATTTCTTCTTCACACAGCGCACAGTCAACCTGTGGAACTCCTTGCCTGAGGAGGTTGTGAAGGCTAGGACTATAAAAGGGTTTAAAAGAGAACTAGATAAATTCATGGTGGTTAAATCCATTAATGGCTATTAGCCTGGATAGGTAAGGAATGGTGTCCCTAGCCTCTGTTTGTCAGAGGCTGGAGATGAATGGCAGGAGAGAGATCACTTGATCATTACCTGTTAGGTTCACTCCCTCTGGGGCACCTGGCATTGGCCACTGTCAGTAGACAGGATACTGGGCTGGATGGGCCTTTGGTCTGACCCAGTATGGCCGTTCTTATGATCTTCTGGGTCTTCTCAACAAGCATATTTGTACCCAGTTAGCTTCTGGCGTTCCATGATCCTGTTCAAATTTGTATACAACACTCCACTACCCAACCATCACAACCTGCCCCCTATTCTGGGACTCAGGGGACGTGGGTTTTATTCCCAGCTCTGCCACTTGCCTGCTGGGTGAACTTGGGTAAGTCACTTCACTTTTCTGTGCCTCTGTTTCCCCACCTGCAAGATGGGGATAATGAAACCGACCTCCTTTGTAAATCATTTTGAGATCTATCTACTGATGAAAAGTGAAGCAAAAGAGCTATGTATTACTTCTCCACTACTAGGCGCACATTAGCCACTTAGATCTCCGGACCAGATCCTTCAGCCTTTCCCTATGCTGAGTCCTTAGGTATTTAGGCATCTAAATACCTTTCCAAAACTGGCTCTTGGAACTTAAGCAATGAACAATTTGATTACCTAGCACAGAGTTTCAGAGTAACAGTTTGGACACTGCCTGCTCAGCTGCCTACCACATACACACACCCTCAACACAGAGCTATGACAGACTCTACCCTCAATTAGGGACCAAGTTTTTTTTAGACAGACACCCATATTCATATGCATGTACACACACACACATAATGACCAAATCTTGCAAATATTTATGCAAATAATTAACTTCATATAAGCAGGTGACCTTGGGGAAGTCCTGGCTCCAATGAGTGTACTCCTATGTGCAGACCTAGCTATATACACCTAGGTCTTTGCAGGGCTGTGACTTGTATTAGAGCAGTTGACAGTACTTGAGATCACGTATTTTTAAGAAGCAATTTTACGACAATGTACTAGATTTAAACAGATAATTAAAAAAAACAACCAACCACTGAGTACCCACAAGTTCTAAAAATAAAAAAGCCAGTATTTTTGAAACTTGCAAAAGAAGTTACCTTTTGAACTGAGGCATTGTATGTCAGGTGGTAGTCTACAGTGAAATTTTACAATCTAGTCAGAAACCACCTTGAAAAACAAGATTTAAAATTAAGTCACTAACATGTCCATAAAACATTGTCCACAAAGTGTTGGGGGTTTTTTTAGGTTATGAAAACAACTTATTGTTCACTTATGTTTACTTTTTACCTAGTTCCTACTATAAAAATAGGCTCATCAGTTTCACTTTTACTGCAAGTTGGTTTCACTTTCTGATTGCCAGGAAGCAACATAATATTTTTGTTTACATTCCAGGCCCGATGCCTATATGGTTGGGTTTTTTTGGTTTTCGTTTCGGATTTTTTAAATTTAAAGAACCATGACAATATTTCCATTCATATTACCGGTTTATTTATCTATTTTAAGAATTTGGAGTGTAAGTCTAGCCGGAAACGTCTCTTTAAATCGTAACTACACTGGCAGGTTTCATACTATTTCCAATAGGAAACCAAACGATCATTATCAACTCTTATGGTTCGGGAAGACAAGTTATGCGAGCACATTTTCTAGTTTGCAGGGGAAGACAGCATCTTCAGGAACAGGTACCGCAGCCAGCCACGTCCCTGCCCCTTGATTGCCGAGCCCACCATCTGTACTGGTAACGCTTCACCGATGCCCCCCACCACACAACACGATGCGCCCCGTTCACTGCCCGAACTTTCACCAAGAGACGCTTCCACTGACAACGGACTTTACCTCCCGCGAGCGACACACGCAGCAGCCGCCGCAGCCGCCCCGCGCTCCCCCTGACCCGCGCCTGTGCACACGGACATTTCGGCCGAAGAAGCCCGGCGTGTCTCTGAGCCACAGAGCAAGGGGGACAGAGTTTACGCCGAGGGGTTTGCAGCCCGAACAGCCAAGTCCCAGACCCGGAGCCGGAGCCAAACCCTGCCCAGGCAGGACGGACGAGCCAGTCTCGGGGGGGCGGGGGGCGAGCTAAGGGAGCTGGCAGCTGAAATCCTGCTCCCCAGAGCCGCCCAGCCGGGAGGGTGTTAACCTGCCCGGCAGCCCCGCGAGCGCAGGCAGAGGCGCCCCCCGTTGCTGGGGGCGCGGACCGGACCTACTCACCGCCAGGGCTCCGCAGCTAACGGTTCGGCGCCCCTCGCCGGCAGCAGCCGCGGGCAGGGAGCGCCCAATGGCGCAGCTGGAGCAGGGGCGGGGCGGTACCAGCGGCTTTCCCCACCTCTCCCCTCCCTCCCCGCCCCCTCAGCTACCTGCGCTGCGCCGCGACCTGTCCCAGCAGCGCATCACCGCCTCGCGCTGCCGCCCCGCCTCGCTTGCGGGAGCGCGGCCACCACCCTCAGTCGGGGGAGGGGGAGACGCTCACTCAGGAGAGACTCCGTTCCAACACGCACTGCGCCTGCGCTGCGGGAGGGGGGTGTTTGTCAGCGGAGAAGCACAGGGCGGGAAAGGGGGCGGGGCTGAGGCAGGGCATGGAAAGCCCCGCCCCCTCTCGTTGTCTCTGGTGCTCAGGGGGTTGGTGCCGCGGGGTGCCCAGGCAGGGCTGATGCCCCAGCAGCCCCTCACTCTGCTCCTCCGTGGAAGGGGAGGACAACTAGCCTGTTGCCTGTTTTTCACTGGCCTCTTTAGTATTCATGGAAAAAGTCCTGGGAGGCCTACTTCAGCCTTCTCACCCCACCCACTGTCTCATCCC
Source organism: Terrapene triunguis (assembly GCF_002925995.2). Lineage (NCBI taxonomy): Eukaryota > Metazoa > Chordata > Testudines > Emydidae > Terrapene > Terrapene triunguis. Next base: position 625,914 of record NW_020664367.1, read on the forward strand.
TGGAACATCAGGAGAGGGCCAGAGCTCAGGTTACTGTGAGCACACTGATTGCTCTCTATGGCACTCAGAAGCAAGCAGCAGGCACATGCTCATTACAAAAAGAACAGGAGTACTTGTGGCACCTTAGAGACTAACAAATTTATTTGAGCATAAGCTTTCGTGGGCTACAGCATGAAAAGGTGGGAGTTGTCTTACCAACTCTGAGAGGCCAATTAAGTAAGAGAAAAAAATCAGCCATTACAAACATTGAATCTATCTCCCCCTGTAAGTATTCTCACACTTCTTATCAAACTGTCTGTACTGGGCTATCTTGATTATCACTTCAAAAGTTTTTTTCTCTTACTTAATTGGCCTCTCAGAGTTGGTAGGACAACTCCCACCTTTTCATGTTCTCTGTATGTGTATATATATCTCCTCAATAAATGTTCCATTCTACGCATCCGAAGAAGTGGGCTGTAGCCCATGAAAGCTTATGCTCAAATAAATTTGTTAGTCTCTAAGGTGCCACAAGTACTCCTGTTCTTTTTGCGGATACAGACTAACACGGCTGCTACTCTGAAACCTGTCATGCTTATAAGAGGTACCAATACTCTAGCACTGCTGCCCTTCCTTCTCCCCAGCCACAGTAACTAACAGCTGACACTTCAGGGAAAGGAGTAAAAGTTATGCATCTCCAGTTATTCAGTAATGTACATGAGGAAAGGAGGTGCTATCCTTTCTTAATACCCACAGTTTTTAAGTGGCAGCCTGAATCATGAGCTATGATTATCCCTTGCTTAATGTTTATCATTTTAGACAATATTATGGGTCAAACTTAACCAGCTACAGTATTTGACTTAGGGCAAGTCTACACTACAAAATAAAGTCGACCTAAGTTACGTCAACATACAGCCACCGCAGTAATTAAATCACTTCTGCATGTCCAAACTATGCTCCTTGTGTTGGTGGTGCATGTCCTCAACTACCACCATTTGCACTGATGCAGAGAGCAATGCACCGTGGGTAGTTATCCCACTGTGCAACTTGCCACCATCTAGCGCAGGGTGTTTTGAGAACATAAGAACAGCCATACTGGGTCAGACCAATGGTCCATCTAGCCCAGTATCCTGTCTTCCAGCCCAGTATCCTGTCTTCCAGCAGTGGCCAATGCCAGGTGCCCCAGAGGGAATGAACAGAACAGGCAATCATCAAGTGATCCATCCTGTCACCCATTCCCAGCTTCTGGCAAACAGAGGCTAGGGAAACAATCTGTGCCCATCATGTCTAATAGCCATTGATGGACCTATCCTCCATGAACTTATCCAGTTCTTTTTTGAACCCTGTTATTGTCTTGGCCTTCACATCCTCTGGCAAAGAGTTCCACAGGTTGACTGTGCATTGTGTGAAGAAATACTTCCTTTTTGTTTGTTTTAAACCCTCTGCTAGGAATTTCATTTGGTGACCCCAGTTCTTGTGTTATGAGAAGGAGTAAATAAGGAGAAAAGATTTGCAATGCTTCCTGGGGGCAAATGAGTCATGCAGAGGTGACTAGGAACACGATTTCAACGTCCCATGATGCAGTTTTCTCCATTCCATAATTTTATCTGAATCCCATCATTTTTCATGCCTTTTTTCAAAAGCCTTGCAAACCTGTGCGTCCACCATCCATGAAAAGCATGGATCCTGCACAGCTCTGCACTATTGTGATAAGCATTGAGAGCACGGGGCACCTGATCTTGCAGTATTTGCGGAGCCACCAGAGGAGCCTCAGGGAGCATGACGATTCCTTGGAGGCTAACTTGCTGTGGGACATAGAAAGAAACAATTCAAGGTGGTTGTTGGTATTCACAGAGCAGCTATAGATGGTGGAGTGTCAGTTCTGGGCCCGAGAAACAAGCACTGACTGGTAGGATCACATTGTTATGCAGGTATGGGATGACAAGCAGTGGCTGCAGAACTTTTGGATGAGCGAGTCTACATTCCTGGATGTGTGTGCGGAGCTTGCCCCAGCCCTCCAGTGCAGTGACACCAAAATGAGAGCTGGACTGACAGTGGAGAAGCGAGTGACGATCGCTGTGTGGGAGCTTGCAATGCCTGATTCCTACTGATCAGTCAGGAATCAATTTGGAATCAGGAAATCTACTGTGGGGGTTGCTGTGATGCAAGTGTGCAGGGCCATTAATCACATCCTGCTATGAAGGACTGTGATGCTGAGCAATGTACAGGACATTGTGGATAGTTTTGCAGCAATGGGGTTCCCAAACTGCGATGGGGTGATAGATGGCACCCATATCCCTATTTTGGCATCAGACCGCCTTGGACAGAGTACATCAACAGAAAGGGATACTTTTCCATGGTATTGCAAGCACTGGTGGATCACTGGGGATGTTTTACCGACATCAACATGGGATGATCAGGGAAGGTGCATGATGTGTGCCTCTTTAAGAACACAGGCCCATTCAGAAAGTTGCAAGTAAGGACTTTCTTTCCAGACCATTGGGGATGTTGAAAGGCCAGTAGTGATCCTGCGAGACCTAGCCTACTCCCGTGGCTCATGAAGCTGTACACTGGCCACCTGAACAGCAGCAAGGAGCACTTCAACTACAGGCTCTGCAGGTGCAGAATGACAATTGAATGTGCCTTTAACCATTTGAAAGGCTGCTGGCGCTGTCTACTCATGAGATTAGATCTCATGAAAAAAATATCCCAATGGTTATAGCTGCCTGCTCTGTGTTTCACAATACCTGTGAAGCAAAGGGGGAAAAGTTTCTGCCAGGGTGGAGGTGCAACAGCTGGCTGCTGAATTTGAGCAACCAAATACTAGGGCTATAAGAAGAGCTCAACGGGCAGCTAAATAGTTCAGGGAGGCTTTGAAAGACCATTTTAATAGTGAGCCACAGTAATGTGTGTTGCTGTAGGGTGCTCTGCCTGGCATGGGTTTATTTGCACACAGTATGAACCTTGTAATGAGGTCTGTGTGTGCAGTAATATAATATTGCAAATGCACCAATTGCTATTATCTTTGAATGATGTCAGCCCCAGCCAGCATATGTTGTGAAGTAATAAAGATGTATTAAGTTTCCATAAATAGACTTTTATTCCAAACCCATGCAAACAGATATATTTATAACTAAATGAAACTTTATAAATACAGGGGAAAGAACCTTTGAAGGGGAAATAACAGTCATTTCCATTTCACAAACAGATACACTAACAATGTCTCTCACAGGTCAGTGTATGTGCGGCTGTGATGGTCTGTACTCTCCCCCGTGGTGAAGTGGTAGAGTGGTGCAACAACCCTGGACCCCACGTGGAATGGGGAGGTCCTGAATGTAGTTCTCTATGGGCTGCAGAAGGAGGCAAGCATGGGTCTGTTGAACCTGAAGGTCAACAAGAGTCTTTAGCATGTCTGCCGCTTGAGAAGTGCTAGCATCTCCTGCTGCACATCTCTCTCCTTTTCCTGTGGTTTTCTCCTCTCCACTCTATTGCTGTCCCTTCTGTCCACAAGGGTGATCCTTCAAGCCCTCTGCTCAGTATCCAAAGCACCAGAGGCTTGCAGGATCTCTTGGAACATGTCATTCCTGTGTCCCCTTCCTTCTCCTTATCTGACTGAGCTGCTCCACTGGTGTGGATGGAGAGACCCTCAAGGCCACATTTCCAGCTGCAAAAAGTACAACGCACAGAGGTACTATTCTGAGTGTATTCACAAGATAAATGGAAACTTGGTATACGGAACTCACTCCCCTTGATCCTCACAAGTTGCAAGCACTACATTCTCACTTGTCCTTGGGATTCATAGAGCATGGCAGCGATCCTAGCCATGGTAAGTTTGGCCTGGGGAGTGTGAGGGGATGAGTTGGGACAATAAAGGGGCTGTAAGTATAAGGCCTTTTCCTGTATCCCTATTGTAAGGCCTTGAATGCCATTAGCTAAGAAACTGGAAGTCACAGAGAATCACAGAATATCAGGGTTGGAAGGGACCTCAGGAGGTCATCTAGTCCAACCCCCTGCTCAAAGCAGGACCAATCCCCAGACAGATTTTTGCCCCAGATCCCTAAATGGCCCCCTCAAGGATTAAACTCACAACCCTAGGTTTAGCAGACCAATGCTCAAACCATTGAGCTATCCCTCCTCTCCCAGCCAATCTAAATTACATTAAAACAATGTGATAGTAGGCTGTTAAGAAGGAGATTCTGTCCTAATAGCACCCACTATCACCAGATAAATAAACAAATCTTAAGATGGTTAAAGAAAACTTAGTTTGACAGTATTCTGTCTGGCAAGAAATCACTTATCAATAGTTGTGGTTGTGAAATCCTCATTTCTTTATTGTTTTATCTTTATGATCCCCACTTCTCTATTGTTTGTCTGTATGATCTCTGTTTGGTTCTTTGATTGTTTCTGTCTGTTACATAATTAATTTTGCTAGGTGTAAATTAATTAAGGTGGTGGGATGATTAGGTTAGAGAATTTTGTTATAATATGTTAGGATTGGTTAGTAAAATTTTAGTATAATGATTGGTTAAGGTTACAGCTAAGCAGGACTCAAATTTCACTATATAAACTGGGGTCCAAAACAAAGTTCTTTGGGAACCAACTCCAGGACACAGCCCCAAGATTAGAGCTACCACACCTCAACACTCTGCCAATAACACTGTGCAGAAACCGGAGTCCCCCAATCCTGACTGGCCATCAAAAAAAGTTCATCTGTCTTATTGGGAGTGGTGAGCATTGTATGTGTAATGTGTGCATTCTGTTTTGGTGATTGCTAATAAATAGAGGTTAAGTAGGATATTACTGTGTAAGGCTCTTTCACTGGTAAAAGACCCCATAAGCCCGCAAAAGATTAAGCCCTGAGGCCAGAGGGAATGGGTGTTTGCTCTGAGTCCACAGGGAATGGGTGTTTGCCCAGAGCCTGGAGGAGTACAGCCCAGACCCCGAAGGAATACAGCCCAGAGCCCATGAAGGGGTAGAGTTAGGTGCCTTTCACCTGGAGCCCTAGGAACTGGGAAAGATTGGGGGTGCCTAAATTAACCGGGTTATGCCTTGAGCCCTAGGAACTAGGTAGAGGTGGGTGCCCTAGAGTGTGCAAGTGACAGAGAATTTGGTGTGTGGGGAATAGCTCACCAGAATGAGTATATGCGGATAGAGCAATTGAACTGAATACTGGCACCGTTTTTCACAGGCGGTGGTGATTTTAGCTGTTACTTCACTCCTTAGGGTGACAGAGGCTGAAAGGGAACAGCTCCTGCACGCTTCCGGCTACAGGCTGGGGCCATATGCTGCTAGCCTGTGTGCTGCAAAGGTGCCCGCTGAAGTAATTGCTGAGTGGCATGTGAAAGTGTCCTTCTGCGGCAGAAGATATAAGGCAGCTGTCCCCAGAAACCTTTGGCAAAGGATTGCAGACTACCTCCAGGAAAGTTCCGTTGAGATCTCTATGGAGGATTCACAGGACGTCCCATTGCACATAAACAAATTGTTCTGCAGTGCCCCCTCTGCCTAACTGTACAGGGGAATGAGAAGCAGATAGCAACTGTATCTCTATAGCTTATTTCACTACTCTTCTAGCATGATTAAAAAAGAGTAAATGAATAGATGTGTCCCCACAATATCAAAAGAAACTTGCATACTTATCTGAGGTTCCTTTCCCTGCATCAGGCTCACCCATGCAGGATTGTAGGGACTGGCTCAACCACTTTGGAGTCAAAAACAGGTCCTGGCTCGCTGAGCCACTGGATCCCCTGGTCGCCTGTCCCCCATACTCCTCCTCTTCCTTGTCCAACACCTCTTCCTCACTGGTCACTCCGGGGACCTGTGACTCTGGCTCCTCCGAAGTATCCACTGGGCTTCTGGGGGTAGAGGTGGGGGTGGGGTCTCCGCCCAGGATGGCATGCAGCTCTTTGTAAAAGCAGCATTTCTGTGGCTCTGCACCAGAGCAACTGTAGCCTCCCTTGCCTTCTGATACACCTGCTGCAGCTGCTTAGCCTTCATATGGCACTGCTGCGGGTCCTTCTTTGTAGCCCTTCTCCCTCATGCCCTGTGCAATCTGCTTGTAGATATCAGCATTTCTAGAGCTGGATCAGAGCTGTGCCTGCACAGCTTCTTCTCCTTACAGACCCAGGAGATCCAATACCTCCTGTGTACTCCAGGCAGGAGTGCGTCTGCAGCATGGAGACAGCATGGCCCTAGGTGAGCTCTCCATGCCGAGCAAACAGGAAATGGAATTTCAAAAACTTGCAGGGCTTTACAGGGGAGTATACCTGTTTAGCTGGCTGTCAGGCAGTGGAGTTCAAAACAGAGACCAGAGCGGTCACAGTGGGGCATTGTGTGACACCTCCTGGAGGCCACTAAAGTAATTCAGTGTCTACGTCAGGGGTCTCAAACACGCGGCCTGCCATAGCTCCCCTCACCCCCGCCTCCGCCCCCTGCCCCGAGGCGCTGTGTCCCACTCCTCCACCTACCCCCCAGTGCTTCCCGCCGCCAACCAGCAGCGTCGTGTCCCGCTCCTCCACCTACCTCCCAGCGCTTCCTGCCGCCAACCAGCAGTTTGGCAGCGCTTAGGGCTTTCCAGGAGGGAGGGGGGAGGAGCGGGGATGCGGCGCGCTCAGGGGAGGAGGCAGAGAAGAGGCGGGGCTGGGGTGGGGATTTGGGGAAGGGGTTGGAATGGGGGCGGGGAAGGGGTGGGAAGAGGCGGAGCAGTGGCGGGGCCTCATGGAAGGGGAGGAGTGGGGGCAGGGCTGAGGGGGGGGCTTTTGTATCTTTGTATGAAAAGGTGTCAGTGATACGGCCCTCGGGCCAATGTACTAGTCCTCATGTGGCCCTCGTGGTGATTTGAGTTTGAGATCCCTGGTCAACGCTGACACTGCGTCAACCTAACTACATTGACCTAAGCAGTACACCTGTCACAGAGGTGGATTTATTAAATCAGCATAGAGGGCAAGTTACATTGGCGGGAGTAACATTTTAGTGTAGACACTTGCAAGTCAGCTTACTTCAACCTAACTCTGTATCAACCTAACTCTGTAGTGTGGACCAGGCCGTAATGACGTCCTGCAGCTGTGAATTGCATAGGATAGCTGTCTTAACAATATCTATCTAATTAATTTAAAAAGTGACCCTTTGCTTGCATTACCGCATAGTTCATATCTCCCTTTGTAGTATGGGTACAAAAGACAAGAGCATACTGAAAGAGAATGCATTTTTTCATGTTATGTATAAATTCCTGATTGTTCCCTGTAGACACGTCACCTAAAACTCATGATTTAGCTGATGTTCTGCCTGCAGACAAAGTATCTCAGGCTGTGAACTGTCAGATCTCAAAACTAAACAAAGTCGGGCCTAAACAGTACTTGGATGAGACACCTCCCCAGGTACTGCAGGAAGTGCTGCTGGTGATTCATTAGACAGCATTCATCCCTCTGAGTCAGTACTGAACAACTGCCGTTGCATGATATTGGTGACACTGTACTGCTGGAAGTGCTGTCTTTTGATGAGGCAAAAAAATCAGGTCTTCACCCACTAATATTATTGAGAGATCCCTAAGAGCATGTCCTAGCCCATTTGGAGCCTTGATCACCCTAAATTCCCCATGCAGTTTCAAAGGACATCAGTTGTTTAACAGAACAGAACACCATGCAAGTTAAGACAGTAGATTAAGAATATTGTATATTTGTATAAGAATACTATATATTCTTAATCTACTGTCCTACCATGTATAATGTTATGTGCTATTAGGCAACTGCTGACTTCCCCGCCCCCACGTCCCCCAGTTGTTGGTAAAGTGAAGCAGTTTGCATAGTGCTTTGGGATTATATACAATTCTGCCCTCTCCTACAAGGCAAACTACAGTAGAGACTCAGCTGAACAGTCATTCAAACTGACAATATTAAGTGACCGGAAAACCTGAGGGACCAATACAAAGGCCATGGTCATCTATTTTTTGTGCACGCACTAATAGATTTATTTTTCCAAAACCAGCGGATTAGACAAAGCTGAGGTAAGGTTGAGATCATTTATTTGGCCAACCAGCCTATCCAGGTCTCAGCAGGTGCCAGAGAACTGGCCAAGAGTTCTTCCCTTCATCCATTAGGGGACTTGCCAAAAGGGGCCCAAAAGGCAGAATCTTTTATATAACATAGCTAAATAACTCTGTTTTTAGTTTCTAGGAGGCTCTCAGTGAGCACCCAAATGTTAATGGTGAACAGTTGGGAACTGAATATTATAGGTGAGCTCAGCAAAGGACAAGGACCTCAATCAACTATTAATAGGGTATGACTCATTGTTTTTCCCCCATCAGATGCATTCTTGATTGCTACAGTAAAGCCTCCCTTCTGTGGTTCTCCTCCCTTTAGTAAACAAAAGGGTACTTTCTCCAGAGAATTCTGAAATCTTAGCTAGGCAAAAATATTATTATTTCACATGTGTATTATGGTAGCACCAGTCAGGATTGGGGTTCCCTGTGGTAACTTTAAAATATAGAATACTGGAACAAGTCCTACCCTCCTGTTCTCTTCATCTTCATGGGGACAACCTCCAATTCGAAAGATAAAATAAAAAACATATAACCCAGCAGAGGGTTTGAGTTTTAGGGTTCTGCAGGCATTCCTATGCTCAGCAGAACAGCTGATAGCAGGAGCCCTGCCCTTCTGCGGACCTTACATAGCTAGGTAGGATGCTTGTAGTGCATGTACATATAAGCAGGGAAAGAGGCCAGTCATGGTAGTAGCAGCTCTGCTGCTGTCACAAGGGATTCCTGCACATGTAAGGAATTATGTGTTAGTAGCATTGAAAACTATCTGCATGGAAATACCATACTGATAATAGTAACTCATTACTCAAAGTCCCATCTATTATTTCCCCCTGTTAAGGTTAAAAGTAATGCTCTTTATCACTCATATGTATAAGACCCACTAAGCATTTACTTTAAAAATAGGAAATAATTAGGGCTGTTGATTTATCGCAGTTAACTCACGCGATTAACTCAACAAAATTAATCGTGATTAAAAAAATTAAGCGTGATTAATCGCAGTTTTAATCACACTGTTAAACAATACAATACCAATTGAAATTTATTAAATATTTTGGATGTTTTTCTACACTTTCATGTACACCTCTACCTCGATATAATGCCACCCAATATAACACGAATTCGGATATAACACGGTAAAGCAGTGCTCCGGGGGGGCAGGGCTGCGCACTCCGGTGGATCAAAGCAAGTTCAATATAACGCAGTTTCACCTATAACGCGGTAAGATTTTTTGGCTCCCGAGGACAGCATTATATCGAGGTAGAGGTGTATATTGTATTCTGTGTTGTAATTGAAATCGAAGTGTATATTATTTTTGATTACAAATATTTGCACTGTAAAAATGATAAAAGAAATAGTATTTTTCAGTTCACTTCATAGGAGTACTGTAGTGCAATCCCTGTGGTGAAATTGCAACTTACAAATGTAGATTTATTTTTGTTATGTAACTGCACTCAAAAACAAACAATGTAAAACTTCAGCGCCTAGAAGTCCACTCAGTCCTACTTCTTGTTCAGCCAATCGCTAAGATAAGTTTGTTTACATTTACAGGAGATAATGCTGCCCTCTTCTTATTTACAATGTCACCAAAAAGAGAGAATAGGCATTTGCATAGCCAGCATTGCAAGATATTTACATGCCAGATATGCTAAACATTCATATGCCCCTTCATGCTTCGGCCACTATTCCAGAGGACATGCTTCCATGCTGATGATGCTCATTAAAAAAATAATGCATTAATTAAATTTGTGACTGAACTTCTTGGGGGAGAATTGTATATCTCCTGCTCTGTGTTTTACCTGCATTCTGCCTATGTATCATGTTACATGATGATGATGACCCAGCACATGTTGTTCATTTTAAGAACACTTTCACTGCAGATTTGACAAAACGCAAAGAAGGTACCAATGTGAGATTTCTAAAGATAGCTACAGCACTTGACCGAAGGTTTAAGAATCTGAAGTGCCTTCCAAAATCTGAGAGGGATGAGGTGTGGAGCATGCTTTCAGATGTCTTAAAAGAGCAACACTGCGATGCGGAAACTACAAAACCCGAACCACCAAAAAAGAAAATCAACCTTCTGATGGTGGCATCTGCCTCAAATGATGAAAATGAACATGCGTTAGTCTGCTCTGCTTTGGATTGTTATCAAGCAGAACCCATCGTCAGCATGGACACGTGTCCCCTGGAATGGTGGTTGAAGCATGAAGGGACATATGAATTTTTAGCACATCTGTCACATAAATATCTTGCAGCGCTGGCTACAACAGTACCATGAGTACACCTATTCTCACTTTCAGGTGACATTGTAAATAAGAAGCGGGCAGCATTATCTCCTGCAAATGTAAACAAACTTGTTTGTCTGAGTGACTAGCTGAACAAAAAGTAGGACTGAGGGGACTTGCAGGCGCTAAAATTTTACATTGTTTTATTTTTAATGCAGTTTTTTTGTACATAATTCTACATTTGTAAGTTCCACTTTCATGATAAAGATATTGCACTACAGTACTTGCATTAGGTGAATTGAAAAATACTATTTCTTTTGTTTTTTTACAGTGCAAATACTTGTAATCAAAAATAAGTATAAAGTGAGCACTGTACACTTTGTATTCTGTGTTGTAATTGAAATCAATATATTTGAAAATGTAGAAAACATCCAAAAATAGTTAAAGAAATGGTATTCTATTATGATTAACAGTGAGATTAATCACAATTAATTATTTTAATAGCGTGATTAATCGTGATTAATTTTTTTAATCGGGTGATTAATCACGATTATTTTTTTTAATCGCTTGACAGTCCTAGAAATAATGTATGAAAATAGATGCTTTAAACGACAAGCACTGCTCAGCAGTAACAGTTTATGTGCTGACTAAGTTCTAATTGTCTTATGTTATTAAAAAAATTGTGGAGAACTTAGTGGTCATGAAACTGACGGTCAGCTCTGGGTCTTCACAGGCATATGTCATCTTCATCCAGACCCGCATCACCCTTGCCATATTTGTCCAGGTGAGAAGGCTATGACAGCAAACAGAACTGTAAACAGGGGAGTTTGAGTGGGAGTTTGGGGGAAGACTAAGGGCTTGTCTATATTTACCGCGCTGGTTTGGCGGCAGGCAATCGAACTTCTGGGTTCGATTTATCGCGTCTTGTCTGGACGCGATAAATCGAACCCAGAAGTGCTCGCCGTCGACTCCAGTAATCCTGCTCGGCGCGAGGAGTACGCGGAGTCGACGGGGGAGCCTGCCTGCCACGTCTGGACCGCGGTAAGTTCGAACTAAGGTACGTCGACTTCAGCTACGTTATTCACGTAGCTGAAGTTGCGTACCTTAGTTCGAATTGGGGGGTTAGTGTAGACCAGGCCTAAGAGAGGCAGGCAGAGGATCAGACAGGCTAGTGAAGAGAGTGTGCAGTGTTCTAGCAGTGTTTTGGTGCTTGTTGGGGATTTGTTTTGCTGTGGGGGGTGGTGTTTTGGTTTGGTTTGTGTTTCCCAGATTTACAGGATTTAGGTGAGAAGGCTATGACAGATACAGAGGCAGCAGTGGTAGTGACCCAAGCAGTGGAAGACACAGTGAAGATGACTGGATGTGGAAGCTGCGGCATGTACATAATCCTGGAGGGGGTACCTGATAGGAGTTTCATCTGCATGAAGTGCCGCCTGATAGAGCTGATGGAAGAAAAGATCCAAGGATTGGAGATGCAGGTGGAAACTCTGGTTGAGTTTAGAAGGGGGTTCGAGCGGATGATGGAGCAAAGACATGTGGAGTCTGAATGCAAAAGCTTAGACTTGCAGATGGAAGCAGGATCAAAGAACTCTGAGGGGAGACTGCTGGGTGAGGAAAGTGGACGGTGGAAGCATGTGACTAAGAGAACCAGACAGAGAAAAAGACGGGCTAGTGAAGGAGAAATAGAGCTCAGGAACAGGTTTGCGGAGTTGGAAAATGAAGAAGGAGCACAGCAGGTGGTAGCTGAGGGTGAGAGGGCAAGGAAGAAGAGAAGAGCAGCTAGTCCTATAAGAATAAGGAAAGAGTCAATGGAGATAACAACACCAAACATGAGCCCCAGGACGATACCGGATGGGTTGCAGAGGATTGCAAGGGGGAATAGGAATCGAGAGGACTTGCAGCCAGGGGGAACAGGGGATAGACCGGAGAATTGCACCGTCACCAGGAAAAGGCAGGTCTGTGTGACTGGAGACTCCTTACTGAGAAGAATAGACAGGCCTGTAACCAGAGCTGATCCAGAGAACAGAAGGGTGTGCTGTCTGCCGGGTGCTAAGATATGGGATGTGGACCTGAGGCTGAAGAGGATCCTAACGGGAGCAGAAAAGAATCCACTGATTGTCCTTCATGTGGGAACGAATAATACGGCTAGATTCTCGCTGGAATGTATCAAGGGAGACTATGCCAGGCTGGGGAAGACGCTTAAGGAAATCGAGGCTCAGGTGATCTTCAGTGGGATTCTGCCTGTTCCTAGAGAAGGGCAACAAAGGAGTGACAAGATTATGACGATCAACAGATAGTTCAGGCAGTGGTGCTATAAGGAGGGCTTTGGGATGTATGGCCACTGGGAGGCATTCATGGACAGAGGACTGTTCTCTCGGGATGGACTTCACCTCAGTAGGGAGGGAAATAGTCTTCTAGGATGGAGGCTGGCACAACTGATTAAGAGAGCTTTAAATTAGGAATTGGGGAGAGATGGTTGGGAGGGGAGGGATAGCTCAGTGGTTTGAGCATTGGCCTGCTTAATCCAGGGTTGTGAGTTCAATCCTTGAGGGGGCCATTTAGGGATCAGGGCAAAAATCTGTCTAGGGATTAGTCCTGCTTTGAGCAGGGAGTTGAACTAAATCATCTCCTGAGGTCCCTTCCAACCCTGATATTCTATGATGTCCAGGTAATCTCTATGCCAGATTTTAACTTTGAGAGGGAAGAAAACGAAGTAAGAAAGGACACAGCCATGGGTAGGAGAATGGACATACGGAGGAAGGGTAGTGTAGATACCATTCTAATAGGTGATACTGGTGGTAGAATGTCTGGGCCTAATCAAGTAAAGAATGTGAGCAAAGCCAAACAGCAAGAATTAAGATGTTTGTACACCAGTGCGAGGAGCCTAGGTAACAAAATGGCGGAAACTGGTGCAGGAAGTGAAACCGGATATTATAGGGATAACAGAAACATGGTGGAATAGTAGTCATGACTGGAGTACAGGAATTGAAGGGTATGTGCTGTTTAGGAAAGACAGAAATAAAGGCAAAGGTGGTGGAGTAGCATTGTATATCAATGATGAGGTAGACTGTAAAGAAATAAGAAGGGATGGAATGGATAAGACCAAGTCTGTCTGGGCAAAAATCACATTGGGGAAGAAAGCTACTAGAGCCTCCCCAGAGATAGTCCTTGGGGTGTGCTATAGACCACTGGGATCTGATTTGGATATGGATAGAGACCTTTTTAATGTTTTTAATGAAGTAAATACTAATGGGAATTGTGTGATCATGGGAGACTTTAACTTCCCAGATATAAACTGGAGGAGAAGTGCTAGTAATAATAATAATAATAATAATAGGGCTCAGATTTTCCTAGATGCGATAGCTGATGGATTCCTTCACCAAGTAGTTGCTGAACCAATAAGAGGGGATGCCATTTTAGATTTGGTTTTCGTGAGTAGTGAGGACCTCACAGAAGAAATGTTTGTAGGGGACAACCTTGGTTTGAGCGATCATGAGCTAATTCAGTTTAAACTAAATGAAAGGATAAACAAAAATAGATCTGTGACTAGGGTTTTTAATTTCAAAAGGGCTAACTTTAAAAAATTTAGGAAATTAGTTAGGGAAGTGGATTGGACTGAAGAACTTGGGGATCTAAAGGTGGAGGAGGCCTGAAATTACTTCAAGTCAAAGTTGCAGAAACTATCAGAAGCCTGCATCCCAAGAAAGTGGAAAAAAATTATAGGCAGCAGTTGTAGACCAAGCTGGATGAGCAAGCATCTCAGAGAGTTGATTAAGAAAAAGCAGACGGGAATGATCAGCAAGGAAAGCTACCTTATTGAGGTCAGAACATGTAGGGATAAAGTGAGAAAGGCCAAAAGCCATGTAGAGTTGGACCTTGAAAAGGGAATTAAAACCAATAGTAAAAGGTTCTATAGCCATATAAATAAGAAGAAAACAAAGTAAGAAGAAGTGGGACCGCTAAACACTGAGGATGGAGTGGAGGTTAAGGATAATCTAGGCATGGCCCAATATATAAACAAATACTTTGCCTCAGTCTTTAATGAGGCTAATGAGGAGCTTAGGGATAATGGTAGGATGACAAATGGGAATGAGGATATGGAGGTAGATATTACCACATCCGAGGTAGAAGCCAAACTCGAACAGCTTAATGGGACTAAATCAGGGGGCCCAGATAATCTTCATCCAAGAATATTAAAGGAACTGGCACATGAAATTGCAAGCTCATTAGCAAGAATTTTTAATGAATCAGTAAACTCAGGGGTTGTACCGTATGACTGGAGAATTGCTAACATAGTTCCTATCTTTAAGAAAGGGGAAAAAATTGATCTGGGCAACTACAGGCCTGTTAGTTTGACATCTGTAGTATGCAAGGTCTTGGAAAAAATTTTGAAGGCGGAAAGTAGTTAAGGACATTGAGGTCAATGGTAATTGGGACAAATTACAACATGGTTTTACAAAAGGTAGATCATGCCAAACCAACCTGATCACCTTCTTTGAGAAGGTAACAGATTTTTTAGACAAAGGAAACGCAGCGGATCTAATTTACATCGATTTCAGTAAGGCATTTGACACGGTTCAACATGGGGAATTATTAGCTAAATTGGAAAAGATGGGGATCAATATGAAAATTGAAAGGTGGATAAGGAACTGGTTAAAAGGGAGACTACAACAGGTCGTACTGAAAGGTGAATTGTCAGGCTGGAGGGAGGTTACTAGTGGAGTTCCTCAGGGATCGGTTTTGGGACATTTCTTATTAATCTTTTTATTACTGACCTTGGCACAAAAAGTGGGAATGTGCTAATAAAGTTTGCGGATGACACAAAGCTGGGAGGTATTGCCAATACAGAGAAGGACCAGGGTATCATACAGGAAGATCTGGATGACCTTGTAAACTGGAGTAATAGTAATAGGATGAAATTTAATAGTGAAAAGTGCAAGGTCATGCATTTAGGGATTAATAACAAGAATTTTGGTTATAAGCTGGGGACGCATCAGTTGGAAGTAACAGAGGAGGAGAAGGACCTCGGAGTATTGGTTGATCACAGGACGACTATGAAACGCCAATGTGATATGGCCGTGAAAAAAGCTAAGGCGGTCTTGGGATGCATCAGGCGAGTTATTTCCAGTAGAGATAAGGAGGTGTTAGTACCGTTATACAAGGCACTGGTGAGACCTCATCTGGAATACTGTGTGCAGTTCTGGTCTCCCATGTTTAAGAAGGATGAATTCAAACTGTAACAGGTATGGAGAAGGGCTACTAGGATTGATACGAGGAATGGAAAACCTGTCTTATGAAAGGAGACTCAAAGAGCTTGGCTTGTTTAGCCTAATCAAAAGAAGGCTGAGGGGAGATATGACTGCTCTCTATAAATATATCAGAGGGATAAATACCAGGGAGGGAGAGGAATTATTTAAGCTCAGTACCAATGTGGACACAAGAACAAATGGATATAAACTGGCCATCAGGAAGTTTAGACTTGAAATTAGATGAAGGTTTCTAACTATCAGAGGAGTGAAGTTCTGGAACAGCCTTCCAAGGGGAGCATTGGGCCCAAAAGACATATCTGGCTTCAAGACTAAGCTTGATAAGTTTATGAAGGGGATGGTATGATGGGATAGCCTAATTTTGGCAATTAATTGATCTTTGACTATTAGTGGTAAATATGCCCAATAGCCTGTGATGGGATGTTAGATGGGGTGGGATCTGAGTTACTATAGAGAATTCTTTCCTGGGTGTCTGGCTGGTGAGTCTTGCCCACATGCTCAGGGTTTAGCTGATTGCCATATTTGGGGTGAGGAAGGAATTTTCCTCCAGGGCAGATTGGCAGAGCCCTTGGGGGTTTTCGCCTTCCTCTGCAGCCTGGGGCACGGGTCACTTGCTGGAAGATCCTCTGCATCTTGAAGTCTTTAAACCATGATTTGAGGACTTCAATGGCTCAGACACAGGTTTGATACAGGAGTGGGTGGGTGAGATTCTGTAGCCTGCGTTGTGCAGGAGGTCAGACTAGATGATCATAATGGTCCCTTCTGACCCCAAAGTCTATGATTCTATGGCCTGGTCCCCACTTCGCCCCCACTTCGGACTAAGGTACGCAAATTCAGCTACGTTAATAACGTAGCTGAATTCGAAGTACCTTAGTCCGAACTTACCGCGGGTCCAGACGCGGCAGGGAGGCTCCCCCGTCGATGCCGCGTACTCCTCTCGCCGAGCTGGAGTACCGGCGTCGACGGCGAGCACTTCCGGGATCGATCCCAGAACATCGATTGTCTGCCGCCGGACCGTCCGGTAAGTGTAGACGTACCCTATGAGAAATAACAGCCAGGCTGAATTATTTGCTGGTTTTGTGATCCAATAAAAGGATTCAAATTGTAAAGATCCTATTTTAATATCAGGTTGATGCATCAAAATAAAAGTTTAATGAGATGTTTAGAACTAGAT